>NC_056739.1:948629655-948692155 GCF_019279795.1 Protopterus annectens | reverse complement strand
GTGTGAAAAATGACATATACCTTTTACTTGCCTTACAGTACTCTACACAGTGCCATATATATACTAACTCCAGTTCAGTGAAATGAGATTCAATGAAACAAGCTAGACCCGTCATTATTGCAACAGGATGAACTGGGATTATTATCTGAAGGAATATCATTTTATAAATTAAATAATAAAAGTATTAGGACTTTGGAATAAAGGAAAAGAAAGAGGAGGTTAATCCTCTGCAAGTTACTGTTATGGGTACATTAAGAAATAAAACAAGATGTTTTAGGGTCTTTGATACAGTTGTTATTAAAGTTTAGTAGTATTTTGTGGGGGGGATATATAACTGGAACAATAGGGAAGGTGAGCTGAAGTGAGATGTTTAAAAAATAGAGGAACCCTTTACATTTGGTAAATTGTACACACATTTAAAATATATTAGAGCTGATGTCACCTCAGGCTATGGTGACATTACATATTCATTTTATAGGGTTTTTTGGACTGAAGGTTTTGGATTCTGCTAAGTGATTTTGGTGGCATAGTGAGCTACCAGAAGTGATAGGAGAAGGTGATATGACAGCAATATCATCATTTGTTTGAATAAGAAGACATTTTAGAACTAGGGGCTCTTGACATTGATGACTGCTGAATACAGATTGTTTACTAAACAGTTTCAGGTTAAGATGGGGTCTCTGGCACAAGATTTGTTGGAACCAGAGGTCTTTGGGACAGTGAATTGTAGGGAAATTCAATCCATATTGTTGCTTTTAAGGGAGACAGTTTCTGAGATATAGCTTATATATATTGAAGAGTATCTGACAGTGGGAAATGCGTTTAAATGTGTATAAGGCATAAGATAATGATATTTTAGATTTTAATAGTGCATGGACTTTGGAATATGTTTTTGGGATTGATATGGGAGATTTATGATCAGACATTTCTTATCCCCTGTGTAGGTGCAAGAAAAGGACAATTAAGATGAATAATGGAATATTTTATAGATGTTCTCTCAGTGCAGTATGATGTAATCTGGTAAATAAAACTGTGGTAGGCAAGCATAAGGAGTGTAATTTGTGGAATGAATGGCTTATTGACCCTGGCTGAATTGTTCCTGTGGTTTCTTATAACATGGGTGGTATTGTTTGTGTTGTTAAAGATGGTGAGAAGGTGACTTGTCTGAATGTATTAGACACAGTATTGGTTTTGTTGGGACTGGCACTGAATATGAGTAAGCGTCAATAGTTTGGGTCAGTTAGGATGTGGACTTCAGGGATAATTCAATGGAGCAATTGGATATTACATTTTGTAAGTGATATGTTTTGCTTGATGTCCGGAAGAAGTTAATAGCAGAGGTACAGGTTATTCTGCTTTCATGGAAGAGTTATGCTTTGCCTGTTATTTAATTAACATATTGCATTAAATGTAGTTTTCCCACATGGGCTTATCCATTCTTGGAGAGTTTATTGATGGCAGTCATGATCATATTTTTTCAGCATCCATGGGGCCTAAGTTGAATCCAGTCAGCCACTGGTTTTATATATGATGGAAGAGGGCAGAAGGTTTAATGTGTCTCAGCTCAAGATGCTTTATACTTCTTTTAATCTTAGAATGACAATCAATTAAATGACACACCAAAGGACTCATTATTAGGTATTGTATGAGAAAGTACTTTTATTCATTTTAGATGGAGTTAATGTGAAGTAGATCTAAAAGGGTACAGGGGTGCTGCAGTTACAGTGTGACTTTAGTGGAATATTACCATGCGGGGTGTCAATATAGTATGGAATATTTATGCATTTAATAGCCAAGGATTACAAAATGCTTGTGTTAAAGAGGCTGTTTACTGTAGGAGATGCCTTTTTTGTTACAGTTTTTTTCATATGGGATTTTGTTTTTGAGATTAGTTCATAAGTGTAGTCTAGTAAAATCAGAAATAAAACATTAAACTGTGATAGAAACATTAAGTATTTTTCTTAGGGATCAGAAGGAAGAAACTATTGTGCATACGCTTTCCCAGTTTCTTACAATATGGGTTAGATGGTACTTGTGCTGTTATGTAAGAAGGACAGGTTTGTGGAATACATGATTCAAGTGCTTCAGCGGCTATATGTGAGAAGGCAGGAGTGACTGTATAATGTAATTATTTTTTTATTTTTATTTTTATCTTTCCTTTTTATTCTGTTTTATTTTATGTAACAATAAAGGTCAGTTACTTTAGACTGTCAAGTGTGAATTTTTGGTTACATTAGAAGTATTGGATTTCTATTTTTTTTTTTTTTTGGAACAAAGTCTACTCTTTTTGACTGGAGAAGTAGTTGTGATGATACACCAAGATGGTGTTGGTGGTGGTGGTGATGGCGGGGGGGGGGGGGGGCATTTTGCAATTTTGCAGAGTTGAGAGTGTAAATGCCAGTGCTATGCATACCTCTATGATGTAAATTAAAATGCTGAAGAGGTTCTGGTGGTCATCTTGCAAACAGGCAATATGCAAAAATATTGTGTTTCATTTAATGGATAAGTAGGAGCCCTTTGATTAGGTAGAGAGTTGTGGTTAATGGAACATTCCCATTAGAATTTTAGACACACAAGGAGTTTGCACAAATAAAAATGGAATTATGGCAAAGGTACAGCACAGCAAAGATATAAAAAATATTGATGATTTACCTGATGATTTACCTGAATGTATAACAGAAATATCATCTAAACAAACCGAAAGCTATGTGTTAGTGTTATAGACTACATGAGTGGTATGATTTGGAGTACCACCAAATACAAATTAAATAACTTTAATAAGGATTAAACTAATTAATGGCTCTTTTATTGGCATGTTAAATGTCAGCAATCATTCAGTAAAGCCATTTGGTGCTAGAGCTTTTCAGTTATTAATGAAAAACTTTTGATGCTGCTACATTACAGGCTTTTCAGTCATCAGACAAAATTGATGTGTAATATGAAAGCAGTGATAGTTTGCTATAGAAAATCTTCAGAGTCAACAGCATATAAGAACGCTATTTATTCACTTTAGAATCAATGATATTCTGATGCAGGATACAGAGAAATACTAGATAGAGGCTAACAGTGCTGTTTAAGATATAATGAAAATTACTGATGAGAGACACTTTAGAGCAGAGGGTGAGAAGCATGGGTCTCCCTACATATCACCAAATGAAAGTTAGATAATCTAACAAGCATTACTGCAATTAATACACATTCAGGGACTTTAAGGTAGTGGAGACAGCAAAAAATCTTTTTTTTTTTTTTTCGGGAGGGGGGGTGACCATTTAGGTGTTGAATGCCCTAAACAAAGATTATTATAGTGTGTGGAGACAGACATCATAGCAAAAGAAATTTTGCAATAAAATGTGGTGGCAAAAAAACATTTCTTGGAAGTTCATAATGAATGGTAGATATAAGATATGGAAGGACAACGAATGCTGTATTGTGATTAAATTTATATTGAAAAAGTGAAAGATATGGGAAATTGGAGACGTATAGCACTGTGAATAAAAATATAAACTGTAATAGCACTGTGAATACAAAATATAAACTGTTACTGAAAATTATTCAAAAAAGTCTAGGAAAATATAGTTAATGATGTTATATAGTAAATTAATGAGAGAAAAATGAGAGAACTATTTTTGGTAATAAATTAAATTATGGACAGGATAATGAGAGAAAGAAAAGAAGGCAGAGTTGTAACGTATGCCAACTCTAAGGCCTGTGATAATCTTTATCATGAGAAGACCTCTAATGTCAATGAATGTTGTATGAAACAACAGAAGATAAAACATTTGTTCAAGAAGGAGTATAAGTATTCAAAGAGCAAGTTTTGGTAAATGGATGGTTGGCAAAAGTGGTTAAACTGGGAAAGCTTTTAAAGCAAGGCTGCCTCAAGAGCAGCTTGATTTGTATTAATGAGTGCTATGGTAGAAAAAATGGGAGGGTACAAGTAGGAGGCCAGAAAGCAGTATTGGGAGATGAACAACAATTTGCTATGATATACATAGATTGTAAGATACTATGAGGAAAATAGAGTGTTGCAGAATAGCACCAAACTGAGTCAATAAAAGTAAGGACCCTGAGATTAAATAATGATAGTAGGTACTTATCTTAATGAAATAGAAATTAAAGTTGTAGGAGTAGTTTGCGGCAAACATGAGTACATTTTGAGGGCATGGCAAGAATTGTTTAGAAGAGTGAAAGGAGTTGTTGCTTTACGTACAGTATGTAAAATGTAAACGCGCGGATTTATTAAAATCCATGTAGGCATATTGAAAAGCCTACACTGAAGGTACCGTGGCTCTATATGTGGAACCCCCTCAGTAGCACGTCATGCATATTGATGAATTCACTTTGCTGAGGTACAGCCATGTAAATGTAACACATTTACTGAATCAGTGTAGGGAGTGTGTCACTGTGTCCGGAGATGAGTGACACATCCCCTGCACTGTCAATTTGCCAGATATCAATGTAGGCATATATATGGAAAAGTTTAAATGCTTTTTTAAATTTTTTTTTTTTTGTGTTTGTGTGGTGCAGCGTGCAGCAATGGATACATCCCACACATCTAAAAATAGAAACCAAATACATTTAATTATGAATTCAAAGGTCAAGTTTAAGCACAGCTGAGTGGTCTTGTGAGGCACAGTGCTTAGCAGTGCTTAAATATAGTGGAGATGTATATGTAAAAGTATAGCAACATTCTACATGTCCACATAGCCTAATGGTTAAAATGACAGCCTTGTGTGCAGTAGGTGCAAGGTTCGAATACATAGACAGATTATGAAGCATTTATTTTGCAAATATAAATTCTGACAATAAATTTTAAATCCTGTGTTGCTGTACTCAGCTAACCTGTCTTGCCAAGCACTGCTTAAACCAGGAATGTTTTTAGCTGTGCTTGGCTGGTTTGCACATTGCTAAGTGGTGCAAAGCATTGCTTAGTAATGCTGTTTAAGCATTACCCAGCCAGTTAAGCTGGTTTGCACACAGCTAAGAATTGCTAGTTTAAGCAGTGCTCAGCTGAACTCAGCAGATTTTACGGTGCTAAGCGAAGCACCACATTTTTAAAAAATGCCCAATGGCAGTGAAGGGTGGGAAAACAGGCTTATTTAAATGCAGCAGGTGGGAGTACAGCCATAACCTGATGGAGTTTGATCTTGGCAGAGACTATGGCATGAGTTGGAGAAGGTGCGCCCTTTGGGCACAGTGTTGGGGCATTCTGGAGTCTAGGGTCATGGTTGGACTCCTTGTTGAAGACCATGACGTCTTGCTGCTGCAGGGCCAGTTTCAGGGATCAGAGTACATGGTGGAGTCCCAGGACTGGCTGGCACATGATCTCACCAGTGCAACTTGTATCCCCCGCACAGGTGAACAGGTGTGTCATTATTATGATGACCTGAAGCGTCATAAGGGCGATCACTGGGCCACCTGGGACCAAGATGCTTGAGACGGGAATGTCCCATGAATTTGTAAGTATTGTTATCATTGTTTTACTAAAACCTACTCTGGATGTGTGATAGACAGTTATGCATAATGGTGAATTTCCCTCCTGACAGCTGACAAGGAGAGACCTTGCAACCTAGAGGCCTATGCAGGGTGCCTGGCCAGGTTGCACTGTGATTGTGTTATGTACAGATGTAACTTGCAATCTATAGTCATATAAACCAGAAGGAGTAAATTAGTAACTGCTACTAGGTATATTCAATTTTGATTGTACTGCAATGAATGTGCTCATAGACCTAGACTGAAATAAGTGAGTAATGCCAGGTACACTTCAATGAAGATGAAAGGATGAAACCTGTTAATGTTATGGAAATAAAAAATTTCTAGTGCAGTAATAATGTTAAGGAAATAAAGTTTTTACTGCATTAATAATGTGAAGGAAATAAAGGTGTCTACTGCATTAATAATGTTAAGGGAATAAAGTTTCTACTGCATTAATACTGTAAAGGAAATAAATGTTTCTACTGCATTAAGTGTGCACTTACAGCTGTATTGCAACACCTGCATTATATGAACTGTTCTTGAATAAAGACTGGAAATATATAGCAATCACTGCTATAAAGTCACCCTTAATGAAGCTGTATAGTGCAATATGTGTGTATTTTGGGCTGTTGGTCATACAATCGAGTATTGCATCTGCTGTGATGTAGAAACACAAACAATACCAACAAGTGACTGAAGGTTAGCTAATAAAAAGTGTTCTGCTAAACTGCAGATGTGGAGCTGTATTACAAGATATAATGCATTATGATATTTGTTCTGCACTAAGATCGGACAAAATAATAGGAACACCCAAGGTATATTGTGTATGTCAGGATTGTCTTGTGTTAACCATTAGGTACGCTGCTGCAGGCAGGTATGAAACTGTAATAGCTGTAGACTGCAAATATACCATCCGCATCTGTATATGCGTCAGGTAGCCAACCCAGCACTCCGATATGGTTTGTACACATCACACATATTTCCACCCACTAGGGGTTTATTGTCTACACCTGCATTCCATGTATTAACCACAGTACACCTACAATCTCTGTCATGCAGGGATCTCATGCATGTGTGCTCAAGTGTCACTGCAGTCTTGTATAACACTCTACCTCTATTACCAGGTCATATTTTGTTACCAGGTGAGCCCTAGGCACATATCAGACAATCGATATGCAGCAGTGGCTCAGTAGCTCAGTTTGATAAATGCTAAGTCTGATGTAAATTTTGTCACACACACCAGGGTTCAAGTCCAGTGACAAGTGCTAGTAAATATTGACTCACTTATGTGTTGTACACAGATGTTCTCCCCACAGGAATTATAGGTAAATGAATGGCTGCAGTAGCCCATAGAATAGGTTAATAATTTGTGTGTTCAGATATAACAGAGTGTTAACAGCATTGCTCAACAATGTGGTAAGACTTCAGAAAATAAAGCCAGCAAGTACAATACTAATAAAAGTTAATACAATAAATAAAATGTGTAATCTTGGTGTGGCTGTATGCCTGGTGTGTCGGTGAATGTCTGCTGATAGTCTAACTCCATGCCTGTCAAGGAGGGCATGATAGTTGTAAACTGTCTGTACTGTGCACTATACATGTCTCTCAAGTGTCACACTGTCATGGACTGTGATCATTGTTGCCTTATCCCTCGGTCACAGATCTATCATGGACCTGAGTTATGTGAATAGCACAGTCATACTACATCAATCCACAGTACACCTTGATAGTCATTTGTGTCCCCCTGACATGTAATAGTCCCCTATGCTTGTGTACCTGTAAGTGTTAAAGCTTGGCCCATACTGTCCCATGTGGATAGCTTGAGAGGTATGTACATGCAACAGAAGCTATAGGGAACTCGTATACATAAAGTAAGGGCAGACCTGTAGAGTATATAAGAATACTGTTGCAAATATAACCTATACCATTATTAATGGACTATATTTCTCTCTCCCCCACCCCTTCTCTGCATCATTCTTTATTATTGTTATACGTCAGTTATGGTTTACTATTAACATGTGCTGTTCCAAAACATTATGTTGGGCCTTGTGTTTTATTATTGGCATGTATTACAACGGTTGCATACTAACATACCTTGCTGAACTACCTATGCTGTTGGCCTTATGCCGTAACTGTTACTGGCATGCTGTTACTATACCGACTGTTATCTCACTCATTATTGTGTTCCATATGCCATGTGATGTGATGTTACTGGATTATTTGCAACTTTCTGGCCTTTTGTTATAACTAACGAAATGTTCTGTTCATTACTAACATATACACTTTGAAATACCTCAACACCATAGCTCAACTAGGTAGGCCAGTTCCTGTTGATCTGCCTAACCTACCAAAGCCGGCCATGGTACCGGGCTTCAGCATGTCTGGGACCCAATCTGCTGCTGCCCGCTCTGCTGGCCCTGCACCACCTATGGGTGTAACTGCTTCCTGGGATTGGGCCTGTCCCCCAGGAGCAGGTGTGGAGCAGGTTTGGCACCCAGCAACAGCTACCATGGATGATGCACAAGGATCATGCACAATGGCTATAAGGATCACCTGCACCAGATTGATGGTAGGCTGGCCAACCTGGAGGTGCAAAGTGGCCCCAGCGCCCAGCCTCCAGCACAGCCACCTTCGGGTCAGTGAAGGAGCAGTGTTGACTGCTCATGGGTGGGAGCTCAGTCTCACTGCAGCAATCTGGGGGCACATAGCTCTCTGATTCCACTACACCCTCCTTGTCCAAGGTGTTTACCCCCTTCATGTGTCACACACTGCTCCTGTATGCTGTCTTGTCTATTTGCAAATGCTACCTCTCCTACCCAACTTACCTCCCCAAAATGTACCTCTATCCATTCCCCAACATCCCACTCTCTCCTTAAAAAAATGTGAATCTGTCCCACAATAAAAATATTGTCCCATACATAGCTATCCATTTCTCACCTGGGTCCACTGGACATACTTTAAAAATTACATGAATTAATCAACACATTTATGTTGCCCTCAGAGGCTCCAAATTCCAAATTGTCTACAACCTACACAGCTGTTGCTGTAGAAGAAATGGAGAGCTATTGCCCTTTCCTACACCCGTTTTGCACATCCCTACCTGTGTTTCAGTATGTTTTTCTCCCTGCTTGCCTCCATTTCACCACTTTTCTATCACCCCTTTTTCTTTTCTTAAAAATTAGCATGGGTTTAAATAGACCTGAGCAGTGCAGCGCGCCACTCAAATCTGCCTCTATCACCTTCTCTGTTTCTGACACTGTTAGGTATATCTGCAAAGCAATCACCCCTGCCAACTCTCAAACCTGGAACCCTGTTAACTACAGCATAATGCATTAGTCCACTCGGCCAGTCAGCTCTAAAGTAAAACAGATGTTTCCATAAACATACCCTGATTGCCAAGGACACACTGCTTGTACATATCTTGGGACAATTGGCAGTGTACTTGGGACTGTGATACAGACACCAAACCAGTACACAGCCAAATAAATAATGATGTATGTATGTGAGGCCTGGGATAGCAGGTATAGCTGTCAACTGGACAGACTTTTACAGAATCACCATAGTTGTGCTGCCTACATTTGACACAGTTGTCACAAAACATTTTCTGTGCACTAACGTACTGACAAGTCAGTACAGAGTGAGGACAGAAAATCATGATAGACAGCTCAATGTCACACATCATACCCATCCAAACACACATGCTAATGCAACTCCTAACAGACTGTATACATGCATATATATCCTTAAGATACAGCTCCTGCAGTATCATCTTAGTAGCTCAGTCTGCTAAATCCCTAGCATGCTGTACATTTTGCCACCCACAGTCTTGGATTTGAATCCAGTGTGTTGTACTTCAATGACATGCTTGCGAATATAACACATAATGACAGAGTCCTGCAATTTTAACCAAAACAGGTTGCTGCTACTGCATTCACTGCTACCCATCTTAGCACATCAGATTCCTGTAGGTAAGGATACACTGCACAAATATGTATAGACTACATATATGTCACGTAACACTCCGATTGGCACTGTCACATAACATATGTACTGTAAGCATATGTCTCACCTTGACTGTTATGGGTATCCTCACCCTGGCTCCACTGTAACAACACAGCTGACACTGCTCCCTCACTGACACATACAGCTTGCTGTCCTCTAATGTGTTCATACTCCCCAGTATGAGTCCTGGGCAAAAAGCAGCAGCTGCAGCCTGCAACATTTCCAGCAGGATGTTCAGCTAACTGCTACTGACCTACCTTACCTCACAACCCCCTAGAACAAGTTATCCACACTATACCAATACATGAAGGGCTGGGGGGGGCAGAGGTCAATGACAGGGATATGTGTCACGTTCTCCCCCTAGAAACATACACAACTGATAGACCAGCATCTACTGCAGCAGCATGCTTATCCTGATGTGTATGACACTAACATCTGTCTTCCTCCTTACTGACCTCAACCCATATTGTTTAACACTGAGCTGCCACATAATCAGAAAGTCATTTGACAATACCCATACATGACATGCAAAACTGTGGACATACCACATATATCACAACAGTAGACAGTATTTGTAGCTACCCTCTGTGATGCTGTAGTCTCCACACCTCAGTAATGTCCTTTTCAAAGCCTAGGTTAGGGGCCAAGGCCTACATGAAGGCTTTAAATATTGCACTGTTGTGCCATGTCATTGGCTAGTGACATTGCAACCCAGCTGTTCTGGATGTAATCAGCAAGCCACTGATTGGTGCACAGACAATCACCTGTTATTGAGCATTACCTACAAAAGGTAAGCAGCTGCCTATGGTAAACAGGTCTATACCTTGCTTGACCAAGCCAGGCTGCGATTTCTGAATCAGTTTTCTTCAGGATTTCTGCAGAAAAGGAGTACAGCACTCTGCCAGGTATGTAATACAAGTCCCCATCTAATGGGATGCAGATGGTAGGAAGCAGTTATGGGGAATAGGGATTGCAACAGTAGGCCTCTAGTGTATCTCTGGGAATAACTCCAAGAAACTCAAACTGGCACCCAGCAAATAAACTTTAAATCAAGACAAAGTGAAGTACCACAGAAAAGGAACTCAGTTGAATGTTCTTTGTGCTTCTATAATGTGAAATTTATTGAATTGGCCACCAAGGCCCAAAATGGGTGGATACAAGAGGTTATGAATGCTGGAGCAAGTGAAATGAGAGGAAATCATGAAAAATTGCAAAAAGAGATAGAGGAAATTGATGAATGTATTAAAAATTATTTAATGTTTACCATAGCTTCAGAAAATGAAAATACTACAATGTTAGGGTAGGCATTGATGAAAAATTTAATGAACTTATTCAGAGAAAGTTGAAGAAACTTGAAAGGGATATTAATGAATATAAAAACTATACAAATTACCCACTACCTAGGGTGAACAAAAAAAAAGGAGGGTGATAGTTTTATTTATGAAAATGAGCAATGGAGGGGTGATAATCAAGAAGGGGCACATATTAGTAACAATGTGGGTGATCTGGATGACTTTTCAGAATATCCCACATTGAGAAGATCAGAAAAGTTAAAAAATAAAGGTAACACAAATTATCAGCAGCAAAATGTTCATTGGAGGGGGGGTGAGGTATTAATAATTGATGATACCCCTAACCCCCCCCCAAACCCATGACTTAAGTGACATTATACAGGGGGAGAATGAGGTATTAATAACTGATGATACCCCTAACCCCCCAGATCCATGACTTAACAAGTGACATTATATAGGGGGAGAATGAGGTATTAAAAAAAAATAATAATAATAATTTTATCTGCTTTTACTGTATTTGTGTTTCTTCCTACTTTATTTTGCTTTTGCGTCATCATAAAAGTACTCAGTTGTATTTATTACTGCTTGGTGTAACTCATTCTAAGCCTTTTAGTTTAAGCACTTGGGCTTCAGACCAGTTGTTTTACATTAAGAAGGTTTGTGGTCTGCACTGTAGTGGCAGAATAGGTAGCTTACATCCTTCTAAGTTGGGAACTGCTGATTGAGGGCTCAGTGTCTGTTATTCTAAAAGTATATTAATTCTGGTTTAAGCACTTGGGCTTCAGGCCAGTTATTTTACATTAAGAGGGTTCGTGGTCTGCACTCTTGTGGGAGGAGAGGCTGGACTCTGCCCTTCTGAGCTGGGAATTTCTGGTTAAAGGCTTATAGTGCCTGCATATTTGAACTGCTTCTTACTGAAATTGGTACACCTTGTTTGCTGTAGCATAGACTAGATCCAGGCCTGCTGAATCTAGCTTTGTTTGTATGCTTGTTGTTTGTTTGCTTGTTATTTCCCTGAAAAGCTAATTCCACCTAAAACGCGGCTTTTCAGCGCTTCTGTGGCTCCCTGGTGATATCTGCATTGCTTACTGTATTTATTTCCTTGTTTCACTTGAAAGAAAGTTACTGTTTGTCGTTTTTGCATTTAAGTTACCTGTAACACATTGCATTTAAGTTACCTGGCACTTGGTCACTAAGTCAGCACTAAAAAATTAAAAGCACTACACCCTCACAAACTCCCCTTGAGTACATTGTTCCCCATTGGCCCTTTTTTTCAATTATAAAGGAATTCCCAATACTATTCTAGCATGTCCAAAGGTCAGTTGTCAATCTCCTCTCTGGTCCAGCTGGTGAATCTGGGAATCTTGAGGCAATGTTAAAACTGCCTCGTACACAGACAACCCTCTCCTCCTCCCAAGAAATTCCAACACATGTGAGAGATGCAACCATATAGCCAAACGGGAGGCTAAGCTCTCTCAACTCAGCACTGGCGTAACCAGTCAGAAGTAGAAGGAAACCACACTCACTACAATTCCAGTCTCACATAGATCTACCACGACAGCAAACCAAACACATAAACACACAAAAACATACTCAGAGGCTCTAAATAAAAATCTGCCTAAGCAGCAGAGACCTCCAAAGCAGACACCCAAGCAACCTCTACCCCAAAACAAAACACGTGCAACACATAGCTCACAAAGCCAGTGTGCCAAACAGTCACAGCTCTTAAGGCTAAACAACACACCTGATACACTTGTAATAGGTGACTCTATCATCAGGCACACTGATGTCCCGCTCACCAGGCTGAACAAGGAGAAGGTCACGGTGAGCTGCCTGTCGGGCGCTAGGATCCGCCACATAACACAAGCACTCAGGTCACTCCAAGGCAAGTACAAATATGACTCAGTCATTGTCCATGCTGGTGTGAATGACCTGAGACTACCTCCCTGGACTACATGAAAAGAGACATAGAGGAGCTCTCTGAGCATGTAGCCCAGGCCGGTATGACCCTGACCTTGAGTAGCATCTTACCCTCACCAAGAATGATGCCACAATATGAAGACAAGATGATCAATTTCAACAATTGGCCGTATTGGTGTCATTCAAAGGGGATCCAATGCCTGTCAGCCTGGGATGACATGCTCGACAAGCCACGATGCTTCACTAGGGATGGCTTGCACCTGTTACCCCTGGGCTTTCGGATATTGACAAAGGCTCTTGCTATCCCCATAGTGCCTTTTTTAGGCAAGACTCAAAAGACAAACCCACCTCCATAGGTATCACAAGGGATAAGAAACTAAGAGTAATGCTACTCAATGCCAGAAGTCTAAACCTCAAGTTGCATGCACTCAAAACTCTCCTTAGCATGGAGAACATTGATATCTGTGCAGTAACAGAAACTTGGTTCAAGGCTCCCGAGAGCACCCCAGCACTACCAGGTTATACCTCATACCATGCTTTTCGGTCCCAAAACTTGGACCGAACCACAAAAGGAGGGGGAGTACCAATATTCGTCAAAGATGCCCACACCTCCAGGTTGGTGGCACAGCACGAAGCATCAGAGACTATCCATGTGCAACTAACAGTGGGTAAAACTGCCTTCCAGTTTATAGCCTGCTACAGACCACCCTCCCAAACCCAGGAACCCCACTCGGCCTTCCTGAGAACACTGGAAAATATGAAGGTCTCTCCAAACACCATTATATTGGGCGACTTCAACTACCCAAACATAGACTGGGAGCATTACTCTAGCTCCAACACCCTAGCCCAAAGGTTCCTAGAATTTATAAACTCAAATGCTATGGAACAACTTGTTACCACTCCCACAAGAGGGGAAAACAAACTGGACCTGATCATCACCAACATATGCTCCAGACCAGAAGTGTATCCCCCACTGGTAAGATCAGACCATAACCTAATCTCACTGGATATTCACATCCCGACCCCGCCCCCTGCCCAGAATACCACAGTGAAAAACCTCTCTAATGCAAATTTCACACTCCTCAAAACCAAGGTGGAATCCTTCAAAGCCCCCATTGACTGTGGAAAATATGGTCCAGACCACAGAATCCCTTATAAATGCATTCTATGAACACCTTCAGGAATGCATGAATCATGCAATCCCAGATAAAACCAAGACCCAATCCTCCAAAGGCAGATGTCCTGTCTGGTGTACCCCAGCCATAAACAAACTATACAATAGAAGGAGGAAGCTACTACATGATAGAGCAAAATCCCAAAAAGGGAAGGCATCTCTGATCAGTATTAGCAGAAAACTACAGGCACTCATAAAATCGTCTAAGACCAGCTTCGAGAGAAAAATTGCACAGGTCACTAAGGATAATCACAAGGCTTTCTTTAGTTATGTTAGGAAGCTGGGTGGGAATTCCTAGATATGCTCAGAATTAGTCCAAAATGACAAAAAATACACCAAACCCACATAGCTGACAGGTTCAGTGCAAACTTCTCCCCCCCTCCCCACCAAAAGGGCAAATATCTATCCCAGCAGAGTAATGCCCCCGACATCTCAGATGCTCAGGTAAGAGCTGCCCTCTCCAAAGCAAAAAACACAGCATCAATGGGACCAGATGGTGTCCCGGGCTGCATCCTACATGAACTCCAAGAAGAGCTAAACCCAAACATAAAACTACTGTTCAATCGCAGCCTTACTACAGGATATGTACCCAAAGAGTGGCGTACAGCAACAGTGGTCCTTCTCCACAAAGGTGGTATCTCAATGGATCCTGGAAACTATCGCCCCATAAGCCTGACTAGCTTGGTCTGCAAAGCTATGGAAAGGATCATCATGGACCTCATAAATAGAGTTATTGGGGACCTACAGACACTGGATCCTACCCAGTTCGGCTTTCTTAAGGGCAGATCCTGCCTCTTAAACCTGGACGATTTCTTTGAAACAGTCACCAAGGCCATTGACGATGGGAAGGTGGTCCACACAGCCTACCTGGACCTCGCAAAAGCGTTCGATACAATACCCCACTCGGGCATTATAGACAAGCTCACCAGCTTAAATATAAACCCCTATGTCACTAGATGGGTTGCAAACTGGCTCAAGGACAGAACCCACATGGTTAGAATTGCTGGAGCCATGTCAGACTCCAAACCAGTTACAAGTGGCATCCCACAAGGCTCAGTCCTGGGACCTCTCTTGTTCGGTATATATTTCTCGGAGGTACAGGCCAACATGGAAGGACTGTGGCTGACCAAGTTCGCAAATGACTGCAAACTGGGCACCATAATCGACTCTCCAGCCAACACAAGCATCCTCCAAAAGGGCCTCATAGAAACAGACAACTGGTGCCAGAGCCATGGCCCCAAGCTAAACGCCAAAAAGTGTATAGTCATCCATTTTGGCAAAAACAAAGTGCCCACAAAATACCACATAGGTGGTAATCCATTAAGTACAGAAGAAGTAATTAGGGACCTGGGGACCCAAGTTGAGAGCAATCTCTCATTTGACAACCACATGGCCAAAGTGGTTAGAAAAACATTTTATATAGCCCACCTAATCATGAAGAGATTCACATCTAGATCAGGGGAGGTCATCGTGCCTCTTTACTCATCCCTCATCAGGCCCATAATTGAGTACAATGCCCCTTTTGGGATGTACCTTACCAGACACCTGCAGCAACTGGAAAGACCCCAAAAGTACCTCACCAAGAGGATCAAAGGGCTCAAACAGATGCCATATGCTGCCCGGTTAAAGAAACTCCAGCTCTACTCAGTGGCATACCTCCTGCTCAGAGGCGACCTGTGCCTGACGTATAAAGCCATGTCCAACCCGGAATTAATGGATATGCTGCACCTCAGAAAATCCAAATCCCATCGAGCTACGCGCTCGAGAGACTTGAATCTCAGCACTGAAATAAATAGGACATGCTGGAGGGACAGATTCATAACCCAGAGGCTCCCTTCACTCTGGAATAAAATCCCAGTCCAGGTTAGGCAGAGTCCCTCATTGACTCTCTTCAAGAGGAATCTTGATGAGTGGATGGGAGATCATAGGTTTACCCCGGGTATCACTTCTGTATCACTGTTAGACAGAGGCACAGTATACTAACCTCGAAAAAGGGCATAGCAAAATTAATTTAAAATGGGTGGCGAAAGCCAAACACACTCTGGCTACGCTTATAAATGCCCTAGGGCAGATAGCCTAGTATGAACCAATGAACCTATAAACCTAATAATTGATGATACTCCTAACCCGCCCAGACCTACAACTTAACAAGTGATATTATACAGGGGGAGAATGAGGTATTAATAATTGATGATACCCCAAACCCCATCAGACCCAGGGCTTAACAAGTGACATTATACAGGGGAGAATGAGGTATTAATAATGGATGATACCCCTAATTCCCCCAGACCCATAACTTAACAAGTGACATTATTCAGGGGAAGAATGAGGTATTAATAATTGATGATACCGCTAACCCCCCTGACCCATGACTTAACAAGTGACATTATAGGAGAAGCTGCCAATGAGTATAAGTTCACTAGGGATGGTTTTACTATTTTTAATTTTAGCAACATTGTTTTAACAAATGAACATTTTAGTCTTTTATCAAAAGGTTTAAAATTCATTTCCCGGAAGAAAGGTGACTTGGCAAAAGTTCTTAAGGACCTTAAAATATTTATTAGAAAAATGAATTTGAGTCTATGTTGCCACAACAGAATATTGCGACCACTATATTTACTAAGAAGAGCATATACAATCCCCCCACCCACTCTCAGTTACAAAACTTTAAAAAAGTAATAGAAAATAGCTGTAGAAATGAATATAAAAAGGTTAAACACAAGGCAAATATGAGTGGAGAAGAAAGGAAGGTGTTAGATGAACTGAGGGGGAATAAGGAAGTGAGTGTTATGAAACCCGAAAAAGGTGGGGGGATAGTAATAATGGACTTAATTACTTACGAAGGGAAGATGAATGTAATTTTAAATGACACTAGCAATTATTCTAGTGTGTCGTTAAATGAGATTAATATTGCCTACAGGAAGATAGATGTGGCTTTAAATGACATGATGTGTGAAGGCCTGATTGACCAAAAAACCTATAATTATTTGAAAGTAACAAAAGCTAAAATACCATCAATATTTGGAATCCCCAAAGTCTTTAAGGATAAGATGGACCCCCCCACTCAGACCCATAGTGTCAGCAGATGGTTTTAAGACTTTGCCTTTGGCAAAATTTGTTGATGCTAAGCTTAAAAAACTGTGGTTGAAGATTAAGCAAATTTTGAGGGATTCATGAGATTTCCTAAGGGAAGTAAAGCATGAATTCTGGAATGATGAAATACAATTTGTTACAATAGATGTTGATTTGTTTTCCAGCATCCCACACATTGAAGGGAAGATGGAGAATTCACCAGAAATGAGCAGATAGTGTGCTTGAATTTAATTGATTTGGTACTAAGATGCAATTTTATATATTTTAATGGTGAGTTCTACCAGCAAATACAAGGAGTGGCAATGGGGGTGGCCTGTACTCCGACCTATGCAAACTTGATTCTAGCTAGGTGGGAGGAGAAATTTATTTTAGGGTCCAAAGATGCAAGCCAATGGAGCCTCTATAGGAGATTTCTTGATGACATAGATATTTTATGGAAGGGAAATATAGAAATTGTAGATAAATTTTTATGTTATTTGAATAATACATATTTTTAAAGTTTACATATAACATCAGCAATGAAAATTTGCAGTTTTTAGACATAGAATCTTTTAAGAAAGAGTCCAAGTTTTGTTCAAAGATTTATAGAAAGAAAACATTTTCCAATTCCTTTCTCCATTTTAATAGTGCACACCCTGCCCATTACAAGAAAAATATTATTAAAGGACAATATGTCCGAGCAAGCAGAATGGTATCAGAATAAGAATATTATGAAGAAGAAAGCAACCTACTTAAACTTCTCTTCAGGGCTAGAGGGTATCCTCATAGCCTTATTGTAGAAGTGAAAAAAGAGGTTGCAGTGGGTAGAAAGTCAAAATTTGAACCTATACTAGGTACAACAGAGGAGATTCTGCTAGGGCATACAGCTACAGAGGAAGGGAATTTTGGTAAGGCACTAGTTTTAGAATTTAATGCCGTTGCAGGATGTATGAGAAAGGTAATTGAAAGTGAATGGGAAAAGTTTCTTAGCTTTACTGACTTAGGGGAATGTAGCAACCAACCCGTTAACGTGGTCTATAGGAACTCCCAAAATATAAAGTGTTTATTAGAAAATGCTTATAAAAATGGAAGTGGTGATAAGAAAAGGAAGGGAGCATACAAGTGTGGAAGATGCACTCAGGTATCTTACATATCTAACAAGGAGAGAATATTTTTATCAAGTAGGAATAAAAGGATAGAAAGTGCACAATTTTGCAATTGTGAATCTAATGGACTGATTTATTTAGCTCTGTGTGGGGAATGTGAATCCTTCTACATCGGTAAGACGGAGAGAAAATTGAGGAGAAGGATCTATGAGCATTATTACGATATTCAAACTAAAAGAGAGTCTAATGCTCTCTGCAAACACACATTAATATGTCACAGAGAGTATTATTCTTTCTTTGTACTTGAACAGATAAAGAAGGAAACTAGAGGAGGGGCTATGGGAGAAAAAGATTGAATATAGAGAGCTATGGTGACAATTGATTTTGGAAGCCACCAGCCCACCAGGGCTCAATGATTATACCTCCATAGCCTCCTTACTAAACTTGAAAGCTGCTATGCTTTGAAAGAAGAAATTGTGCTTCACTCACATTAAATATCTCATTTTACAAAGGAACCACTAGAGGGAGTAAACACGTTTTAATGTTTTAACATGTATTCCATTAACTAGTGAATTTTAACAGAATTAAACTTCGTATTTAGCTAAATATGCTAAGCTGTGGGATTGACGGATGTGTTTAAGGTGGAGGTGGTGTTACATCAAGGATCAGCTCTGAGCCCTTTCTTATTTGCAATGGTGATGGACAGGTTGACAGACGAGATCAGACAGGAGTCCCCATGGACTATGATGTTTGCAGATGGTCTCCAAAGAAAAAACTAGTAACCAAAATTACCATAGAGTTCCAATAAGTGCTCCAATAATCCTGATTTGTATCACCTCCGGTTTCGTTGTGCGGCCAGACAGCTAGCAGCAAGACAAATTCCCTTTCGCTGTGCAATACTGTTACTTGTTCAAAATTGAATCAGCGACTATAATCGGAACGTTACTGTTATTCTTCTAAGCAGAACGCCAGTCTCGTATGTTGAAATGACTAGTTTATTAAACTTTTACATTCGTTGTTAAAAGCTCATTGCTACTAAACTCATAATTAAAAACTACTGCTTGTTCACACAATGATAACACAAGCAGGTACTAAATACGTTAAAATAAGAAATACGATGAAGAAGCCCATAAATTTTGGGTGAAAGTTTACAAAGTTTGTTAAAGTCAGCTTTATTTTCTTGCAAATGCATTTTATCGTATTTCTTATTTTAACGTCATGACAGCCAGATTCTCCACAGTCTAAGAACAACCAGCAATTATTGTTCAACTGTTTTCCAGACATCTACATGTTTCTGGCAAAGGTACCACATATATCAGGCACATGTCCACATTCTGCATACATCTGTGTACTGGAGAAGAAGGACACCTACAGGGAAGATACCCTACAGCACATTCACATTGATGTCTGTCATTGTGGCACAATGCTGTTGCTGGACTATCCCCTTATACTCATAATAACACACGCCTATTTGTTGAACAGTGGCTGTCTGACATGTTTCTGGGATGTCAGTAGATGGGACTGATGAGAGTGCAGGCATCAGCACACTCCATCACAGCACATAGGGACATTACTGGTATTGCTACTATGTTGCTGATAACCACATACAGAATACAGACTGTGTTGATAGATGGCAGGGTATGCCATGGGAGGTACCAGTGCATAGTGCAGGCCAATGTGGATGTGAAGGGTATATATATATATATATATATATATATATATATATATATATATATATATATATATAGTGTAAAGCAATGTATGTGGTCCTGTGATGTGTTCCCCTATTCTTGTCTTTCAGAAGGAATGTATAGATGGAGGCACCTGCCATTTACAGCTGCGGAAAATGATGTGATACTGAATGGCCTATGACTGCATCTTACCATTCTGCTCTCCAGGACTCACCACAATTGTGAGCAATATTCTGCAATGTTGGCTGACCTTGTCACAGCAGAGAACCATGTAGGCCTACAGGACAGCAGCTATGAGGAGGTCCATCACAGGGCAATGGACATAGTAAAGGCTGCATGGAAAAAGGCTGCTGCTGTGGCCAGGAACCGTACTGCCACTGTTGTGGGGCCTGCAGCAGTAGAACCAATCTCAGCCACAGAGGATTCCTGGTGAACCTGGGATCAACCACCAGCTCCCAAGCATCCATCACCCCATACCTCAGGGAGGTGGGTGCCACAGCCTCCACAGCAGAGGAGCATCCAGGTAAGTCTCCTGTGTGCATCACTGCAGTATTTTATCCATCTTTGTGGCAACCTCTGCATACCAGTACACAGATGTCAGGTCGATCTGTATTGAGGGGGGTGTTTATAATGCATGCCTGTGCACACATACTCAGAATTCCTGTTTTCTGTTTTCTAATAACCCAGTGTTGTATGTAATCAATCCACCGACCCAGGAATCCAGCAGCCATACCCCTCTCTACCCCATAAGTAGCAACTCTTCTCTCCTCTGTATCCATTACCTGAGCTATCTTTTCCAGCTCTCTCTATTACAACTAGCCTTTTGCTGTACTACACATTTTAACCACTACATGGCACCCTAATCTAGGCTTGTGTTGCATCCCTTACCCCTACTCTCCCATATTACATTTCAGACTACTTTTTAAGTTTTTCTTGCTGTTCCCAGAATTTCCCTCGATTTTAGCTTTTTTCTATCTCATTACATACTACTATCCCTTAGCTACCAAACAGCTGCATTATCATACCCCACTCACCTGTAACTACCAAACGTGCCTCAGGAGTCTGCTGCTCACTGACTGCCTCTGCAAATTTTTCCTTTAACTGCTCTAACCTGCTCCGTTCACCCTGCAGGCTCACTCCGCTGCCTTACCCTACCCCCAATTCCCACCCACCCCCAGTACATTTACATTTATACATCTGAAATCACACCCCTTCCCATATCATCCAATAGCTTACTAGTATTCATTTCACACTAAATACTTACACAGCTGCTTTCATACTGCTACTCATTACTACTACTACTGAAACACTGCCTCACTCCAAACTAGCTCTCTATCAACCCCTACCTCCTGACTATATTTTATCTTTTCCCTCACTATGCCCCTAACTTACATAACAAGACATGTAAATCTGCTTCTCTTGCTTGTAGTACAACCCATTCTATCTGTACCCTATATCCTTACCTTCTATGAATACCTACATTATACTGGATCCCTCCATCCCTTGAAACAAACATCACTACTAACTCAGCTAGCCTCACAAATCCATTTTAACATAACATCCTCAGCAACCTATCTTTTACCAAAATATCATGGGGTAGCCCATATTACTTACCTCCAAGCCAGGAAGTCACAAAACATGTTCTGTAAACTCCTAAAGCTTACATATAGTATTCAACAACACTTTCTACTTCATGGTAACATTCATCCCAACCCAGGCCCAAACAACAAGGTCCCAACTAACCCCCAACTATCACATCCTCCACCCCATACACCCCCACTAGAACCTCTAATTCTCTCCTCATAGCACATCTAAACATACATAGCTTAAACAATAAAATTAGCCAACTACAGGCCAGTTAGACATACATTCATTTTGCATACTATGTTTAACAGAAACAAGGCTCAAACCAGTAACAAAGGACAATTAAATCATCCCACCTGGTTATAATATTTTGAGATTAGACCATATAACCAAAAAGGGTAGAACGGTAGCAATTCTGTACAAATCAGTTACATGTTACTTCACTAGATGTACAACTACCTTTAAATAGTAATGATGAAATCCTTATCTCTAAGCTTCAGATCAATACTAGCAAACCCATATACATAATATGCTCCTACCTACCTCCAGGCAATAACATAAACACCCTTGAAAGTACCCTCAGCTGTCTTTCTACATCCTTCCCACAAGAAACCATTGTACTTGGCGATTTCAATATAGATTGGAATAGCTATACCTCAGCCAAACCTACAATCCATATAAGCCTTTATGGCTTTTCCCAAAAAATCACCATCCCCACCAGAATTCATAAACCCAGTAACATAGAAAGTATCTTAGACTGGATTTTAGTAAATAGCAATCCCCCCTCACATAAAGCAGGTACCCTTCATGATGACGTTAGTGACCACTCACTTACTTACATAATTAGAGAAAATACCTTTATTCCCAACCACACTATCTTTAGAACTACCTGGAACAAAAAAGGTTTTATCCCAGCAAGCTTCCAAGCAGACCTTAAAGCCTGTGACTGGTCACCCCTAAAACACCTCCCTCTTGAGGAAGCAGTGTCCTATTTTAACTCTAAATTCTTACAAATCCTGGAATACCATGCCCCCACTCGCTCTATTAGAACTAGAAGTAAAACTGCTCCATGGCTCACTAAAGAGAATAGGCATAGAATCTTATTGAGAAAAAAAATCTGGTCTAAATGGAGAACTACTAAAAACCCAACAGATCATCAAAACTTTAAACAG
Organism: Protopterus annectens; assembly: GCF_019279795.1. Lineage (NCBI taxonomy): Eukaryota > Metazoa > Chordata > Ceratodontiformes > Protopteridae > Protopterus > Protopterus annectens. The sequence goes on along the minus strand of NC_056739.1, from coordinate 948,669,667 downwards.
CTGAGAAATGCCACTAAAAATCAATACATCTTGACAAAAAAAAAACTTTTATTTTAAACTCCAACAAAATCATCAGCAAAAACCACAAAGTTTCTGGTCAGGTATTAATAGACTTCTACACCCAGGCCACTTCAAAACACCAACTCCATCAGGCCTCTCCCTTAACACTCTCAACCAGATTGCTGATACTTTAAATACCTTTTTTACTGAGACTGTCCAAACTCTAGCAAACTCCTTATCACCTATTAGCTCAAGTCTGCCTTCCTCCTTAATTAGCTTACCTCCTACCTTTCATTTACAACCAGTTCCAACATCCCTCATCTACACCCTACTTCACAAACTTAAACCATGCACACCCTCAGCTTTCCTGCTACCAGCTGAATACCTGCAAATTGCAGCAAAAGTACTTGCCTATCCCATTTCCATTCTAATTAATAGAACCATTACTGAAGGCTCCATCCCATCTCTGTGGAAAATCTCCCATGGGGGTGTGGCCAAGATGTACACTGACTAGCAGCAGTTTCTCTCAGCTCTGCCAATGCTATACATTTCTGACAGGATTTAATTCTCAAAAGTAACTCAACTGGGTGTTTTTCTTACTATTTTGATTTCTATTAACATAAAGAAAGATTATCTAAAAAATAGGAATTTTCCTTTAAGTTTTCCTGTCAAAAATTTCAAAAAACTTATTGCAGCATCTCTGCCTGAATGATGAGCCATTCCAAAAAAAAATCTTCAGACTCATCTATCAAGAAAACACTCTTAACCTTGACAATGACTTTACAAGAGATGTCATTGAAATTAGACAAAATGGACACAAAAATAGATAGTTTTGAACAAAAATGTTCTAAACAGATGGACCTAATACACAAGGAGTTACAACTTCAAAAGTCTCAAATTTCGGACATAGAGAAAATAACACAGAATTCCTGTTAAAACAGAACACTGCTCTTCAAAACAAAATAGAAGACCTAGAAAATAGGTCAAGAGGGAATAATCTTCAGATTTTTGGTTTGCCAAATAACATTGAAGGAAGCAACATGGTGAGTTTTCTAACTACTTGGTTGGCAACTGTTCTTAACCTTCCTGAAGCCCTCTCCTTTAGAATAGAAAGGGCACACAGATCCATTGCTTTTACCTCTAACAAAAATGCTTCAAGATCTGTTATAATGAAATTTATATCATCACAAGATAAAGAGCTAGTGTTGAAAACAACATGGGCTAAGTCTCCCATAAAAGTAAATGACAAGGTTGTACGCTTTGACAATGATTATTCCTCTGCAGTGATGGCCAAAAGTAAGCTCTTTCTTCCTATCATCAAGGAACTAAAAAAGAAACAAATAAAAGTTCATCTGTTGTTTCCTGCCAGACTTAAAATATTTCTCACAGAGGGATGTAAAATCTTTGAGGATCTGGACTCTGCTGTCTCTTACATGAAAACAAGCAAATTAATAGAGAAAATAGAAGATATGGAATGGACAAACCCCTCACTGAAGAGAATTGCTAAAAATAATTCATGGGCATCTTCAGAAAAAAAGAAGTTAAATGATAAGTAACTATTATTTCATTAGTGTTATTCTTCCTGCAGCCATGGAGCTCTGGTATTTTTAGCACTGTTTTATGACATTATAACACTTTGGAAAGGAGAGCTATGATTAAAATAACTTCTGCAAAATAGAAATGTACTACTCCAGTTTAATATAACAGTTGGGAGCTTTAAACTGTTATGAAATCTGTGCTTCATGGTGACTAGTGGGTACTTTATTATAACTAATATGAATGCTGACAATAATATGTTGGTGTCTGCTTTGATGTTTATTGAGTGCTATATTTATTCTTTTTATTTGCTTTATGATTTAGTTTTAATAATTTTCTCTAGGGAAAAATGCCTTGAAAGAAAAGGGTCGAAAAAGCTCATTGAGTATGTATCTACTTGTATCTAAACTCACGAGTGCTGTATATACATTTTTTCTCTCCTTTTTGTCTTCCGTTGTAAAGTTCTATCAAAAAATGTCGGTTTGGCTTTAATTTGCTGTAAGAATGCTTCCTCAAGGCAAGAAGCTGCTGTTACACATAAAACATCTCTCTAGATGTGATCGCAGTATCGCAAGTCCATTTATCTGATGTGAACTTTGACCTTTAACAGCAGGACTGGATTAGAACATTCAGACGAGACTGGTAAGACCCATTTAAGCAATTCTACAGCAAGCAAAGCATCTGGTGGAGAAAAGAAAATATGGATAATTTTAGTTACTTTCTACATTAATTATCTAGATCTATATAGTTTAGCCTTCTTATAAGTTAAAACATTAGAGTTTGACTTACTATATGCAGTCAAAAATAACAAAGCAAGCCTAGACAGTCAGAACTGGAAGTCAATGGAATGTTTAAATGCTAGATTAAGCATTTTATGAGGCTGATGTTAGAGACTATTAATGACTCAAGGAAGTACAGTTGTTGTTGTTGTTGTTGTGTCTTTCGGCTTTTCCCGGAAGTATACTAATATTAAAATGCTTTCATATTATATAACATACAATGTTTTTATAATATAAAATACTTTTGTTTTATTGAATGCCTCAATGTTGCAGCAACTAGACCCTAAATGTTTTGATAAAGTAGTGTACACCATTGTGACTAATTCTAACCATTCACTTATTCAATAGAACACTATTGAAATATATATGTTTTATTGATAGATTGCTTTACACATTCTGAGGTAACTAGTAAAATATATTTTGTGTTTTAGCTACATACTAAATGTCTGCTTAACTCTAGTTAAAATAGTGATCTATAACATAAACAGTAACATATTTATCTTATAATTGTTTCTTTAGGTATTTAATTGAGACCATCTGTGTCTAAAGGTTTCTTAAATGATTTATGACAGTTTATGAAAATACTTAATGTATTAATTTTTTCTGCCTTTTAATTTAATGTATTTGATATAAACAAACAAATGTTTATGAAATATTTCCTTTTACTTATAGTAATCTGTAGTTGATGCATAATAGGAACTGGATGACAAAGAATTATTTATATTTAGTGAATTAAGATCTTTTGTCTTATATGATGATTACATTTTAACCTGTTTTACAGCTGATTACTTACTTTTTATAGCTTAACAAATAATGAAAGACACCCTGTAAATATCAATTATCTGTCTGATGAGGCATGACAGTGCAACTGTAAAATTCTGTCAGGTGAAGGGAACTTCCCCATGTTACATAATAAGCTGATATATTGATTTGTAGTCTCAGCAGTCAGGTTTTGTTGTAACATGGATATAATTTGTAATTTTTTTCTCTTATACCTTTGAAATTTCCAAATAGTAAGTGGTAATTGCAAATTTATGTTACATAATTTCCATTTAATGCATACAGAGGGTCAGATTGCAATACTACATAGTCATCTTTACTACAGTTCCTTATAATATATAATGATAGATTCTCATATACAAGTATAAGATTATTACATGATTATGTATATAGTAGAAATAGCATGTTTTTAGTTGATTATAGAAGTTAGTAAATAGATATATATCACACTGCTTTACTTATTAAGTTAATAACTGGTCATAAATAGAAAGTTTAATCTAGTTTTAATACATGTTTTTCTTCTCTTTTTTTGACAATAAAATATATAACTAAAACTTTAAATTGTTAACACTTTAATGCAGGAAGTACTAATAGGGAATAAATATCACATCCATTTTGTATTTACTTGATATTACTAATCATTTGTCATGGTAGAGTGGTATTAACTGTTGTTAGTAAGGGGGTGGTTGATTCAAACAGTACTCTTTTTGAATCAGGAGTATCTCGAACTCCATGAAGTGACTATGAGGAAGTGGTTTTGATATCTTGATTATTGATCTAATAATAAATAGTTTGTTATTAAGAGTTATATATATATAGTTTTTTCAATTTAATGTTTTACTTTATATGTTATTCTATGCCCATAACAAAATCCCTGACATCTATGTGTGTCAAAAAAGGAAATGTTTGCTTATAAATGTATGTCATTGAATGTAAATGGTCTTAGCAACCCTATAAAAAGGGGACGTTTGCTTAAATATTTAAAAATGAATAAGGTTGATATTGCTTTCTTACAAGAATCCCTCATAATAGACAGAGATTTAGGTAGAATGTCCTTTCATGGTTATACAATACTTGCGGAGTCACACTATGGGACCAAAAGAAGAGATACAATGATATTATGGAAAAAAATCATTGCCGATTACAAAAATATTAGAGTCATATTCTGACAAAAATGGCATGCTGTGTATAGTTACTATTGAAATAAATAAAAAACAAGTTACATTGGTTAATAACTATTGGGTACCAGGTATCAGTAGGGAAACAGTTAATAAATATCTTGAGTTAACATTAACTAAAATTAAGGGTGGTTTAATATATTTATTTATCTTATTTATTTATTTATTTAAATTTGTTGACCGGGAGTGTCCGACTGGACGTAGGTCCATTTTCAGTAGAAGCCCGGGGAGAAAAGCTCCACAGTTAAAATAAACAGACAGTATTTACATTGGATTACATAGTGATTAACAATTTACATAGCAATTACTTACAACATATTTACAGATGATGAACATAGTACATCAGTAGACAACTAGAATCTTTATCTGTGAAGTGCATACCAGACATTAACAAATGTTACAAGAAGAAGTTCATGCTGTATAATAAGTACTGGCTTATGAGCATCTGAGCTTGCTATAATCAAGGTAGTTAGTGGAGTGGAAAGAAAGGTAGTGGTTGGATGGGGTGGATGATAATAGAGTGGGAGTTGCAAGGGCATAGCCAGATTGTTTTTAGTTGCGCTTTTAGTAAAGTTTTGAAGAGGGTGCATGATGGTATGGAGGTAATTGTGGGTGGGAGTGAGTTCCATAATTTGGCTATGGTGCAAGAGAATAGTGCTTCACCAGCAGAGTTATTGGCTTTAGTGATCTGCAAGTGATTTTTGCTGCTGGATCTTAGTGGTCTGGTGGTGCGATAGGGTTGGAGTAGATTCTGGAGGGATGGGACATTTAGGGGATGGTTTACTAGTTTGTGGGCGAGTGAGAGTTGATACCACTGAAGGAGGTGAGGGAGTTCAAGCCAGCCCAGTTCAGCAAGTGAGAGACAGTGGTGACTATGGTAGGATGCCCCTGTGGTGAATTTGGTGATTTTGTTGTAGCAGGTCTCTAGCTTTTTTAGATCACACTGCCTTAGGTCGGTATATATTGGAGAGGCATAAAGTAGGGTAGAGATAAGGTGGGAATTTGCTACTGAAATCTTTGCTGCTTTGGTGAGAAATTGCTTATTTCTGTATAATGCTCCTAGTATTTTGTGGACTTTTTTTATAGTCATGGATATGTGAATGTCAAATGTTAGTTTATTGTCTATTTCCACTCTTAGCAATTTGGTGTGTTCAGTTGGGTATATAGTGGTGTTGTCTTTTGCTGTGATGTTAAAGTGAGAGTTGTTTTGAGTATGTTTGGTGGGTTGGAAGATGAGTAGTTTAGTTTTGTTTGGGTTGAGTATTAATCGGACTTCGGATAACCATGTTTCAACAGAGGAAAAGGCTTCCTGTGTGACTTTTTGCAGTTTTGGTAGGGACTGGGCTGAGCAGATGATGGCCAAGTCATCTGCGTATTGTATGAGTGTGCCATGTTTGGTGGCAGAGGCTAGATTATTGGTGTAAACAGAAAAGAGTAGGGGTCCAAGGATGGATCCTTGGGGAACCCCTATGGAGACAGGTAGTTGGGGAGATATGTCATTCTGCCATACAATGGATGTTGGCGGTCAGACAGGTAACTCTGAAACCAGTTGGTGACCGATTGTGAGAAGGATAGGTTATTGAGGACAGAGGTAAGTTGTTTGTGTGGGACCATGTCAAATGTTTTAGATAGGTCTAGGAAAGTAGCAGAGGTGAGATAGCCATTGTTTTATCTATACTAATTTTTATACTATATATAGGTATGTATATATATATATATATATATATATATATATATATATATATATATATATATATATATATATATACTAATTTAAATACTATATTGGTATATATATGCAGAAGACTTAAAATGTATCCTATCTAAAAATGATACTACAAAAAATGATAACTTTAGAATCTCTTCTCCTGCAAAAAAACTTATTAATGTCAGTAATAATTTGAATTTGAAAGATATTTATGATTTAAAAGGAGCAAACTCTCTAAATTATACTTGTTATTCCTTTAGATTTGGTACGCAAACTACTATTGACAAAGTATTTGTGACTGATAGGTTATACTTTAAGATAAAAGAAGTTTTCATTAGTTCCTGCCCGATGTCTGACCATAATGCCATCTTCTTTAAAATTAATATCATATGTAATAATTTGATATACTGGCAAAGAATCCCAGCCTATATTATTAAATTAAATGGATTTGAAGAGTGGCTACTAAAATAAATAAAATATTTTTGGATATTAATGACAATAGTACAATGTCCAAAGCAATAGTATGGGACTCTTTAAAATCTTATCTATTTGGCAGAATCAAAAACTGGTATTTGAACAAGAGAAAGGAATGGGGAAGTGAACTAACCAGATTACAGCCAAGAATTGTATTTTAAAAAGCAAAATAAATGCTAAGGACATAAACTCTAACAATGAATTAAACAACTTAATCTAGAACATATAGAAATCTTAAATCATAAAGTTACAATAAATTTAGAAAGACTTAAATTGCAATCCTATTCAGTAAATCCTAAAAATATCCATAGATTAGCAGTAAAATCAAAAATGTTATCTATCTCTAAACCTATAACAGAGATTAAAGATGAAACAACTAACAAACACAAGTATGTTTCAGACTTAGAAAATATTCTAGAAGCATTTAGAAAACACCATGACATTATAAACCAAGAGAACATAAGTACTGATTACAATGATATAAGAGATGCTTTCTTAAAAGTTAATATTAAACAAAATTAACAAAAGAACAAAATACTAAATTGTTCAAAGCAATAACTTTAAAAGAACTAAATGAAATAATTTTAAACATAAAAAATAATAAATCACCAGGTCTAGATGGTTTAATTGGGGAAATATATAAAATATTACCGGATGAAGTACTTCAGACTTTATTAGAAGCTTTTGAAGAATTTAGGAAAGATGAATTTTCAATACCCTCCTGGAAATATGCCATGATATCTCCAATTTTGAAACATGGAAAAGATCCTTCTTTAGTAACCTCTTATCATCCTGTATCATTGTTAAATGTAGACTACAGCATGTTTATATCAATTCTTGCTAACAGACTAAATCAATTAATGCCTAATCTAACAACTGATGATCAAACTGGTTTTATTTTTTATAGAAAGGTTCAAGATAATGTTATAAGATTATTATCCTTAATAGAACATGCAAATAAGAACACAAAAGAACTATTAATCATTAGTTTAGATTTAAATAAAGCTTTTGACTCCATAAACTGGTTAGATTTATTTAAGGCACTTGATATCTATGGTTTTTCATCTGATTTTATACATTTTTTTTTAAGTAGACTATATGTAAATTCAATTTCATATGTCAAAATTGGGGCCTTCTTAACAGGTCCTCTTAAAATCTTTAGAGGAACCAAACAAGGATGTCCACTATCACCTTTATTATTTGCTTTATCTGTGGAACCTTTGGCCAATTACATAAGAGAAAATCCTAAAATAAGAGATTTTAATGTTAATTCTAACTATAATTCAAAAATATAACTTTTGTGGACGATATTTTATTAACAATTGGAGATATAAATTTTTCTATTGATCATATTAAACAATCACTTCAAACATTTGAAATGATTTCTGGACTAAACTTTAACCAAGAGAAAACAGAAACTTTAATATTGAACAAAAGGATAGATAGTAAATTAAAAGATCATAGTGAATTTAACTGGTTAAATGACAAGCTTGAATACCTAGGGGTATCAATAAAACCATCTTGGAAAGAAACCATAAATACAAACTATAAAAAGTTGGTAGTTATGGTGAAAGAATATATAGATAAATGGAATATTTTTTTTTCTTTAGAAGAAAAACTTGTCTATTATGATCATTCTACCAAAAATGTTTTTCTTTTTTCAAACACTAATAGCTTCACCCTCAATGAAATTAATAAAACAACTAAACTCTATGTTGTTAAAATTCTTATGGTTTCCACAAAAAACAAGAATTGCTTATGCATGGCATTATAAAAAAATTGGGATGAGGGAGGAATATAATTTCCGAATTTAGAGCTATATGCGGAGGCTATAACTCTTAAATTACTTACATAATGGTCAAACCCTAATTATAAATCAAATTGGAAAAATCTTCACATTACTTTTCTCCTTACAAATATAGATTCAAAATTAGATTCAGAAAACTTTAAAATCTTTCTAGTGTTAAAAGGTTATATTTATAACACAAATAAAAATGAAAAATTATCCCCATTTCTTAAATATATATTAAGTAAATTTAAAAAATCATTAAATAAAACATATCTGATAGCAAACTTTAATTTGTTAATGTTTCCTATAGTATATACAAAGAAATGTCTTGATTTGTTCAATGTACCCAAACTCAGAGATATGGAAAGCAATGGTTTAGTTTATTGGCACCAATTTTTGATAAATAATAATATTGAAGAATCAAACTCCTTTATGGCCAGATATAATAAAAATAATAATAACTGGTTAAATATACACATTATCAGAGAATACATTATAAATTAATTTAAAATACATCAAATATCTAACATAGCATCTTTGCCTAAAATCCTACTACTTCTATGTGAAATAAATATGTTAAATAGTAATACAACCCTTTCAATATCAAAAATATATAAAACTCTAAAATTAGATCTGCAAATACCAGAAGGGTCGTTTTGGACTTACTCTGAAAAAAATAATAATTCTAGCTTTTCAGAAAATGATAAAAAGTTAATACTTAAATCAAACAAACATACAACAATGTCTCCATTTTGGAAAAAAATTTCATGGAAATTTATTCATAGAAGTTTCATCACCCCTCATAGAATTATAATAATCTCAAATAATGGTATTAATAAATACTGGAGGTGTGAAGAGACATTATGTGCAGACTGGGAACATATGTTTGTTAAATGTAAGAATGTAAACCAATACTGGTTAGAGTTTAAAGATTTTCTAAAAGTATTGTGGTCAGATAAGTGTGAAATCTCAGATTCACTGTTATTATTTAATGCTCCAATACCTACATGTATTCCAGATACTGAAGTACATCTTCTTTGGTCTTTGCTTGCAATAGCAAGAAAAGTTAATACAATAAATTGGAAATCTAAAAAGATTCTTTTATTTATGGATTTTATTGCATTAGCTAAGATTGTATGTCATAGGGAATTACAAACTCTATCTTTAAGAACTAATAGAATGACACATAAGAAAATATCTTGGTTAAAACATAAAAAAATATTAGATAAAATGTAAATATAAAAGGTCATTACATGTATTATACATGTGTTATACATGTTATGTCCTATCTTTCAATCAAGAGGCTCTCTGGGTAGTATTTTTTTTTTTACAAGTTTTTAAAGTTTTCTTTTTCTTTATGAAAATGAACAGTATAGGTATATTCAAGATGAATGCTTGAGGGCATTTGAAATAAGAAAGTGTTATCAGAAGGATTAACAAATTTAAAAAATATTGGTGAATGGAAAAATGTAGTATACATTTTAAGGGAAAGATCATTTAACGATCGTGTGTGTTATACAGAACAAACTTTTATATAGGATTTACAGAATTTAAAATGCTAAAGCCATTTTAGGAAAAGATGATAAATATCTGTAAAACAGAATGCTTACAAAATGTGAATTTGAAAAAAACAGCATTTTAAATACCAAACCAAAAATGTGAATTTAGTTCTAAAAATACAAATTTTGATTTGGCATTGAATGGTACTTTTGAGACTGAAATAAAAAAAAGGAAAAAAAAGGAATTCTTGTGAATTCAGTGTGACTTTTGCAGAAAAAAGGTAGTATGAGGTGGAGCCCCCCAACCATCATTGTTCATATGTGCTAACCTTATAATAAACCCTAACCCTGCCCCTAACCCTTATCCTGACACTTTGCATTACCTTATGGAACCTATTTTCCTAATAGCAGCACCATGCAGGCAAAGTGTATTGGCTGTCAGTGGTAGGATTTTGTTTTTGTTTTGATATTTGGATTTTTATTTTGTTTTTTCATTGATTGATCACAAAAAGAAAGACAATTTGCTTTACTTTTAAAACTGGCACAGTTTTGATCATATTGTATTTTCAGTAAATATGTTTATAACACACTGTCATTGATCTCATGTGTTTTGATATATGGTTCAACTCACACATGCAAATATATATATACGTATCCAATCCAATCCAGTCTAATCCAGAAAAAGAGAGAGAGGGAGAAGGAGTTTGTGTGTATGGTCAAAATATGGTCAAAATATCCCATATGTGGGAATTAGGGGAGTTACAGCCCCCTCCAATATATACTTTATTGGTAAATTGTGTGATTTTACTGCTCTCCCAATGTTTGCACATTTCTTTCTTTTTAGCAATAATTCAGCACTTTAATATACAGTGGATATAAAAAGTGTACACACCCCTGTTAAAATTCCAGGATTTTGTGATATAAAAAAATGAGACCACAATACTTTTTGATGCATTTAGTGCCAAGTTGTTATCTAACATCCAGTGTTCAGTGGAGGTGAAGGAATCCTGGGTTAATTTTAAGAGAGTGGGGATGTAGGTAGCAGAACAGATGATTGTAGAGTCGTCTGCATATTGAATAAGCTTAGCATTTGGGATGGTCTGGTCAAAGTCATTTATGAAAATATTGAACAGTAAAGGACCTAAGATAGAACCCTAGGGTACACCTGTAGGAATATTAAGGAAAGCGGAAGTGGCTTTTTTCCATGTGAATGCTTGTTGCCTGTTAGAGAGGTAACTGGTGAACCAGTTGATGGAAGAGAAGGAAAGATTAACATTAGAGAGTTTAGATAGAAGAAGGTTATGAGAGATAGTGTCAAAGGCCTTTGGTAAGTCCAGAATGAGGGTAGACACTAGGCAGCCAAAATCACAGGCTTTGTAAATAATTTCAAGGAAAGAGAGGAGAGCAGTGGTAGTGCTATGGCCAGGCCTGAATCCATGTTGTGTGGAGGTAAGCAGGTGGTTATCTATGAGGTATGGTAAAAGTTGTAGGTGAATACATTTTCAAGAACTTTTGAGATAGGGGATAAGATGGTGATTGGTCAAAAATGAGGAATATTTTTATTGTTTCCCCCTTTATGAAGAGGAATGATAAAGCCCTTTTTCCTAGAGTTGGCGTACATAGCCTTCTTGGATAGACCGATTTATTAAAATGGACATAGGGAAAGCGATGGTTCAGCAGCTATTTTTAGAAAGTTGGAAGGGAGGTATTCAGGGGTATTGTAGCAGGATTTCAAGTTCAGGAGGAGTGGTAGTATGTTGGGAAGAAGAGATAGGAGAAGAGATAGGAGAAGGTGGAGATGAAGATGGAGTATTGTTGAGGAAAGATGCTGTTAGTTTGGCTATGGAATCAATGAAGAAGGAGTTAAATTGGTAAAAGTAAATAATACTTTGTTGAAGCACCTTTTGATTTAATTACAATATTCAGTCTTCTTGGGTACACACCTGCCATCAATTAAAGAGACTCTGATTAACCCCAAATAAAGTTCAGCTGTCCTAGTAGGATTTTCCTGACATTTATTCAGTTGCCTGCTACAGCAAAAGCCATGGTTTGCAGAGAGCTTACAAAGTATCAAAGAGATCTCATTGTTGAAAGGTATAAGTCAGGAGAAGGGTACAAACAAATTTCCACAGCATTGGATATACCGCATCAAAAAGTTGAGAAAATACGGGACAACAGTGACATTGCAAAGAACTGGACATCCCTCCAAAATTGATGAAAAGACAAGATGAAAACTGGTGAGGGTGGCTGTCAGGAGACCTATAGCAACACTGAAGGAGCTGCAGGAATTTCTGGCAAGTACTGGTTGTGCACTGCATGTAACAACAGTCTCCCATATTCTCCATAAGTCTGGACTATGGTGTAGGGTTTCAACATGGAAGCCTTTTCTTACACAGATAAACATCCAGGCCCAGCTAAAATTTGCAAAACAATACATCAAGTCTCCCAAAAGCATGTGGGAAAATGTGTTATGGTCTGATGAAACCAAGGTTGAACTTTTTGGCCACAATTCCAAAAGGTATGTTTGGCACAAACTTGCAGGCGCACTTGCATATCCTTATCCCCAAAAGAATACCATCCCCACGGTGAAGTATGGTGGTGACAGTAGCATGCTTTGGGGTTGGTTTTCTTGAGCTGGAAATGGGGCTTTAGTCAAGGTGGATGGAATTATGAACAGTTCCAAATACCAGTCACTTTTGGCCCAAAATCTTCAGGCATTTGCTAGAAAGCTGAAGGTGAAGAGGAATTTCACCTTTCAACACAACAATAACCCCAAGCATGCATCTAAATCAACAAAAGAATGGCTTCACCAGAAGAAATTTAAAGTTTTGGAATGGCCCAGCCAGAGCCTAGACGTAATTCCAATAGAAAATCTGTGAGCTGACCTGAAGAGGGCTGTGCACAAGAGATGCCCTAGCAATCTGACAGACCTGGGGTGCTTTTGCAAGGAAGAGTGGGCAAATATTGTCAAGTCATGATGTTTCATGCTGACAGACTCCTACCCAAGAAGACTGAATGCTGTAATTAAATCAAAAGGTGCTTCAACAAAGGTATTCATTAAGGGTGTGCACACTTATGCAACCAGCTTAATGTACATTTTTTATTTTTTATATTTTTCCCCAAACAGATTTGTTTGTTTTTCAATTGAATTGTACAGGTTATAGGTCACATTAAAGGTGGAAAAAGTTTTAAAATTATTTATCGTGATCTCATTTTTTTTTTATCATAAAGACCTGGCATTTTAACAGGGGTGTGTACACTTTTTATATCCACTGTACTTCAAATTTCACTGTGTTGAATATTCAATATTTTGGATTCAGTTTTATATCGTTCTTTTCCAGTGTTCTGTTTTGTTACATTTTGGGAACTCTGCCATCTGTGAAAATGATTTTTAACCTTTCCATTTCCAAAGGTACAGCTTATGAAGAAATGCAGATTCCATTTTGCAGTAAAGCATTACTTATAGGGGTCTATATTACATTATCGAATAAATAACAAAAAACAGTAAGGCAGCCACAATAAAACTGTACTTTAATGTAATAAAATAAAACAAAATGACAAATGGATGAGCGCTTTCGCATTGTGCACGCTTCTTCTGATCCTAACACAGTGTTAATACAGCATAATTTTATAAAACAAACCATCCTATCACAGGGCATCATGTGAAACAGAGGCTATCTCTCTTTACATATTGAGTTTAAGCCCACTCGAAGCAGGTTTTATGCTTATATTAGCATTAATGCCTGGATATCTATATGCTTGTAGTTTCAAAATCAATTATAACTCAGTTTGCTCTAAACAATTATTGATATCACTCCTAGTAGTACTGAAAACACATTGCAGTACCCTAAAACTAAAACTATGATCAGGTTGCTCAATTATATGTTTAGCTAGTGCATTCTGAACATTCTTGGTTCTAATCTCATATAGATGCCTAGTTACCCTGTCCCTTAATCTTTTGATGGTTTTGCCCACATAAAAGCCAGAGAAGAAATTGCAGCTAGCTAAAGACCATGCTGGGGTGAATAAATACTTGTTGCTTAGTTATAACTTTACAAATTTTACAGCTTCTGCAAGGGAAGGTACCCAACCTATTCCCTTTGGGTTCCTTACGTTGGCTGTGATCACATGATAGCTCCTTTAAGCTTCTTTTGTTTCTATAGGTAAATGTGGGTATCCCTCCAACAATATCAGCAGTCTGTTGATCTCTCATAAGCAGATGACAGTTACTATTAATAATAGTACGTATTATATTTATATCACTGGTGTACTTAATGATACAAGTTACTCTATGCCTGGTAGGGGGCTTGGAGGGAGTGACTGTAGTCTGGATGTCACTGTCAGCAATACTTGACAGATACTTCTTATTAACCAATGTTTCATCATGAATCTTAGAATCTTATCTACCACTTTTCCATTATAACCGCTATTGTAGAATATCCCTTTAAGTGTACATAATTCTCTCTTTCGATCTTCTTCCCTAGTACATAATCTACATATTCTATGGAACTGACTGTTGACAATGTTGGGGAAAATATGCCTGGGCTGCATGCTCCCATTAACTAATAGCCCATTTCTCCAATATTCTTTGCAATATAAAGAGGTAGTAATGTCTCCATTTAACCCTCTTTGAAGGGAAACATCAAAAAAGTCAATTTTTGGATATGAGTACTTAAGGGTGAATTTAAACAAAATTGGTGGTAGATTCTAAGTTAGAAACAAACCTACACAATAACCCCCCCCCCCGATCATAATAAAAAGATGTCAGCAACAAAATGTCTGTAGAATTTTATATGGCCTGAAAGTTCATCACAAAAATGATGCTTGTTTTCCCAAAAATGCATAACTAATTTAGCATGTGAATTTGCATATGGGGTGCCCATTTTTGCAGATACAATTGTTGATCAAACATGAAACATTTTCAATGTCATGCAAAAGTCAGTTAAGTCCTTTAAAAAATGAAAACTGTCTTTTTGTATCGTGGGTACCCTGGCCACAATCTGTTTCAACTTAACCTCTACATATATTGATAAGGGTTCTGTGGCCCAGCCTCCACCTGCAACTATTGGTCTCATGGGTGGTTTAAGGGAGTCTTAGTGAATTTTAGGTAATCCTTTCATGATGGGTATGACTGGATGAGGTACATAACAAAAAAATGATTTAAAGGACTTAACTGACTTTTTCCATGACTTGGACAACTTTTCATGTTTAATGGTCACTGTAGATGTGAAGAATCTTTTTACGTCTATTCCCAATGCTTATGGTATTGAAGCCATAAGGGAAATTTTAACTAGTGAATGTCTTTTTACCAATGATACTGTTAATTTGATTTGCACGTTCCTGGAATTGTATCACATAGTCAAAGTCTAGTAACTTTTGTAATGTTCGAACCATTATGTTCGAAGTTACAAAACATCGACTATGGATAAAAAAAAAAAATGGAAAACAAAATAAACTGTTTTAAGCAGGGGGCAAGTCCTCCTGCACCCCACACCCCCGCTACTTAAATATACCAACTCTGAGATCGCACCCCATTGAACAAAATGGAAACCTCCACTTATGGAGATTTCCATTCAAGCTCTCAAACTTTTACAAGTTCAAAATTATGGTCTCAACCATATGAGGTTTGAACTTGTAAAAGTTCGACTATGTGATAGGAACACAATATGAAACATAGTAATGAACAGATATACCAATATCTAGCTAGAGACTAGGAATAAAGGCAGGATGTCTTTACAGATTGTACTACGCTCAAATGGATACTGTTCTAAACTCATATACCTAAATCTTATATACAAATATTGCACTAAACTCAAGCAGATATAAAGCAGATGCTCCACTTGAAGGTGGAACAAGCTACAATGGCTAATGGGATGGAAGGGGAAGATAGATGAGCAAGAGAGGAGACTGAGTGAGTAGTATATGTGGTAGTGAGAGGAAGCTAGGTGTAAGTCAATTGGATATGTATTTGGAGTTGAGATGAAGTGAGGTAGGTAAGCATGTTATAACAGGTCTGAGAGACTGAGTAAGGAGGGAAGGGGACGGGAGGGAAAAGCATTAGCCAAAGCCTGCAGAGGAAGGAATGCAATGATCAGACGGTGTGAGGCAGGGTGGCTAGGGGAGGGGAGAAGAAGGGGAGGTAAAAAAGGAGGGTTACTAGTCGGGATTGGTGCATGGGCATAACCAGAGACTTTTTAAGTGATTTTTTAGACCAGTCTTGAAGTGATTGCAAAAAGCTAGTGCGGTTATGGGGGTTGTTCCATAATCTGGATATGATGCAGCAGAATAGTGCTTCTGCAGCTGAGTTCTTGGCTTTGGGCACTAGAAGTAGATTTTTGCTGCTGGAGTGTAGTGGTATAGTGGAGCAGTAGGGCTGGAGAAGGTTTTGTAGGGATGTGACTTTAAGAGGATGGTTTACTAACTTGTGGTTGAGAGAGAGATGATTCAGGTGAAGAAGTTGAGGGAGTTCAAGCCAGTCAAGTTCTCTAAGTGAGATACAGTGGTGGCTGTGATAAGATGCACCAGTGGCAAACTAAGCATATTTTATTGTAGCAAGCCTCGAGCTTGTTTAAGTCTGTTTGTCTAAGGTAGGTAAGTAGAGGAGTGGCGTAGGCTATAGTGGAGATTATGTGGGAATTGGCAGCAGAAATTCTGGCTGTCTTGGTGAGGAATTGTTTGTTCCTGTACAATGCACCTAGTTTTTTGTGAACCTTTTTTATGGAAAGAAAAATGTGAATGTCAAATCTGAGACTGCTATCAATCTCAACACAGAGTAGTTTGATGTGTTCTGTTGAGGTGATGACTGTATTGTCTTTGGCTAGAATATTAAAGTGGGGGATAATTGGGTTAGATTTAGTGGGTTGGAAGATAAGGAGTTTAATCTTGCTCTGGTTGAGTAATAACTTGGCATTAGATAGCCAGTTTTCTACAGATGGAAATGCTTCCTGTGTGATCTTGTGAAGTTCAGGTATAGTTGGGGTTGAGCAAAAATGGGATGTTGTCATGGGCACCCTATGCACAAATTCATATGCTAACTTAGTTATACATGTTTTGGAGAACAAGCATCTTTTCTGTGATGAACTTTCAGGTCATATAAAATTCTACAGATGTTTTGTTGATGACATGTTTTTATTATGGTCAGAGGGGGATGATTCGTTGTGAAAGTTTGTTTCTAACTTAGAATCTTCCACCATTTTTTTAAAATTCACACTTAAGTACTCATATCTAGAAATTG
The DNA here is from genome assembly GCF_019279795.1 of Protopterus annectens. Classification (NCBI taxonomy): domain Eukaryota; kingdom Metazoa; phylum Chordata; order Ceratodontiformes; family Protopteridae; genus Protopterus; species Protopterus annectens. Next base: position 948,652,690 of record NC_056739.1, on the reverse strand, counting down.
ATTTTTTGGATGTTTCAATTAAAAGAGGGTTATATGGAGACATTACTACCTCTTTATACCCTCCAAGCCTCCTACCAGGTGTAGAGCAACTTTTATCACTAAGTACACCAGTGATATATATATATAATACGTACTATTATTAATAATAACTGGCATCTCCTTATGAGAGATCAACAGACTGCTGATATTGTTGGAGGGGTACCTACATTTACCTATAGAAACAACAGAAGCTTAAAGGAGCTATTATGTGATTGCAGCCAATGTAAGGAACCCAAGGGAAATAGTTTGGGTACCTTCCCTTGCAGACTCTGCAAAATTTGTAAAGTTATAACTAAGCAACAAGTATTTATTCACCCCAACATGGCCTTTAGGTTTACACCGAGATTTTATGCTAATTGCACTACCACACAAGTGGTTTATCTAGCTAGCTGCAATTTCTGCCCTGGCTTTTATGTGGGCAAAACTATCAAAAGATTAAGAGACAAGGTAACTAGGCATCTATATGATAGTAGAACAAAGAATGTTCAGAATGCACTAGCTAAACATATAATTGAGCAACCTGATCATAGTTTTAGTTTTAGGGTACTGCAATGTGTTTTTAGTACTATTACAAGGGGTTATATCAATGATTGTTTTCAGTAAGCTGAGTTACACTGGATTTTGAAACTACACACACATAAATATCCAGGCATTAATGCTAATATAAGCATAAAATCTGCTTTGAGTGGGTGTAAACTCAATATGTAAAGAGAGGTAGCCTCTGTTTCACATGATGCTGTGTGATAGGATAGTATATTTTATAAAAGGATGCTGTATTAACACTGTATTAGGATCTGAAGAAGCATGCAGAACATGAAAGTGCTCATCCATTTGTCATTTTATTTTGTTTTATTTTATTTTATTATATTAAAGTACAATTCTATCATGGCTGCTTTAATGGTTTTTGTTATTTGTTTGTTCCTTGCTTTCTCCAGTTGTGGCATTTGAGAGTTGTTTGGCCATTTTGTTTTGATATTACATTATTGAAAGTGATTTAGTCAAATGGCACTTTACATCAAAATGCCATTCATCAACTTGTTTATAGTGAGTTCATGGTACAGTGAAGTTTGGAAAATTTGCCCTTTTCTCACTGTAGTGAATTCGATAAATGGCATTTTCGATGTAAGTGCTGTTCGATTAAATTACTTTTCAATTATGTACTTACAGATACAGTTATGGTAGAATACTGCTGGCATGCACAGAAAGCTAAATAAATAAAAATCTGATGAGTGCTATACTGACTGAGCAGTGATCGAATCCCAGTAGCACATAAGCTGCAGTAGTACTTTGGTTATTTCCCATCTGTGTAGAGTAATTTAACTTAGATTATACAATGTCATCGCCCAAAATACGAAAAACATGCATGCTGATTGGCCAATCCAACCAGTGTGCACATTGTAAATCCAAAGTAACGTAACTAAGAAGTCCGGCCGCTTAGGAATCCTGCAGCGATGACTTCAAGTAAACTAAACCGCATTTATGGTGTTGCCTCGATGGAGCTGCATCACTTTTTGTAAAAATATCAGATGTATTCTTTGCAATATTCATTTTTGACAACAGTCCGGCATGGGCAGCTATTAACATGTTTATATGTCTGACAACAATAAATTGTCAAAAATTCTAGTAAACAAGTATATAAAAAGAACCTTACTGTCTTGTGCGGTAACTTTGGGTTTTGATCATTGCATTTCCTCAATGCCCGAAAAACTCCTTCTGTAACTGCACCCCCCACGTAGAAACAAGTAATGACAAGTAGTGTGAGAAGTACCTAAATCTTCTATACCGAAAGTGAAAAACAACATTAAGTATAGGATCCCAGACCTACCATATGATGAAGCCACACTCATATCTTTCTTTACACAGGGAGATAGAGCTTTTATATGAGGAAGGGTGCATTTGTTTTGTTAAATAATTATGATTTGGAGGTACTGATCAATACTGAATAAAAGTGAAGTTCATTGTTCTAATTCCGGGGTAGTTGTCTGGCAATGTTTTGTTTGTGTTACTTCGTGGTTAACATACTGCGTCGTTGGATTGTGACAGATGTATCCCTGTACTTTGCACTCTATTTCTCATTTCTATGTTTAGATCATTAATAAGAAATGTGTGATTGTCACACTTTTTGAAAGTCTGCTTTTGTAGTTCATTGTGAGCAGTACTCACATTTATGGTGTTGGCCTGATAACGGAATAGTACCTAATTTTTTAACTGATATTCATGATAAATAGAAATTAATATTTTAATTCATTAAAATATCTTTTTTATAAGTAAAACCAGCATATTTTAACCATTCTATGACCTTCCTACTTAAAGTTGTTAGTGAGCTGTTAGTATGTGTTCCACATTTTGCCCATTTGTTCCACATTATGTGGGCTAGTGCTCCTCATTTTACGGATGGAAGGTTGAGAGCTATGCCTACGGAGAGAGGAAAATGAATATCTAAAAGAAACACATTATTTCCTTTTATACAATGTCACCTCCTATTGTTTAGAATATAATTCTCAGAAGTTCAAGACAAAACAGAGGGTCTGTGGCTGACTAAGTCAACGTGTGGACTATTTTATCTCATAAAAAGTGGAAGAATTCAAAGTAAAACAAACAAAAACCTAAGTAGCAACAACAGAGACATAACAAAACACAAAACTAACATAGGTTCATAGGTTCATAGGTAGGTACTAGGCTATTGGCCCTTGGGCCTATATAAGCCTAGCCAAATGGTACCCTGGCTTTTGCCACCCAAGAAAATTATTTTCCTATGCCCCTGTCAAGAAGAGCCACAGAAGTGATCCCCGGGGTGAATTTCCTATCTCCCATCCAATCATCAAGATTTTTCTTGAAGATTGTTAATGAAGAGTTTTGTTTGATATAGATAGGTAGTTTGTTCCAGAGTATGGGAAGTCTCTGGGACAGGAATCTATCCCTCCAGCATGTTCTGTTTATTGTGGTGACAAAGGTTATGTCCCTTAATAGCATAATAATAGCAATGGTATAATAGCAATGACCCACAGCTGGGTGTGGGTAATGCTAGATTTATCCACGGCTGGCTTTCTGTGGTCACTTGGGCTTCACCCTCATGACCAAACCATGCCACATATGGGTAAATCCAGCATTACCCACACCCAGCCGTGGGTTATTGCTATAGTATTACTTGCTCATAGGTCTATAGGTTGCAATGTGCAACACTGAAGTGGACAGTAAGTGCCTGCTATAGATAGTGACAAGTAGAACAGTATAGAATGACTAAGAAGTCACTGTAAACCAATGTTGGAAGCCAAATCTTTCTGTCCACCCTCTTTGTCAATAAAATGTGGAGGAAAAGGGGTATGTAGAAATTTACTTGGAAGGGAGAGGAGACTAAGCGGGGCCCACAAGGTTAACTAATAGAAAGATGCTAGTTGAATGAGGGAGTGTGTCTGTGTGAAAAGTATGCATGGGAAGCTAAGAATGGATAGTGGCTTATGACAATAGTGGATGTAGACAGACAAATATAACATACATATGGACAGGGTTGTTATACTAAAAGTAGGGTGGTCAGTCAATCAGAGGGCAGACAAGTGGTGAAGGGAAAGGTTGAATAATAAACAAAGTATGCTAATAACAAAATATGAAGGAGTAACAACAGGAAGAAGATAGAGTATGGTGCACATGACAGCCTGTCACGGTACCCAGAGGGCAACATACCCATTTATTATTGTACTGACTGGTTGATGTCAAGAGTCACTGGTCCCGTAGTGGCCCAGTGATGGGATCCTGCTACTTAACAAATCCACATTCACTATAGATTGTATTCCAGGTAAACAAAGTAGACACCCAAATGCCAGTTCTTTTCAGTTCCCACTAAATTCTACAGCTAAGTCTGCAATAGCAGATCTGACACTACCTGTCTGCCTTTTTAAGAGGAGTCTTCATCCTCCCACTTCAGAGTCAGACTTAGAGGACTCTGCTAACATAGCATTAGGTGTAGCAGTAGATGGAGTTTGGGGTGGCCCTAGATGGACCTCTTTCTCTTCCTCCACTGGACTTGTATGTTGAAGATTCATTGGGAGGAATATGATAAGTACAACATTTTACAATGACACACAAATGGTGTAGACCTTAATGATGTCTGCAACATACTCACTGTGCTAGCCTGACATGTGTCCTTGACTTTAGTGGCAGCCTACAATATTGAATTGGTGTTCCTCAACAGAAGATGTACAACAGGCACACACACACACACACAGACACACACACACACACACACACACACACACACACACACACACATACACACATGTCATCAGAGAGATTGCTGATTACTGTTGTGCTCTCTTGAATCCTGGATGCATGTAGCTCTAGAAAAAACTGTGCTGTTTCAAATTAGCCATATCTCTTTTTAAATAGGAAATCATAATTATCAGTCCTGAGAATCCCTGTGCAAGAAGAAAAGGAGTGTCCTGCTCTTTGCCACATCAAGCTGGATTCACAGATTTTGAAGATGTTGAAGAGCCATGTCCTTATAGCTGATTGAATTGAACAGTGTCAGTGGTGCATGTTCGTGAAATGTGTCACGCAAACCACAATTGCTTGTTGGCACAACACATGTCCATTGTGAATACTTCTGAAATTTCTCGCATGCTTGTCAAATTCTGCAATGTTTGTATTTCTTATAACTGGAGCTTTTCTCCCCAGATGTCCACTGAAAAATGACCTGTTTCTGGTAAACAAATGTAAAATAAAATAAATAAATAAAATAAATATGTCACAAATTACAGGAGCAGAAATGCCATGTCAGTGGGTTATAGGGTTTGTTCAATTCTGAGCAAGAGGTTGATAGTGCACTAACAATATTTGGTGATTCAAAGATATTCATACCGTATTGCATAATTTACATATTAGCTGCACTGACACCGGTGTAGGCTGACATGGTATAAAGTGCTGTCACCAAGTTATGCAATACTGATCTACATAACAGCACTAAGAAATAGGGGATATAATACTACTGAGTTGCAGTCATTATTAACAGGAATGAGGAGGAACAGGCTGATAATGTACATTCTTCACAGCTGTCTTGTTTTAGGATTATGTCAAGGAATGACAGAGTATACTGTTTTGTTATATGTATACCTGTTTTCTTACAAGATTATGGCCAGCTATAGATAGTTCATGGCAGACATTTCATGAACACAATAGTGGGACAATGGGCAATCTACGTGTGAAGGAATTAGACTACATAAGTACGCATATGGCTATATATGTAGCATACAATTTTATACAAATGTGTGGCAGCTGACATAGACATGCCTGTTTGATGGGTGGGTGGGGTGCACTTTGGTCAGCAACAACTGTTTCAGGAGTGATAGCAAATGCAGTCACTTTACGTCATGTTTTCTTTTTAGATATATATAGGTACTGAAAGATTAAAAAAGAACACAAAAGCTTGAGAAGGTTACGAGGTAGATAATAATGTACTCCTGAGTGGGTTTTCATGCATGGCCTCTGTCCACTAGGCAAATGACATGCAGACCAGAAGGTCATGAACCATATATGTTGAGGTGTTGTATTCAGTATCACTGGTGTCCATAGCTATAATGGATCCAATCAGCAGGTTTGAAGAAAAGTGAAGAGTACAAGTTCATTTTCCAAGAGCAAAGTATGTAAGATTGCAGACTATAGAACCACTACACATGTAGGCCACAAACAGTAACTGGATTAAGACAGGTGGATTAATTCCTAGTGATGAATTTTAGCCTATAGGAACAGCACCTCATTTCTAGTGCTAGTGAGGATATGGGAGTTGGCATTCCATAATCCAGTTATGCCTCCATTGGTGAAGTACTATAATTATACAGTTTTCTGTACCAAGTGTATACACGTGTACTGTATGAATGTTGGCAGCATGCACATTTGTCATCACAGGCACTTCTGGTGGACAATACAGTGTTGTGAAAACAAAATGCCTACAAGGTATATGGCTCTTTTTCACAGTTTTTAGTATGCATGCCACAAGGGTATAGAATTAGCCTATGTACCCAGGCTTGTATGTACTATTTGTTATACATTCACCAGTAACATCAGTGAAGGGCCACAAAGGGGCATGCAGCAGAAGGCTGATGCCAGCACAGCAGCTGCATCTAACAGTAATGCCAATATACATGCAACACAGTCTAATGACACACTGACACTTTCTATGACACTACAGAGGGCAGGATCACATATATCCACAAGTGCACAGTCCCTTGTAGATATACATGCTGAACACACAATTTCAGCAAACAGAACATGGTAAATGTCCAGTGCCTGAGCAGCCCTGCATTGGGGCTTCTACAACTGCCCTGATATATGTGCCATGTGTTGGATCAATCACTACATGAACAAATCTGTTATCCAAATAAAGTCAGCTGCTGGACTCCCTACAATGAAGCTTGTATGTGAGCTGCACAGCATGTACAAGGACATGCAGAAGCTCAGTGGTACACACACACACCACTTCCCTTAGTGCATCCAAGAGAAATACTGCAGGTGTCATCAAGTTTGCTTACTCTGACAGTGTTTTCCATGGAGAGTAGAAGGTCCTACCACATGGTGGATGTGCACATGGCAACCTAGCTCAAAGGTCTTTGTATAGTACATGCATGAATCTATGTCACTGGATGTTATAATTTCTGACACCACTCTCTGTGGGCAGCATAACTCCAGTGAGGTCCTGTATTTCCACTCCATTCCTACCACAAGATGTATCAGTTCTAGTACCATTAGCAAGCAGAGTTTACCCACCTGAAAGGTCACTCAGCCCCACTCCATCTCTGTCACATCACAATATGATCTTTGACATTCAGCAACCACCCATAGTACAAGTTCCCTGACCTCCCCTCCCTTGATATACTGCACTGCCATTGCAATGCTATTGTCAACTGTCACTTATGGCAAACAATAACAGCTGTGACCCTAACTACCCTCAACCTGGGTTAATTATGATGATGCCTGTTGCACAGTGGCTCAAACTATGCACTTAGAATCATAACCTGATTATAATATTGCATGCATCAGTTTCTTCTGAGTGACACTGTCTCATTATGCCTGTTATGGCCATAGTCACTGCTTTGGCAGTGCTGCAGTGTGCTGCAGCCATCTCTGGCTAATCTTATAGCAAATGCAACAAATATTACGTAGGCTAGGTAGGACTGTGCTTCAGTCCAGTGCTGGAGGTCTCAAGGCAAATCAACTGAAGTATTACATCGAGGAACAAATTAAGAGGCAAAGGTCCATGATATATATGTGGTGTTCTCTCTAGGTAACTGAAAGTTCCCTGTAGCTAGAATTAAAAAAATACACATACAGTGGTATCCACAGGAATTGGCTCACAATGCATACTCCTTGTAACCACCTATGGGTGACACAGTTTAACAAGCTCTGTTATTGTATCTTTTTTCATTTTAAAATAGTCCACAGTCTGCTGGTTGGTGACATGATAGTATATAAGGCACTGTTAGTACCGCTGAGTTGGTGTGGATGACCGTGATTCTCAACATTACCAACACTAATACCAGTAGCAGCTGCTAATTTAGGCTATTATGCTTTAGCTACTGCAACCCTTATCATGATTCCTGCATGCATTCCAAAAATATTCCAGTACAGTATGGATACCTGCAGTCATGCAGTTATAAAGGTCTCTTGACTGCACTAGCATCTTGGCTGCATACATTTTTATATTATGTTTCCCTTATTTGCATGCACTATTTCCATTATATCTGCTTATGTGCTCATTTACATCTGCTACACATCATGCCATTTTGAGATTTGTACTGCCAGGCTATGTGTAACTGGATTTAAACCACATTACCAAACACCCAAAAAGTTAAGATGTACATCAATTCCAAAACATCAGCAAAAAAAACCATTAAAAAACATCCAAACAATTATGCTGCCTCCTCTCTCACACACACACACACACACACACACACACACACACACACACACACACACACACACACACACACACACACATATATATATATATATATATATATATATATATATATATATATATATATACACACACACACACACACACACACACACACACACACACACACACACACACACACCAACTCTGAGACTGCACTATAGATGGGAAATAGCAAAACTCCAGTCCTTGCTGTATTGTGATCTTGGACAACCACCCACGTACCACCCCATTTATATTCTTTGTTCCATTGGTGTTTTGGCATTAACAGTGAGCTTGTTGACATTCTGAATGTTTGCTAATGCTATATATACTAATACATAACTAAAAATCCCACAATCATAGTTACTTTCCACACATGTTGCACAGAGTATTGTGAATCCCATCTCAGCTCTTTTTGTGAGATGGACTTTGATTATTATGACTTTATTTTTCTCCATTTTCTTTATAATTGTTTTTTTTTTTTTTTTTTTTAATAAATACTAAAATACATTCAATTTACATGATCAGTACACAACAATAAACCCACCATTTTCTTTTATATGAACATCTTGCATTTTGATATTATTAATCCTCCCCAAAACCTGAAACAAACAACTTCACCCTCAGCCCTTTCTATACCTCGCTTTCTAGTTGCACTACCTGATTCCCCTTTCTCTTCATCAACCACTGTTGAACTATCACAATTGGTCTCCTTTCTTCTTTCTCTTCTAGTTGATACCAATGGAAATAGGTCCAGTCGCCTGGACTTTTCTCCATTAATACATGCCATAAAAATTTAGCTTTTTTTCCCTTAAAAAAATAAATAAATAAACTTGCAAAACCAGACACTTGAAACCAATGAGAGAGTTGGGACAGGCAAAAATAAAAGAATAATCAGGTACATTATGGAAAACTAGAGAAGCGTACCTGATTATCCATTTATTGTCTATGCCCCATCTCTCCCATACTTTCAAAGTGTCTCCATATCTTAAAAAAAAAAAAAGCAAAAAAAATAGCAACAAACATCTTCCTTTCTCTGATGCTTCTTATATACAGCACCAGTCACACAGCACTGATGTACTGCATAAACATGGGAATGAAAGTCCCATATGTGTGCAGTACATTAAAAAAGCAGTGGGATATCCTCAGAAGCCAGAAGAACCCCACAGAGCCATCATACAATGACATTATTTATGAAAAGTACGTCATTTTTTTCTTAAACAATGTCATTATATAAAATCAATAACCAACTCCGTGGTGTGGTATATTGAACATTTACCCACAGTTGTCTTTGTTTAATCACTCAGACTTTGCCCTCATGATTATACCACACCAACTGTGGGCAAATCTTCAATATACCACACCGACATCGATGGTTATTGCTATAGTAAAACATACTTTGAAGTATCAAGATAGATCACTATATGGGGAGAAATCATTATTCCAAAAAAAATCAAGGTTAAATAGATACCTGATGTGTTACTTGGGTGTTATACTTTGTGTAACAAATGATTATACAATATATGCATAAATGGGTAGTCAAAATGTTATATAAGCTGGTTTCATTGTCTTTTCATTTAAAACTATATATTTTTTTCAATATAAAGGATTTAGAAAAAAAGTTATCCCATTGCTGCAATGATTTTACCTAGGTCCTACAAGGACCTAATCTCTAAAGTGTATAGATTGCTATAGATAGAAGCATAGGTTAGAATATAATTGCATATGAATGTATTCCTTGAAGGAATTTTATATGGAGGCCGCCTTAATGAAAGTAGGGGACTGTCTCATATCTTAGTTACAAAATCTCTGAATGTTTACTCGCAAAGCTAGCTCTATGAGAGAAAAGTCTAAATCAGATATGCATTTGCTGAATGAAGATTTGTCCAGAAACTTAGCCTTCTAATGGCATTTACAGTACTGTATTCCTGTCAGCATAGTAGATGAGCAGATCTAAGTTGTATCACTATTAGGTGCTGTCTGAATTCTAGTTATTGAATTATAAATAGTGAAATGCAGTTCTAGAAGATATCCCCAAAACAAACATATTTGTCTTTTCTGCTGTTTGCTCCAGCTTGGCAGATTGGTTGGAAGTAATATTCAAACAGTTACTTAAGGTAGGAAGCTGAATTGGGGAAGATAAGTTCTAGAAGCTGTAACTCATGTACAGTGTCATAATTTGCCTGGTCTTGTAGAGACAGCCCAGTTTTTCATTTGCTCAAAATATGACAGCTCTAACCATCTGAAACACCTAAGCTCTTGACCTAATTCTGCAAAGAATATTTAAACAAAAGTGATGACATCCATGTGTTTTTTAATTCTACAGGTAACATGAAATTTTGAAATGGTGTACATGTGATTCCTACTTGTAATACTATCCATACCCTTAATAATGAAAGTATTAAGATGAAGTTTGTAGTCTGTCATCCAAGCTTCCATTTTTGAGAAACTGCTCTGAAGCTACATAGAGTCATCCCAGACATACCTAGAAAATCAGAAAATGAGTGAAATCATTTGCATATTGAAAACAGGAAAAGTGTTCTGCTGAGTTTCCAGGTCTATCAGCTAATACATCGTGCAAAGGACACTTCCCAGTTAATGTTTAGTCAACCAACGGGAATCCTGCAGTCACTGAAATTATTTGAGGAAGAGAAGAGGGACTGTACATTATGGGTTAAAACATATGTAGGGGTGAGGATTGGCCCCCTTTCCTACAAGGACCTAATCTTTGAAGTGTGTAGATTGTTTTTGAATAACAGAACTTACTAACAAACAAGTATAGGAGATGGTGGGAGGGGGCACTTCAGATGGACATCTCTTGGGACTCCTGATGAACTGTCTTATTAATACCTGGAAATGCCATTAAATCTAGGATATTTATTTTTTTTCATTTAGCAATGCATCTTCAAATATTTTTATACATTAGTGAGACTGGCTAGGTTGTTTCTTGCGCTGACGTCGTTCTGCTGGAAATGTGACAGGGCTTCATTGGATGATTAGTTCCACATATCCTAGGAATGCAAACAACTAAAAAGTCTCAAGCAAGAAATATATTACTAGTGCTTGATGTTTTGGCATGCAAAGATATCTGTAATGCTTTATCACTTCTTACTGGGTTATGATCCCACATTAACTTGAGAGATTTCCCATAAGGCTATACTGCAATTAATGATGTTAGTAGGTAAAAAATATATATATTATTAGGGTATGGTAGTGTAGGAGTTGTCTGCAGGTTTCTGATATTCAATTAATTACTGTAAGAATTGTACAAGACTGAGTCTAGGGTGGGGGGGTCGGTATATATTCTAGAAATGTCAGATTAGTGAAGTGGAGCTCATGGCTTCAAGCTGTAGATCCATCTTTGCATTTTCAGTGGGGGTGCACCTTTTTAAGACTTGTGTGACACACCTTATAGGGTATCCATGGCTAGATAATATACATAAAAACACTACGCTGTGCAGTCAGATGAAACAGAAATTCTTGTAGTTGGGGTACACTTAGTAGATTCATTGACTGGAACTTGCTTGAGTATCATAGTAATTTGTATTTGCTGCATAACGTTTGGAAATTAAAAGGAATATCCCTACTGTTTAGTTAACTTAAGAGAACCATGTTTTTGGTATTTCTGCTTAGTTCTCTTTTTAGTAGTGTTTCATCGTTATCTTTGTTTATCTATATTGACAATTTGTCATATGTTGATTATTTGAATGCTTACTAATTAAGTTAAAACAAAGTTAAAAAAATATGGCCAAGACAAAAGCACAGTCATCTGGCATTGGTCTGACAGGATCACAAGAAGCATCATGATATTTACAAACACTGTAAAAAAGTCCAAAACTGAACAATTCTTTTACTTGAAGCTTAAATGACCATAGATTTTGAGACAGAAGCAAACTCCTAGAAGATATAAATAAATGAAGCACAAAAGGCTGAAACAATAAATCCTGAATATTACAGAATGTATACATGAAAACAAAGAACATAAACATATAACACCAAATGAAAATAATCCATGTTTTTTCTTGTGAGAGGCACGTTCTCTGCATCCCACTTTGTGGGGGCTTTGTTTCACCCTGAAATAGATATTCTAATCCAATGCTGTGCAGCCAATTGGATAAGGAAAACTGTTTCAGTGGAAAAACACTAGGCATTTTTGTTGATTTGATGTGCTAATGCATGTGGTATATGCCTTTTTGTTTGCCTTGGTGATAATATCTAAACTTAGTCAGCTAAGACAAGTGTCCTTGAATACATTTAGTGAAACCTTACTAAAACAGAATTAAACAATTCCTAATACAAAATTCCAAAGGAGTTGCTAACCCACAGTTGCTAAAGCAGGATCCACATATGATAAGCTGGATAAATATCCCAGTAGTCTGTAACTTTCTCCGTCAGGTGAATATTAAAATGAGGTTTCTGCCTGGTGTGTTGTTGAAGAGAGTGGCTCCTGCTGGTTCTCCGCATGATGCTAATGAAAGGAAAAAACTAGTAAAAGCTAGAAGACAAATCTCAGGAGCCAGATCTTTTTCTTCTTAGTCTTTATTGGTCACCAAAGCAGATAAGTGGTGTTTATTGAAACCTTAGGTTTCCTTACAGTGTAGTATTAATTTTATAAGGATGATTTCTTCGTTTCTAGGGATCCTTTGTCTTTTAGACTTTGGAGTTCTTTTATCTGGCTTTGTGCTAACTTACAGGGTACCAGTGATGGGATGGTCTATCCACATCTGCAAGGACTGGGGTGATTTATTATGAACAGTACAGTAACATTAAACTATGGCATCATCCATAGAGTCAGACTTTAATACCCCGCTATGTGTCTATTCAAGATTCAGCATCAGTGAAGTTGTGGTAATTTTTGTTGCCTATTTTGTGGTACATTAGTACTCCTAGTAAAACAACACAAAACAGCCAGAACCATTTGTGAAGGGGAAAAAAAAACTTTTAATAAAGACACACTACAGTCAACACACCAATTTCAGCCCAATGGGCTTTATCAATGCATAACATTAACTGCAGTCAACATATATATATATATATATATATATATATATATATATATATAAAACGCATATTAAATTGTATATTTAAAATCAACCAATCAACAATAAACAATGAAATCAAAGGTGATCATTCAAACCAGGTGGAAATAATCCACCCAGTCTCACAATCCAAGCTTTCTCTTTTTTGTTTAAAGCATTATGCCATCTAGCCTTACAATTTCTATTACCCAAAATGTTATCAATGACAATAAATTGAAATTTGGCAGAAGTGTGTTTAATAGTGTGTCTAAATAAGGCATTAGTAGAATACTTCTTCCTGATATTGCTAAGATGTTCAGATGTACGTAGCCTCATAGGTCTGGAAGTCTGTTCTATGTAAAATGCTGAACAAGTACAAACTGCAAGATAGATAACCCAATCACTACTACAGTTGGCAAAAGTGTGAATTTTAAAAATACAGGATGTACTTTTGCTAGTAAATTCCTTAGTTTGATTAATATATTTACAAAAGGAACCATGACCACAAGGAAAGCAACATATCACTTTGGTAGCCTCCAATGTGATCTGAGACATGTTAACAGATGGTGTATGATGTTTGTAGTGACTGAAATGACTACCCAAGGTTTTCCCTCTATGAAAGGAAAACTGACATCTGTTACACAATAAATCAGTCTGTCATCAGCCAATAGGATGCCCCAGTGTTGTTGCACCAAATCTATAAAGTAATGAGTATTTCTACCATAACTGGTTGTTAACCTTATGTTGCTGTCCACATCTTTTTGATTATATGTATTCTATGTTTATACATTACTTCTAGAAAGCTTTTGAACTTCTTTACTGATTTTGACCAATTGTGCTGAAGAATAATTATGTGCCACAAACCATGCTATTAAATCCTTATCCTGATGTACAAAATCTTCATTTTTAGAGCAGATACTATGTATCCTCAAGAACTGAGATTTAGGGATATTTCTGATGATATGTTTTGGATGACAGCTAAAGGCATGCAACAATGTGTTAGAATGAAAAGGTTTCCTATATACAGAACTATCCAAAGTGCCATCATGTTGTCTGCACAAAATAACATCCAGAAACCAAAAATCTCTCTACGTGTTTTATCAGGGGAAATCCCTTGTAATAGTAAATGGTATTAAAAATCTTTACCACAATATTTTGTTGGTTGCAATGTATTGAAATCCAGCAAGCTTTGAACATACAAGCTATATTGTTAACCTATAGCTTTTCTCGTAATGACTGGTTGATTCTTCAGAGTGTCACAGCATACACTAAGGATCTGTGTAGAATAATACATAGCTCATCCTTCAAAACTGTACCAAAAATTATAAACTGGATTTTTGGAATTCTATATAATAATATCAGTGTTAAGAATATATTGTCATATCCATATAACACTTTGTCTATAAGACAGCTCCTAAAGATTCTTACTGGCTATACCTAACTAAAGGGTTTCAAGTATCATTATCAATGGAAGATAAAACAAACATTTTATTTTCAGTTAAACTAACTTCTTACTCACAATTCTAGAGGATTTTTCATTGGAAATTTCTACACAGATCCTTTTTGACACTTGAGAAACTCTCAAAAATGAACCCTTCAAACAGCAAATTATATTGGAAATGTCATCTGTCCACTAATGATGACTGGTCTCATATTTTTTATGACTGTGTTAATATTAATCCATATTGGAATGAGACTAACAAATTTCTTCAAGCTATATATTTGTTTTGACAAAGTCTTTAATTTTATTGAATGTTGTTAATAGTAATAATATGAAGAAAGATGACCTGTATTTGTTGTGGATAATGTTAGCAATAGCCAGAAAATGTATAACTAGAAGATGGAACTCTAATGTAGCACCCAGAATGGAGGAATTCCTATCATACTGAAGAAATGCATACTAATGGAGAAAAGAACTAAAGAGTTAAGAACTTTTCCTAAGCCATTGGTTAATAGTCTGTGGAGGAAGGTATTGAATTTGATTGATACCCTACAGATGGAACCAAACTCTTCCTAACTATCATAGTTTATATATTAACTTATTATTTAACTACAAAAGTTTTTATCTGAATCCTTTTGGTCAGGCTGAATGTAAATACTGTAAATAGTTACTTGAACGTTATGAATGTATTAAATTATTGTATTTCATCAAAATAAAAACAATTTGAGTAAAAAAAAAAAACTTACGTCGTGAAATGAGATGGATTCCATATGAAAACTGGCTGTAAACTGAATGCCCCATTTATTTTCATTTAAATACTGGACAAGCTCCTGTAAGTATGCTGTATCAGATCCCCAAACCATCCAGCAGTCATCCAAAAAATGTCTCCAAATATCTATTTCATCAAGAAATAGATTGTGACTGCTGTCATAAATAATCATCTGTTCAAGATATCCCATAAACAAATCACCATAAATGGGTGCGAAAGATGCACCCAGTGCTGTACCTTTAAGTTGTAGGTAACAATTACCATTGAAATAAAAAACATTTTTGGTGATGATGTGTTCTGCTAAGCACAAAAGAAAAGTGTTGAATCCCGGACTATATAATGGAATTTTATCCAACCAATATTCTAATGCTGACAATCCAGCCCAATGAGGGATACTGCTGTACAACGATGTTACATCAAGATTCGACATCAGCCACCCAGGCTCTAGTTGGGTCTCAGATATAATATTGAGAAACTCAGCAGTGTCCTGTAATTGAGCTCTAACTCCTTTCAATAAAGGTTTCAGAAACGTGGTCAAATAAATCGAAAGTGGTTCCATAAGAGAACCCTTGCCTGACAGAATCTGTCTCCCTGGTGGGTTATTAACATCTTTGTGGATTTTCAGAAGTAGATATAAATATTATGGCAGTGGGTCTTTTACTTTCAGATAAAATTAAGTTTTCTCACAGATAATGCCCTCAATAACTGCAGTTTCCAAAAATTTATCAATCTCCATTTTAAACCTGGAAGTGGGATCAATGGACATTCCTCTATAAAATCTAACATGCTGTAGCTGTCTATTAGCTTCTGCTACATACATGGACCAATCCATCACCACTATGGTACCTCCCTTATCTGCTTGAATAATAACTATATTCTTATTTCTCCTTGACCTATCTAGTGCTTCCACTTCTGGCACTGGTAGGCTATTAGGAAGATCATTTTTGTTACAGTTGGAACCAAAGTGTAATTCTTTAAGAATACATTTTTGGAAAATGCCTACATGTTTGTTCATAGGTAGAATAAATGTAGATTTATGAAATTTAAATCCAGGTATATGGGGAATCATACCATCAGTATTACCAACTTTAGAATGCAGTTTGAAGTTTAATAATCTGCAAAATGAATACAAATCATCAACAAACGTATCCTCAGACACAAAAAAGCCAGGAATAAAATTTAGTCCTTTATTAAGTACCTTCTAATCTACTGAAGAATCGTACGATCAGTATTGCCATCTTTAGAATGCAGTTTGAAGTTTAATAATCTGCAAAATGAATACAAATCATCAACAAAAGTATCCTCAGACACAAAAAAGCCAGGAATAAAATTTAGTCCTTTATTAAGTACCTTCTAATCTACTGAGGAATCATACGATCAGTATTGCCATCTTTAGAATGCAGTTTGAGGTTTAATAATCTGCAAAATGAATACAAATCATCAACAAAAGTATCCTCAGACACAAAAAAGCCAGGAATAAAATTCTGTCCTTTATTAAGTACATTATAATCTACTGGGGAATCATACCATCAGTATTACCATCTTTAAAATGCAGTTTGAGGTTTAATAATCTGCAAAATTAATACAAATCATCAACAAACGTATCCTCAGACACAAAAGGCCAGGAATAAAATTCAATCCTTTATTAAGTACCTTATAATCTACATCCGACAATGCAACAGATGAGATGTTAAGTACATTATTAGTGCTTACTTCAGTTTCAGAAGGTGCAACATTGCTTCTAGTTATACATATAAACTTCTGCTTCCTGCCCCCTCCTTCTGTGAATAAAGGGACTATATTAATACCTTTTTCAGGACCGACTTGTTCAAAAGAACAAGTTTTCTTATGGGCTGGTGACATTTGTTGTCTTTCAGTTTCTGTATCAGTGTATGAAGATGAATCTTCACCTGAAGTATCACTCACAATTTTCTTAAGAATATACTTCTTTCTTTTTTGTCTTGATTGTAAGGGAACATTTTTATCAAATTTAACACTTTTGACATACTCAAAAAGGTCTCCCCTGATTATAATCCCTTAGATCCCTAATAAATTTACAAAATTTCCTTTCCTTCAATTCTTATTCAAATTCCAACAAATCCACACTCAATTTTTGAAAATAGCTTTTATAAACTGGTTGACTTTCATATTGTTTAGCTTTTTCACAAATCTCAGTAACTTCAGATATATAAGTATCAATTTTGCATTCATAAAACGCATGTAATGTGTTTGCAAATTGCATAGAGGCATCTTGTTGAATTTCTGACCAAGCTGATAAAAGCATATTATCTGGTTGGCCCACTTGAGGCTTGATATGAATTCTTAAACTCCTAGGTGAAATACCTTTTTCCAAATATGCCTTAAAAAGCTTCAAGTGCCAAACACACGATCTAAGGGTTTTCATGCTCTTAAATAGCTAATCAAAAATGGAATTGCATGAAACATCTGAAGTACATTCACTCTGAATTACCCTGTCATCATGGGCTGCAATCTCAAACACCTAAATATCCTCCTTGTCAGCTGACAACCATTTAAGAATATTTATGAGATCCATAGTATATGTATGTATATATGTATATATATATATATATATATATATATATATATATATATATATATATATACACACACATTTATATATATATATATATATATATATATATATATATATATATATATACATATGTGTGTGTGTATGTGCGTGTGTGTCTGTGTGTATGTAAATAATATAAGTATAAATGACACTTGAAAACTAAAAGAAGATCAAGAAATAATTCAATCTGAATTCACAAAGCCATATACTGTTAAAAATCAAGCTAAAAATAGACAAAGGTGTTAAATAGCGAATTGCTAACACACATACATCAATATAGATGAAAACATAATACACATATAAGAACTATTCATAACAATCATAAAAGACCAAAGTCAGCATACATACTGAAACTTTAACAATATTATTCTATGAGTCCCTTGGGGTATGCAGAAAAAGGATGATTGATCATCAAAAACTTTTAACCACTTGCCTTTAAAAAGGCATAATACAGAGTTCCCTCGGCTGAAATTAAATCATACATATATGGATAAGCAAAAAACAGCCCATAAAAAACACTGAAATGAAAATCCCAAATACTATTTATAACAAAACAAAAAATGTTATAGCCAAATAGCTATATATTCACCCAACTGGAAACTAAAAGTCTGTCTTGCTCCCATATATCTGAACTGCAAAGAATGAGGATCCTATTCACACAAAAAATACAGTCAGTATCTGTATTTGAGTCTAAAAAATGAAAAAATATAGTATATCCACATATATTAAACATCATAGTCAATGCAAAATATTCTCCTGACTAAACAGGAATAAATCAATGGCTCTGACACCAAATACTGTCGATAGAATTATGGCAAACCATTAAACGGCAATATTAATGCCCAAATGATGAAATAAAATACAGCCGCCAATTCCAAAATGTTCACACAGCCAAAAAGTCATACACCAGTAATACTTTTATGCCACTACTAACATTAAATGGCAATGTTAATACCTAAAAGGTGAAATGGAACACAGCCGCCAGTTCCAAGATGTACTCCTAACTGAAATATAATACGCCAATGATAATTTCTGTCACTGTCAACAGAAAATTGAGGAGGAAACTCAAAGCTGAATCCTGCAATCCAAAGCGAATATACTCCTCTGACTGGAGAGATATATGCCAGTTCTTAAACAGCAAAAACAGCCATCAAACTGAGAATAACTGAAATTTGTGTGCTTTCATAAGAACAGACCATGTCAAGTGCATCTTATATCACATGCAGCCACCAGTTCCAAAATATTTTCTCAACCAAAGTATTGTATGCCAATAGTTGTTTCTGCCTCTATGATAAATTCCTCCTGAAATCCCAAAAGGAATGTACTCTCCCGACTGGAGAGATATACACCAGTTCTATAGCAGAGCTGTTAGCAAAGTGTAAAGATAGTCCAAAACTACCAAGTTTAGACTCAAATGAAGAATGTCAAATACATCTTACACCACACATAACTGCCATATCTGTTGCAATGCCACTAACTCTCTCAACTGGAGAATAAATCCAACAATTCAATGCATTCTTAATAAGCTGGATGCTTAGGAGTAGATTTCAATAAGAATGACCACCCAAAGAAGTCTTCTGACTGGAGAACTCTAAACAAAAACCCTTCACAATGAACGCCACCAGTGGAAAGGAAGAGAATGTAACTAAACAGAGTACATCCACATGGACAGCAGGTGCAAAGGCTCAAAAAGCAATAGGAAAACAACAACAAAAACAACCAGCATCATTTGTGAAGGGAAAAAAAGACTTTTAATAAAGTCACACCACAGTCAACAGATGGGTTTCATCCCAACGGCCTTTATCAATGTATAGTATCAACTGCAGTCAACCAATATATATATATATAAAACAACAACAACAACAATATATATATATATATATATATATATATATATATATAAATATATCTATATATATATATATATATATATATATATATATATATATAAATATATATAGATTCACTTTAGAAGCTCAAATTCCCAAAAACCCAAACTACATATGGTTGAGACCATAAGAACGATTATTAGAAACTTGAACTCCTAAAACGAAATGTAAAAAAAAAAATTCATACATCGCTTTTGCTGCACCCCCCTACACCCCCCCTATACCCCCCTACTTAAATATACCAACTCCGAGATCGCGCTACAGTGGGGAAAAGGGAAATCTCCCATTCCATGCTGTATGTAGAAGTGAAAAATGGGAAATTTCCCGTTTCCTGTCAACATCGCAAAAAAAAAAAAGAAAACATTACTTACACACACAGCGTACAAGGATCCTTGCCTCTGTGTGCAAGTAATGTTTTAAGGTAAGTAAAGTGTTATTTTTTAACACTTTACACAGTTGAGCATATGGTCTCGACCATATGCAATTCGAGCTTTCAGTAATTCGATTATGTGAAGTGCTCCCCTATATATATATATATATATATATATATATATATATATATATATATATATATATATATATATATATATATATATATATATATATATATACACATATGCATATACATATACAACATATTAAATTGTATATTTAAAATCTACCAATCAACAATGAACAATGAAATCAAAGGTGATCATTCAAACCAGGTGGAAATAATCTATTCAGTCTCACAATCAAAGCTTTCTCTTTAAAGCATTATGCCATCCAGCCTTACAATTTCTACTACGCAAAATTTTATCAATGACAATAAATTGAAATTTGGCAGAAGTGTGTTTAATAGTGTGTCTAAATAAGGCATTAGTAGAATACTTCTTCCTGATATTGCAAAGATGTTCAGATATGCATAGCCTCCTAGGTCTGGAAGTCTGGCCTATATAAAATGCTGAATAAGTACAAACTGCAAGATAGATAACCCAATCACTACTACAGTTGGCAAAAGTGTAAATTTTAAAAATACGGGATGCAATTTGGTAGTAAATGTTTCATTAATATAGTTACAAAAGGAACAATGGCCACAAGGAAAGCAACCTATCAACTTGGTACCCTCCAATGTGACCTGAGACATGTTAACAGATAGTATATGATGTTTGTAATGAATGAAACGACTACCCAAAGTTTTCCCTATACAAAAGGAAAAATGACATCTGTTACTCAATAAATCATTCAGTGCATCATCAGCCAATAGGATGTCCTAGTATTGTTGCACCAAACCCATAAAGTAATGAGTATTTCTACCATAACTGGTTGTTAAGCTTATGTTACTATCCACATCTTTTTGGTTATATGTATTATATGTTAATAAATCACTTCTAGAAAGCTTTTGAACTTCTTTACTGGTTTTGACCAATTGCACTGAAGAATAACCACATGCCACAAACCATGCTATTAAATCCTTATCCTGATGTACAAACACTTCATTTTTAGAGCTGATATGACAAATCCTCATGAACTGAGATTTAGGGATATTTCTGATTATATGTTTTTTTTTTCAAAACAGGTTTATTGTTTTAACATATAAGAGAAATGTCATAACAATTGTATACAAGTAATTAAAAATAGGTATTATTATAATATTCAACAAAACAACTAAAGTATTTACAAAGACATCCACTACAATCAGATCAATTAATTAAACTAAAATACCATGCTATTGAAATTAAAAATTTTTTAACAAATTTTGTAAATTATCCCATACAATAAAATAAGATGTTTTTCTATTTGTTCTAGTCCTAATTGTGTTTATTTCCATATGGCACACTATATTCATAACATTTTTAAATTCATTGAACGAAGGAGGTGTATCTGAAATCCAATTTCTAGTTATTATTTTCCTAGCCACTGCTAGAATAGACCATAACAAAAGAAGCTTAACCTTTTTAACACTTTGAGGTACAGGTGTGTTGAATAATATAAGAGATTTAGAAATAATGAAATTATCTGTAAAAAGAGCCTGCAAAAATTCATTAATTGACTTCCAGTATTCTTTCAATTTTATACAGTCATAAAACATATGAGCCCAGTCAGCATTAATTTCTACATTACATCTCTTACATAGATTATCTTTATTATTTATTTTATTCATCATCAAAGGTGTATAAAAAGATCTATGTAAAAATTTCCATGTATAAAGTCTCCAGACAATGGAAGACGTAGTTCTATAAGCAGATTCCAATATATATTGTTTATCTT
The DNA here is from genome assembly GCF_019279795.1 of Protopterus annectens. Classification (NCBI taxonomy): domain Eukaryota; kingdom Metazoa; phylum Chordata; order Ceratodontiformes; family Protopteridae; genus Protopterus; species Protopterus annectens. Next base: position 948,630,764 of record NC_056739.1, on the reverse strand, counting down.
GTTGATTTGGTGGGTCCCCATTAATAGAAGTGAAATAATTCCAGTATGAATCTACACTGTAAAAAGTTTCTTGTCTGATAACTTTATGTATGTATGAAAGTTTACCTTTATCAGAAACTTTATGTTGTAAATTTAATATCAAGTAATCAATCAGTGTTGGAATAGATTCTTTAACAGTTATAGACATTAAATCTATTTTATTAATGAGATGTTGTCTAAAGGTCTGAACCTCTAACCAGCAAGTTTCTCTTAGATCAAATTCTTGTTTTAAGAAATCTAGATTTTTAACTTTATTATCAGATATCAACTGATACCAGTACTTTAGATCATTATCTATAGCTAAATGAGTTCCTTCAGATGTAGATGACAAAAGCATACCCTGAGTATACATTATAGGAAATACAATAAAATTCCATTCCCTATACTTAGGGTGCATGAATATAAAGTTACGATAACTAATAATAATATTTAATGGGTAACAAACCATATGTTTAGGTGTAATAGGTGAAGTACAAAATTCCTTTAGTAACCATAACATGGAGTTATTTACAATCATATTTTTATGTGTTAAGGAGATTTTCATGAAGTGTATACTAATTAGCTCCCAATAATCTTTCCATTTTGTGACATATGACTGATCTATTAATAAAGTAATAACTTTTACAATAGAAGAGATAGTATATAAATTAAAGTCTGGAAAAGAAATACCCCTTGAGACCAGCTATTAGTATGTTTCTTTAATGCAATCCTAGGTCTATTAGGTGCCCATAAGAAATTTAACATTAGTGTGTTCAGTTTCTTGATAATTATTTTTGTAGGTGGAAGTATTATTGATTGTATTAAGTATAAAATCTTGGGGAATATTATCATTTTAATAATTGTAAGTCTCTCCTCCATAGTAAAAACATATTATTCCAGGTATTAAAAAGATTTTGTATATTAAGAAAACAGGTATTATAATTATTATATATAATAGATTTAATATCTTTAGATAGTATTATACCTAAATAAGTTATCTGACCTGAATTGGGTACATATTTAGTAAAATCACTAATGAGAATATTTTTTCGTGTATATATAGGTAGTATTTTAGTTTTTCTTCATTGAAT
>NC_056739.1:948534655-948624655 GCF_019279795.1 Protopterus annectens | reverse complement strand
TACTGACCTTATTTTTCCTCTTCAGAAAGAGAAACAAGTTAAATCACAGCTTGCCATTAAATCTCCAGATATTTTGACTAGTTATGAAACAAAACATTTCTTTGCACACAGAGAATAACTTTGATTAAATCTTTTCAAAATATTTGTTGCTTCTTGGAAATGCAGGAACTATATTTAAAAAGATTAATAATAAAATAAAATGATGAGAGAGAGAGAAAAAAAAACATAGTACAAATCATTTGTTTTTTAGTCTCTTCTTCTTCTCTGAAGTCTTCCACGAAGTTTCAGTTGCCAGTCTCTTTAATGAAGGACTAGCCCATTCCATTTCTTCTATTTTTTCCAAAATCTTATTTTTTTGATAAACAGTAAAGCAGAGTCTAAGTCATCGAAAATTTTAGGACCATCAGGAAGGAAGATTTTAAGCTTGGCAGGAAACAGAAGGTATGTTTTAAACTGTGCTTTTTAAGCTCCCTTATTAGTGGCAGAAAACTTTTCTTTTAGCTAATACCATGGAAGAATAGTCATTGTCAAAACGCACAGTTGTTTCATTAATCTTAACAGGAGCTTTAGCCCAAGCAGATTTAAGAACCATCTCTTTATCAAAAGATGATAGAAATCTAACTATAACTGATCTAGGATAGTTTTTGTTAGAGTTAGTATTAGCTATAGATCTATGTGCTCTTTCGATACCAAAAGAGAATGCTTCTGGTAAATCTAAAGTTTTAGGGAGCCATGTTGTTAAAAAGAAGTAATATTGTTACCTTCAATATTTTCTGGCAGTCCAAAAATCCTAATGTTATTGCGCCTAGATCTATTTTCCAGGTCATCCAGCTTTGTTTGTAAATGTGTATTTTGTTTCAGCAGAAACTCAATGTTGATTTCCTCTTCTTGTATTCTATTTTCCATGTCATTCACAGCTTCTTCTATGCCTGTCATCTGGATCTTCTGTTGTTGCAGGTCCATATGTAACAAGTCTATTTGTTTTGTAGTTTTTTCTATGAAAGTGTCTATTTTAGTATCCATTTTATCCATCTTAGCAGTAAGTTGCTGGACTATAATTATCAGAGACTGAAGTTCTTTCTTGATGCTGGAGTCTTGAGAATTTGTCTTACTGGAACTCATTTCAGACTGATAAACTGACAGGAAAATTTCCAAAGTAATTTCTGACAGGAATATTATTAAGATTTCCTTTCTTTTTTAGATATAGTTCAAGAACTATATAAAACAAACATATTTAGAAAGAAAATTACTTCAAAAATTAATTTTTTAAGTAATTAATTCCTGTCAATGTAATGAAATTGGTGGAGCTGAAGAAATCTGCTGCTATCCTGTGTTCATCCTTGGCCACGCCCCCTGATTATATGTTTTGGATGACAGCTGGAGGCATGCAACAATGTGTTAGAATGAAAAGGTTTCCTATATACAGAACAAGCCAAAGTGCCATCATGTTGTATTTACAAAATTACATCCAGTAATGAGACTGATTCTATATGAAAATTGGCTGATTGGTTGATTTTAAATATACAATGTAATATGTTGTGTGTGTGTGTGTGTGTGTGTGTGTATGTATATATATATGTGTATATATATATATATATATATATATATATATATATATATATATATATATATATATATATATATATATATATATATATATATATATACATGTATATATATATATATATATATATATATATATATATATATATATATATATGTATATATGTATATATACATATATACATATATATATATATATATGTTGACTGCATTGATATTATACATTGATAATGGCCATCGGGCTGAAACCAGTCTGTTGACTGTGGTGTGACTTTATTAAATCTCTTTTTTTTCCTTCATAAATGGTGCTGGCTGTTTTATTGCTGTTTTACTATTGATTTTTGAGCTTTTGCACCTATCCTCTGTGCAGATGTACTGCTGTTTAATACTCCTGACACTTCTTTAGGATCATTGGACAATAATGAAAGCATTACAGATTCATATATGTTTAACGGAAAATTCTAAAATATAAACTATCTGGCATAGAGGGACGAGCCTTGGCTTGTAACACAGGTAGCCAGGGATTGATTTACAACTCAGGCACTGAAGATGTTGAATAGTGAGGTTCAAAGTAAAAGGCTGATACCAACTTATAAATCCTGCAGTGATGACAGAAGCCTGACAAACTTTAAGAATGACATGTATGCACTGCACTTAATTGTGCATTTGTACAGTAGCTACAATCAGTCCAGACACAGAAGCATGCATGACTCACCAGAGTGATGCTGTGGGTATCAGGCCGTTATAATAAATATGTTATAATAATTATGGGATAGGACCAGTCTGTAATCCTGAGAGCTGCCTCATTGGTGGCCATCTTTGACCTGCTCTCAACTGAAGCAGAATGAAAGGACTTGTTCATAACAGAAGGGATGCTTGCTGGTGGGGAACAGGGAGAAAATAACTTAGAGCAAAATCTTGAAAGAACATCTTTATTAGGCCTTTGGAAGGCCTATCCTGAAAACAGTTTCAAGATACAATTAAATCACTGAATGACTAACTGAAAGCAGCAGTATTTTAGAGCTCCATATAACTAGTTAAATAAGACAGGAAAAAAATATTATTTTTTGCCTTCAAAGTATAAAATCCTGTAGATAAATGACTAATTTACATAATTAGAAACTTTGGTGAAGTTTTCCAAATAATTTCCTATCAAAAAGCTTGAAGATATATTCACTTGTTAAAATGAGCAACTCAAGGACTTCTGACCAGCATGCTGCCTTAAAGAAGGAACTACAATAGATGGCGTCTACCCTGCAGGAGTTGTCTTTGAAGATGGATGATTTTAAAGAGAACCTAGAAAATCTTAAAACAAGCAATCAAAAACAGACTGACACCCTCAATAAAAAAATGCTGCAGCATCAGCCAAGGATAACAGGAATAGAGGTTTCTCTAAATGACTTAGACAGCAGACTTAAGGAAGAGGAAACACGGAAAGAACTGCTTCTTAAACAAAACACTTGGTTGGTTAATAAAGTAGATGACTTGGAAAATAGGGAGAGGAGAAATAACATTAGGATTTTCAGAATACCTGAAAACACAGCAGGTGAGGATATTATTTCCTTTTTATCAAGCTGGATCCCTGACTTATTAAATTTAAAAGACGGACTCTCCTTTGGCATTGAAAGGGCGCACAGATATCTTGGGAAACCTGCCACTAACTCAGACTCTCCTCCTAGGTCAATAATTATCAAATTTCTTTCATACTTGGACAAGGAACTGATTTTAAGATCTGCTTGGAGGAAGGTACCTCTAAAATATAAACAGAGTCTGATAAGATTTGATAATGACTATTCATCTAGAATAATGGAACAAAGGAAAAAAGTGGGGCCAATAATAAAGTTTCTGAAACAAAATAACATCAAGGCACAACTTGCATATCCAGCTAAGATAAGAATAATGTATGCCAACAAGATGAGGACTTTTATTGACTTAGAGGAAGCCTCTTAATTTATTAAAACTAATAATGTGATTACTTTACCAGAAGATATGGGTTGGATGTCACCTTCTCTCAAGAGAATAAAAGAAACAAATGTCTGGACAGATGTCAAAAGGAAGAAGCAAAAAACTGATACTGTTACAGCCAAATCTCTCAAAGCATCTACTATGATATGAATTGTTTTAACAATACTTTAAAGGACCAATTTTACTGATTGGAATTTTAAAACAAAGGTAACTAACTACTGGAATCTTTATCTATATTTTTTGAAAATAGATGATACATGAGACTTTTCACATTACCTCAGGTATGTAAAACAGGGTACTTTTCTTTCACAGAAGGAGGGTTATATAGCACATAAAATATTTATACTGTAAATCAGCATACATAGTATATGTGTATTTTCTCTTAATTTTCTCTTTTCTTTCTCTCTCTCTCTTCTCTCTTCGCATTATTTATTTTAACTGCATCTTGTCTCCCTTTCTAAATTCTCTCCTATTTACTATACTAATATAGTCTATATATATATATATATATATATATATATATATATATATATATATTTAATAAGTCACTATCTATTCATAGATAAATAATAGTCTAAAATAATCTAGTTTTAAGGTAGACTAATTGGAATAGTGAACTTAATTGTTTTTTACAATATTTATTAGATTAATGATAGTCACTGTTATGCTTATTGGGATTGGGGACATGTTCGTGATTAACTCTGAAATGTTCCATTCATGTGCATATGTCCTTTGAATTATTTCCTTTTACTATTAACAAATATATATATATATATAAAAAATAAAATAAAAAAAATAATAAAAAAGGAGGGAAAAATATACTGTTGGTTAAGAGAAGTGAAGCTTTCTTCACATCCTATTTGCATTGCCATAACAACAGTAAACAATTGCTGCAGTTTCTAAGGACACTATGAACCTGCAAAGTGCATTTAGCCTCACAAATAACAAATAATAAGAAAAAGTAATGTTTACTTATTAAAATGAAAAACAACCTAAGCAAGGTAAAATAAATACATAATATGAATATTTGTAAATAGTTTATGATTTATCCATATAGGATTACATATTCCTAGAAACACAACTGAAATGTTCCCAAACTACATATGCACTTAAATGCAGCTGCTTGATTAAAAAGTATTACTCAGTTTAACATGCTGATTCCACAAGCTGTCTGCACTGAAAGAGTTACATTTTATATGTTGCTTGAAATTGTCAGTCTAAACACAAAAAAGCCAAGGGATAGCGTTCCGCCAAGCACGTAATAAAATCTTATTATACTCTCTGCCAAGTACGATATCGACTGCAAATGAAGCAACGATAGTTCGAAACTGTAACGTTAGAACTTTTATTACACACAAGCACTTTCGGAGAGATTAGTATCTCTCCTTCTTCAGACAAAAATGAAACATTCACTTGTTACAGCTTCCCCATTAAATAGGGTGTCAATTAATCAATTAACAGACTACCATTTTAATTAAACTAAATGCCGTACCAGTTTGAATGTTAAAAACAATTAAAAACACTGTTTAAAATCCGAACCTCTCTGTTACCCCATTTTGTTGTTTAAAAATACAACTCTTAATAAAACCATAAATTGTACAACACTCACAACTCTTTCAATTACGAACATTAATATATGTTGTTATACTATGTAATGCACAAAACAATTGAAACTATGAATCACTCATAAAAGTAAAATCAAACTAAGTTTGTGTTATTACAATAAAAATGTTTCCTAATCGGTTTCCGTTAAGAAAAGGAATCGTGCCATAAACACCATCACCTTGTCACTCAAACTACACTCCCATCCATAGTTCAGCGAGCGCAACCATGACCAGATGTTACAGCGCATAGGCAAACCAAAACCCTGCTCACAATTTACAAATGTGCCTGGGCTTGGTGCGTTCAAATGCAAAAAAGAACCATGTTTTTCTTACTTTTCATTTACATTGCCAACTCAGGTCCATGGCAATTAATATTAGAAAAAGAAGAGTTGCTATGGCAACTGAGGACGGCCGCACATATATACCCAGGCCTGAATGAAGCGATATCGCTCACCTGCATCTTGAAGCTTTTGACCCTTAGGAGATAAGGATCTATTTTGTATGTAACACAACATGGTAAGGAGGGGATTTTTATAACACATATTAATAAGGTTATGATTTTTAAAATATGGTTTACTACTAGTACTATTAAACTGTTGATTTTTATGTCAACTTGTTTTTTACGCTGCCTAGGGTGGATTTTTAATGATGTTTAATAACAAATATCCACTAACATCACCATCAGAACATAATAGTTTTAATTAAACACAAAGAAAAGTAAGAAAAACATGGTTCTTTTTTGCATTTGAACCAAGCCCAGGCACATTTGTAAATTCGAGCAGGGTTTTGGTTTGCCTATGCGCTGTAACATCTGGTCATGGTTGCGCTCGCTGAACTATGGATGGGAGTGTAGTTTGAGTGACAAGGTGATGGTGTTTATGGCACGATTCCTTTTCTTAACGGAAACCGATTAGGAAACATTTTTATTGTAATAACACAAACTTAGTTTGATTTTACTTTTATGAGTGATTCATAGTTTCAATTGTTTTGTGCATTGCATAGTATAACAACATATATTAATGTTCGTAATTGAAAGAGTTGTGAGTGTTGTACAATTTATGGTTTTATTAAGAGTTGTATTTTTAAACAACAAAAATGGGGTAACAGAGAGGTTCGGATTTTAAACAGTGTTTTTAATTGTTTTTAACATTCAAACTGGTACGGCATTTAGTTTAATTAAAATGGTAGTCTGTTAATTGATTAATTGACACCCTATTTAATGGGGAAGCTGTAACAAGTGAATGTTTCATTTTTGTCTGAAGAAGGAGAGATACTAATCTCTCCGAAAGTGCTTGTGTGTAATAAAAGTTCTAACGTTACAGTTTCAACTATCGTTGCTTCATTTGCAGTCGATATCGTAATGCAGAGAGTATAATAAGATTTTATTACGTGCTTACGGAACGCTATCCCTTGGCTTTTGTGTTTCACAGTTTGTTTGCCTTTTGGATTCAGCGGTTTGTCATGGCTAACGAGGGAAATGTTGTTTCGCAGAGCTTTTCTCACAAGAAGGAAACGACTTGAGCAACAGTTCGGATACCCATTTAAATGGGGTCGAGGCGAAAGCCGATGGAGACCTCACAACTCTTATTCATGTACTAATGGGTAGAATGGATACGTTCACCCAACGAATGGATAAACTTGACAATGCGCTCAACACAAGAGCAAATGGACACCATGCGAGGCATACTGAAGACGCTAACCCTGGGAACGATGGAGGCGCACCGGTTCCTAGTATGGGAGCTAGAAGACAGCAACTTGCTAGTTCAGCTTCTTCAGCTTTATCGGATGCGAGTGACATCCCTGCCGGACAAGGACACATGCCAGTATTGGGGAATACTGCAACACAAGGTACTGTCACATCCTTGAACGATTCCGTTCCTATGGTATTGTCATATTTAAATAGAAAAAACTTCTTCTCAGCCCCTGGCATTACAGGAACAGGAGCGGCCAATGCAGATAACATCGACGACGTTAACTCTAATAACATTGCAGAGCTCATTGGAGATTTTGATTATAAGCTATTTAGATGCAAAAAGTTGCAGCTCGAAATCTCTTATTTAACCGAATGTTTAGACAAGAGAATTGTGCCTAAAGGGTTGAGGCAATGGAGGTTTCCGGTAGGTCTCGAGGAGGGCTCGGATTTTCATAAACAACTTTTAGCTTTATTCGATCAGCACAGTTTTGAATACATAGCTATGCTGATCGACCACTATACACAACAGGTGGATGCATATAGAAATGATTTAGCTAGTTTGGAGCAGGAAATTAAAAGTAATTATGATTTCTTGCGTTACAAATATGACTACTCTAGAGTGTTCTCCAGTATCGATGCTACTATTAATAAATTGTGTGACAATAAGAGAAAGAAAATCACGAGGGACTTGAAACAATATGCTGATAGCAAGGCTTATCCAAAGCCACCACAGGTTAGTCAACCAAACAACAAATTTAGGGGAGCTGCCCCTAACTCAAACAAGAAAAATGCAGCTAATAATAACAATAACATGTACCAGCTGGATACTTTTTTGGAAGGAGGGCATAACAGCAATGACCCCCTTAATGATGAAGAGGAAGAAGTTGATTTGGATGAAGACCAACAACCACACTATACACCTGTTTATAAAGGAAATGAAAATGGGCGAAAGCAGGGTGCTACTACTAGCAGGGCAGGACAGTCACGGGCAGAACATCAACAGGGTTTTGGACTGGCCCAGAATCCTCGACAGAGGAATCTGAGGTCGAACAGCAACAGAATGACATTGAGGAACAAACAGAACCAGAACAACAAATGATGAAGGAGTTTAGTCAGCCAGTCATCGTAAGCAGTAATGAGGGGGATTTTAAGATTTTAATTACACCACCCTCAACATTTCTACTGCCATGGCTGACTTTTTTTCTAAAGGGCTGTCCTTTGTCCCTGACACTCACATGGACATGGTTAAAACAATTGTGGACCTGAAATTATATGTTCGTAAGTTAAACCTGTTGGCTGTTTTAGGCAAAAATTCTTCACTTATTAGACCATTTAGAATAGCCAGTTTATTTAACCCCCCATTAGTAAGTAATCTTAAAACTTTCGAAAAATCCTGTGAACTAGATTTAAGATTTTGGCTGTAAGTACAGTTAACAACAGAAATAAACACAGCCTAAATATAACATCTGAACAACGTGATTTCATAAAACTATTACAGGATTGCAACATTCGGGTTATGAAACCCGATAAGGGGAATGGGCTTATTTTTATGAATCAAGATGATTATACCAACAAACTCACTACTCATTTGAAAAATGGCCCATATGAAATAACTAGCACCAACGAGGTTAACATAGCATATAATAAGGTTAGGTCCACACTTGAGGATCTGTTTTTGGAAGAGTTTATAGATACGGAAGTCCATTCCTATTTAAATATTGTAGCACCGAGAATGCCTGCTTTCTTTGGAGTCCCCAAAATCCATAAATCCATCTGTGACCCCCCTTTTAGACTGATTGTTGATGGTAGGGGGTCTATTCTGGTTGCCTGTGCCAAGTATGTAGACAGCGTTTTAAAACCATATATAGAAAAGGAAATTCAGATTTGCAAGGACTCATGGGGCTTCCTAGAGAACATCAACAGAATACCCTTTGACCCTAACTTAAGCTTCTTGACTGTGGATGTGAAAAATCTATACACTGTCATCCCACAGCAGTTAGGGTTGGATTGGGTTAGGGAGTTCCTTGAGTCAAGACATGCTGAACAGGACACTATCTACATAACTGAGACTTTATTAGAATTGGTGTTAAAACACAATTTTTTTAGTTTCGATAATTTGGTTTACAGACAAGCTTCTGGGGTGGCAATGGGCTCACCCTGTGGGGGTTCTTTTGCCAATTGCGTAATGGCCCAATGGGAAAACACCTTACTGTTTAACAACCTGCTTTTTAAGGAGCATGTCGCCTGGTACACAAGGTACCAGGATGACATGTTCATGTTATGGAGAGGTTCCCTGGATATAGTGACCTCATTCATAGATAACATCAAATCTATGACTAATTTTTTGGATTTCACATTTGAAGTGAATGACACTGAAATCAGCTTCTTAGATATCAAGCTGAACAAAGACAATCATGCTTCTAGGTTTATTAGTAATATTTATAGAAAGCCCACCTACTCTAATGGCTTCCTCCACTTTGGCAGTTGCCACCCCCTCCATCAAAAAAGAGCGGTTGTTAAGGGGCAGATGGTGAGGGCGGCACGTATGATCACCAAAGATGAGGACTTCCATGATGAGTGTAGTAATCTGACTAGGATGTTTTCCAACAGGGATATCGATTCACTCATCTTAGAGATTTCATCTGAAGTTAGGTTCAAAAGAGAATCCGGGCATTTTAAGCCCATTCTCAATAGAGAAGAGTTGAATGGGACAACTAACCATGACACTATGGTTAATCAGAATAGAACAGGTAACGAACCAGACATGGGAGTCAGGTTTTTGTGCACATTTTCTATTGACCACCACTTTATAAGGAAATTCTACAGAAAACTGGGCAAGCATAATGGAAGACACAAACCTGCCAATTGTTAGGCACAACACCAAATATAACCTTTAGAAAAGGATTTAACCTAAAAGCATTATTGGAAATGAACAAATGCACTACTTTTAATAGGGTTAAAGGTATGACTAAATGCGGGTTCTGTAATCAATGTAAATTTGTACAGGAGGGTAGCCATGTCACAATAAATAATGCAAAATACAGGGTAACTGGCAACTATACTTGCTCCTCTAGAGCAGTTGTTTATGTAGAGCTGTAGGCAATGCCCTGCTTTCTACATAGGAAAGACTGAAAGGGCATTGCACAAAAGGATGTATGAACATCTATATGCTATTTCTAAGAAGGATATTAATAATGCATTAGCTTACCATATTGTTCAGAACAAGGATCATCACTTTAATTTTACTGCTTTGAAGCAAATTAGGGCAGGCTAACTCAGGTCCATGGCAATTAATATTAGAAAAGAAGAGTTGCTATGGCAACTGAGGACGGCCCGCATATATACCCAGGTCCGAATGAAGCGATATCGCCACCTGCATCTTGAAGCTTTTGACCCTTAGGAGATAAGGATCTATTTTGTATGTAACACAACATGGTAAGGAGGGATTTTATAACACATATTAATAAGGTTATGATTTTAAAATATGGTTTACTACTAGTACTATTAAACTGTTGATTTTATGTCAACTTGTTTTTACGCTGCCTAGGGTGGATTTTTAATGATGTTTATAACAAATATCCACTAACATCACCATCAGAACATAATAGTTTTAATTAAACACAAAGAAAAGTAAGAAAAACATGGTTCTTTTTTGCATTTGAACGCACCAAGCCCAGGCACATTTGTAAATTGCGAAGCAGGGTTTTGCTTTGCCTATGCGCTGTAACATCTGGTCATGGTTGCGCTCGCTGAACTATGGATGGGAGTGTAGTTTGAGTGACAAGGTGATGGTGTTTATGGCACGATTCCTTTTCTTAACGGAAACCGATTAGGAAACATTTTTATTGTAATAACACAAACTTAGTTTGATTTTACTTTTATGAGTGATTCATAGTTTCAATTGTTTTGTGCATTGCATAGTATAACAACATATATTAATGTTCGTAATTGAAAGAGTTGTGAGTGTTGTACAATTTATGGTTTTATTAAGAGTTGTATTTTTAAACAACAAAAATGGGGTAACAGAGAGGTTCAGATTTTAAACAGTGTTTTTAATTGTTTTTAACATTCAAACTGGTACGGCATTTAGTTTAATTAAAATGGTAGTCTGTTAATTGATTAATTGACACCCTATTTAATGGGGAAGCTGTAACAAGTGAATGTTTCATTTTTGTCTGAAGAAGGAGAGATACTAATCTCTCCGAAAGTGCTTGTGTGTAATAAAAGTTCTAACGTTACAGTTTCGAACTATCGTTGCTTCATTTGCAGTCGATATCGTACTTGGCAGAGAGTATAATAAGATTTTATTACGTGCTTGGCGGAACGCTATCCCTTGGCTTTTTTGTGTTTCGACAGTTTGTTTGCCTTTTTGGATTCGCGGTTTGTCATGGCTAACGAGGGAAATGTTGTTTCGCAGAGCTTACTTTTCTCACAAGAAGGAAACGACTTGAGCAACAGTTCGGATACCCATTTAAATGGGGTCGAGGCGAAAGCCGATGGAGACCTCACAACTCTTATTCATGTACTAATGGGTAGAATGGATACGTTCACCCAACGAATGGATAAACTTGACAATGCGCTCAACACAAGAGCAAATGGACACCATGCGAGGCATACTGAAGACGCTAACCCTGGGAACGATGGAGGCGCACCGGTTCCTAGTATGGGAGCTAGAAGCCAGCAACTTGCTAGTTCAGCTTCTTCAGCTTTATCGGATGCGAGTGACATCCCTGCCGGACAAGGACACATGCCAGTATTGGGGAATACTGCAACACAAGGTACTGTCACATCCTTGAACGATTCCGTTCCTATGGTATTGTCATATTTAAATAGAAAAAACTTCTTCTCAGCCCCTGGCATTACAGGAACAGGAGCGGCCAATGCAGATAACATCGACGACGTTAACTCTAATAACATTGCAGAGCTCATTGGAGATTTTGATTATAAGCTATTTAGATGCAAAAAGTTGCAGCTCAAATCTCTTATTTAACCGAATGTTTAGACAAGAGAATTGTGCCTAAAGGGTTGAGGCAATGGAGGTTTCCGGTAGGTCTCGAGGAGGGCTCGGATTTTCATAAACAACTTTTAGCTTTATTCGATCAGCACAGTTTTGAATACATAGCTATGCTGATCGACCACTATACACAACAGGTGGATGCATATAGAAATGATTTAGCTAGTTTGGAGCAGGAAATTAAAAGTAATTATGATTTCTTGCGTTACAAATATGACTACTCTAGAGTGTTCTCCAGTATCGATGCTACTATTAATAAATTGTGCGACAATAAGAGAAAGAAAATCACGAGGGACTTGAAACAATATGCTGATAGCAAGGCTTATCCAAAGCCACCACAGGTTAGTCAACCAAACAACAAATTTAGGGGAGCTGCCCCTAACTCAAACAAGAAAAATGCAGCTAATAATAACAATAACATGTACCAGCTGGATACTTTTTTGGAAGGAGGGCATAACAGCAATGACCCCCTTAATGATGAAGAGGAAGAAGTTGATTTGGATGAAGACCAACAACCGCACTATACACCTGTTTATAAAGGAAATGAAAATGGGCGAAAGCAGGGTGCTACTACTAGCAGGGCAGGACAGTCACGGGCAGAACATCAACAGGGTTTTGGACTGGCCCAGAATCCTCGACAGAGGAATCTGAGGTCGAACAGCAACAGAATGACATTGAGGAACAAACAGAACCAGAACAACAAATGATGAAGGAGTTTAGTCAGCCAGTCATCGTAAGCAGTAATGAGGGGGATTTTAAGATTTTTAATTACACCACCCTCAACATTTCTACTGCCATGGCTGACTTTTTTTCTAAAGGGCTGTCCTTTGTCCCTGACACTCACATGGACATGGTTAAAACAATTGTGGACCTGAAATTATATGTTCGTAAGTTAAACCTGTTGGCTGTTTTAGGCAAAAATTCTTCACTTATTAGACCATTTAGAATAGCCAGTTTATTTAACCCCCCATTAGTAAGTAATCTTAAAACTTTCGAAAAATCCTGTGAACTAGATTTAAGATTTTTGGCTGTAAGTACAGTTAACAATAGAAATAAACACAGCCTAAATATAACACCTGAAGAACGTGATTTTATAAAACTATTACAGGAATGCAAAATTCGGGTTATGAAACCCGATAAGGGGAATGGGCTTATTTTTATGAATCAAGATGATTATACCAACAAACTCACTACTCATTTGAAAAATGGCCCATATGAAATAACTAGCACCAACGAGGTTAACATAGCATATAATAAGGTTAGGTCCACACTTGAGGATCTGTTTTTGGAAGAGTTTATAGATACGGAAGTCCATTCCTATTTAAATATTGTAGCACCGAGAATACCTGCTTTCTTTGGAGTCCCCAAAATCCATAAATCCATCTGTGACCCCCCTTTTAGACCGATTGTTGATGGTAGGGGGTCTATTCTGGTTGCCTGTGCCAAGTATGTAGACAGCGTTTTAAAACCATATATAGAAAAGGAAATTCAGATTTGCAAGGACTCATGGGGCTTCCTAGAGAACATCAACAGAATACCCTTTGACCCTAACTTAAGCTTCTTGACTGTGGATGTGAAAAATCTATACACTGTCATCCCACAGCAGTTAGGGTTGGATTGGGTTAGGGAGTTCCTTGAGTCAGGACATGCTGAACAGGACACTATCTACATAACTGAGACTTTATTAGAATTGGTGTTAAAACACAATTTTTTTAGTTTCGATAATTTGGTTTACAGACAAGCTTCTGGGGTGGCAATGGGCTCACCCTGTGGGGGTTCTTTTGCCAATTGCGTAATGGCCCAATGGGAAAACACCTTACTGTTTAACAACCTGCTTTTTAAGGAGCATGTCGCCTGGTACACAACGTACCAGGACGACATGTTCATGTTATGGAGAGGTTCCCTGGATATAGTGACCTCATTCATAGATAACATCAAATCTATGACTAATTTTTTGGATTTCACATTTGAAGTGAATGACACTGAAATCAGCTTCTTAGATATCAAGCTGAACAAAGACAATCATGCTTCTAGGTTTATTAGTAATATTTATAGAAAGCCCACCTACTCTAATGGCTTCCTCCACTTTGGCAGTTGCCACCCCCTCCATCAAAAAAGAGCGGTTGTTAAGGGGCAGATGGTGAGGGCGGCACGTATGATCACCAAAGATGAGGACTTCCATGATGAGTGTAGTAATCTGACTAGGATGTTTTCCAACAGGGGATATCCTGATTCACTCATCTTAGAGATTTCATCTGAAGTTAGGTTCAAAAGAGAATCCGGGCATTTTAAGCCCATTCTCAATAGAGAAGAGTTGAATGGGACAACTAACCATGACACTATGGTTAATCAGAATAGAACAGGTAACGAACCAGACATGGGAGTCAGGTTTTTGTGCACATTTTCTATTGACCACCACTTTATAAGGGAAATTCTACAGAAAAACTGGGCAAGCATAATGGAAGACACAAACCTGCGCCAATTGTTAGGCACAACACCAAATATAACCTTTAGAAAAGGATTTAACCTAAAAGCATTATTGGAAATGAACAAATGCACTACTTTTAATAGGGTTAAAGGTATGACTAAATGCGGGTTCTGTAATCAATGTAAATTTGTACAGGAGGGTAGCCATGTCACAATAAATAATGCAAAATACAGGGTAACTGGCAACTATACTTGCTCCTCTAGAGCAGTTGTTTATGTAGCAAGCTGTAGGCAATGCCCTGCTTTCTACATAGGAAAGACTGAAAGGGCATTGCACAAAAGGATGTATGAACATCTATATGCTATTTCTAAGAAGGATATTAATAATGCATTAGCTTACCATATTGTTCAGAACAAGGATCATCACTTTAATTTTACTGCTTTGAAGCAAATTAGGGCACAGGCTAACTCAGGTCCATGGCAATTAATATTAGAAAAAGAAGAGTTGCTATGGCAACTGAGGACGGCCGCACATATATACCCAGGCCCGAATGAAGCGATATCGCTCACCTGCATCTTGAAGCTTTTGACCCTTAGGAGATAAGGATCTATTTTGTATGTAACACAACATGGTAAGGAGGGGATTTTTATAACACATATTAATAAGGTTATGATTTTTAAAATATGGTTTACTACTAGTACTATTAAACTGTTGATTTTTATGTCAACTTGTTTTTTACGCTGCCTAGGGTGGATTTTTAATGATGTTTAATAACAAATATCCACTAACATCACCATCAGAACATAATAGTTTTAATTAAACACAAAGAAAAGTAAGAAAAACATGGTTCTTTTTTGCATTTGAACGCACCAAGCCCAGGCACATTTGTAAATTGCGAGCAGGGTTTTGGTTTGCCTATGCGCTGTAACATCTGGTCATGGTTGCGCTCGCTGAACTATGGATGGGAGTGTAGTTTGAGTGACAAGGTGATGGTGTTTATGGCACGATTCCTTTTCTTAACGGAAACCGATTAGGAAACATTTTTATTGTAATAACACAAACTTAGTTTGATTTTACTTTTATGAGTGATTCATAGTTTCAATTGTTTTGTGCATTGCATAGTATAACAACATATATTAATGTTCGTAATTGAAAGAGTTGTGAGTGTTGTACAATTTATGGTTTTATTAAGAGTTGTATTTTTAAACAACAAAAATGGGGTAACAGAGAGGTTCGGATTTTAAACAGTGTTTTTAATTGTTTTTAACATTCAAACTGGTACGGCATTTAGTTTAATTAAAATGGTAGTCTGTTAATTGATTAATTGACACCCTATTTAATGGGGAAGCTGTAACAAGTGAATGTTTCATTTTTGTCTGAAGAAGGAGAGATACTAATCTCTCCGAAAGTGCTTGTGTGTAATAAAAGTTCTAACGTTACAGTTTCGAACTATCGTTGCTTCATTTGCAGTCGATATCGTACTTGGCAGAGAGTATAATAAGATTTTATTACGTGCTTGGCGGAACGCTATCCCTTGGCTTTTTTGTGTTTCGACAGTTTGTTTGCCTTTTTGGATTCGTGAAATTGTCAGTCTCTAGAGCACATGAAAAGATACATATTACTTTTTGCAACATGTTATCTTTACAGTTACCTCACATGCTGTACAAACTCACTTGGCAACTGATAGCTATTCATTTAAAATATCAGTTTAACTATTAAATGTGCCCTTGAAATGCTATTGGCATTTTGACAAAATATAATCTGAACTATAAAATAAATGACTTGAAAGAAGTGAAGCAATGCATAGATTTCAAAGACAGTTCTTGACACTACAGTATAAGTAAAAATGTATATTCACAAGGAAGTATTGAAATGTTTTAGTCTTTCAGTTAAAATAGCTTACTGTCAACATTTTGCGATATCAGAAAGTTTGAAGAGCTAGGAAATTACTATTATTTGTCTTTATAATGATTATTAGACAGATGCTAGACTCTGGTTTGTTTAATGAATTGTGACACATGTTTATGAGGAAAAGTGGACTCAGTTATTCACATTGGACTATACATTCCTGGAAACTCAACTGAAATGTCCCCAAATTACTTGTGAACTTAAATTAAACTGCCTGATTAATAAGCCTAATTTACTTTAACAACCTTAATCTATAATCTATCTGCTCGCATTTATATCACGTTATCGAAAGATGAAAATAGCGAATGCTATTTCATCGGCCCCAAAACATCTAAATATGAAAATATCGAACATTCAGAACAGCAAATTTTTTCCCATGGAAAAAATTCACTACTCCGAAACACATACACACAACACAAGCACATCAAACAAACAGCAACCACACACATACACTTAAATTCCTACATCTAACGCTACACTAAACTAAACATACTCTACTATCTACCCACTTACTTTAACCCAAACCCTAACCCTAAGGTCTGTCACTGTCGCACACTCACCTAACCCGTGCCCTAACCCTCACTCACTTAAACCGCCCCTAACCCTAAAGTCTGTCACTATCACACACACGCCTAACCCGCACCCTAACCCTAACTCACTTAACCCACCCCTAACCCTAACATACAAACAATCTCACACTTACCTGAACCTAACCCATAACTTTCCACCACAGCACTAAGAATAGCGAAGCCACAGAAATGGCCAACCAAATTATTTCCTGAGGAAAGAATTTGCTGTTCTGCAGCTTTGCTATTCTTAGCGTTCGCTGAATAGTGTTTGATATCAGAACATTCGAAGTTTTAATACTTCGATGTTCTGATATAGACCCATCTGCTCTATATATGCTACATTATATATGTCACTTGCATATGACAATCTCTAGAGCACACGAAAAAATACATACTATTTTTGCAACATGGTATATTTGCACTAACCATACATTCTAAACTAACTCAATTGGCAACTGACAAGTTATTTATTTGAAACATCAGTGTCAAAGGAAAAATATACTTTAAAAATGATCAATACATGGTAGGTTCAGGTTAAGGCACTTTAATCTTGCAGCAAGGAGACAAAAATGTGCTAATAAAGAGTTTGTCTAACTAAAATCAGGAAGTAAATTCATCTTTATACACTTTCTAACAAGACATTGCCTACCAAGCTGACGTAGCAGATCACAAGTTTTAACATCATCAATACATAACAGCTGTTTATCCATAATTTTCTGCTTGCACTATCAATTTTATGAAAAACTTCCTAAGAAAAACAATGTGGCCTTGGTGACCACCGGTTAGATACAGTTTCCCACTATATTATGTTTCTATTCACGGTACTACAGCTAATTCGAGCACAAAGCAAGTACAGATTCTTCAAGCAGTCCTTTGTCTTATGTATCTCTTATTCTTCTGCAGCTGTACATGTTCTCATAACATGAACAGAGCTGATTGTTCAAAATCATAACATTATAGAATATAGTATTGTTTAATTTATTACTTCCTGATCTAGCAGATAATCACCTGCTTCTCAGTACATTTCCAAAAGGCATAAACATGAATTTTGCTGTGCTAGCAATTACTAGGTCAGGGGGCATCTTGCAAGTTTTCAGAAAGCATACTGCAGTTTCAAAAAGCATCTTATAATTTCATACAGAATTAAGCTGTATATAAAATAGAATGAAAACGTGTTAATTCTTTTAGCTTCTAATAAGCATTAGACATATACATAAATGCATATTTCTCTGGCAATCAGTCTAAATATTAATTGTGCCTTTGAAATATTGTTGCCGTTTTGACAAAATTAAACCTGAATTGAAAAAGGAATGATGTGAAGAAGTGAAGCATTGTACAGATTTCAAAAACATAAGTAGAAATGTATACATGCAAGGAAAAATTGAAATGCTTTACACTTTTAGTTAAAATAGCTTATTGTTAACTTTTTGCTTTATCAGAAAATTTAAAGAGCTAGGAAATTATTTCTAATTTGTCTTTATAATGTTTATTAAAGTGATGTTAGTCACTGACTTGTTTAATAGATTGCAAGTCATGTACAAGATGGAATACTGAATGTTATTTCTGTTTACCTATATTTGCTGATTTTCTTTTATTAGTACTGATTTAAAACAAGGGAAAGAAAGGGAAGGGAAATCTTTGTTTTTTTGGTCAAGGGAGGAGAGGCTTAAGAGTATTCTAACTGCCCGAGAACTCTCTAAGATGCTTTAAACACTATTTGATTAATATTTACATAAGGTAAGTCTTGATTACCATATGGGTGCATACATATTCATTCTAGACCTAATATGATTACCCATTCTGGAAGCAGGAGGTGCCCTATGCAGGATGGGAAGTGTCAGGGTGATCATAGTTCTTCTTAGACTCTGCTTTGTAAATCTATAAATATGCAAAAGCACTGCACACTAGAATGTAGAGCACCTCTACTCAGAGTCAGGATACCACTGATAAGCCATGCCTTTTCATAAGTGTAAGTTGAAGTTGGTGAGCTGAAGAGTGGAAAAGTAAAGGAAGACAGTACACCTACAGTAAATTTATATTTCATTGGTAATCACTCATTGTCTCCTACAGAGTCCTTTTAGTCAAATTATTTTAGTAATAATCTATTTGTTGTAGGCTTATATAGTGTATGCTCCTTTGTTGCATTTAATTTATCCGAAATCACATATCTGGCATGTTTGCGATCTCTTAAGGGTAACTAAATATTGGATATTTTCTAAGTCAACATAATAATTGTTCACACTACTAACATTCCATTCTGATATATAAAATACTATAGAATAATAATAGAATAATATAAAATGTCATATCTCTTTTAAGAGAATTCTCCATATAATAATTTAACATATGGAGCTCAGTTGATATTGTTGGTTAAAGGTATGAGTGATAATCCAATAGATCTATCTTTATCTATTGGATTAGGAATGAGTTTCATTCCAGATTTAATGGGAAATTCATATTTACTTGTATTTGATACTTTAGAATTAATGTTTGCTAGAAGTACTTTTTTAAAGCCTGACCAGAATTTTACCCTACTTGTATTTAAAGAAGAAAGAACATTAAATTACACACCCAAGTTTACACATATAAAAATAACACTCAATGTTATCAGAGAATATGGTATAACTACTATAATCAAAAGAAAAAGACAAAAAGAAGCAAAATGTTTCTTCCAACAATAACTTGAAATGGATTTAACATTCTTATCATTAAATACTAATAGCTTAAATAATGCAAATCAAAGATCAAACTTCCAAAAATATTTAAATCTAAATAAGGCACAAGTAGTATTTCTCCAGGAAATGCATTTTAAGACAAATGATAGCTTTATTTGGAACCTTAAGGACTATGCAGTCTTAGCTCAATCCTCCTATAGAACACAGACGAAAGGAACATCAGTTCTCTGGAAGAAAAACATAATCACTCCAAAAGTTATTTATAAATATGAAGACAAAGAAGGTCTACTAGCATTTGTTACAATTAAATTTAATAACAAAATATGGACCTTAGCTAATTTATATTGGTTCCCAGAAATTGGAGCAGGAATGGTTAAAAAACACCTAGATTTTATTTCTAACAATTATAAAGGACATCCTATACTGGGAGGAGACTTTAATTGTAACTTAGAAGCTTCTGAAACCACCAAGAAGTCTTTGCATAACAACTATTTAAAAATCCTTAAAAAGATTGATTGATTCATTTAATTTAATAGACACTTTTAAAGTAAAAGATGACAAACCCTTATTATTTTCCCATAAAAACCATAGATTTGGAACACAAACCAGAATAGACAAATTATTTGTAGTTCAATATTTAAAAACAAAAAACAAAAATCCTCAACTTCTCAATAGTTCCATGCCCCTTCTCAGATCATGACTCTCTGATAATGAAGCTCCAAATAAAGTTTAAACCTTTAATCCTCTCAACTAGAATTCCATCATATATCATGAAAATTAAAGAATTCAGAACCGGATGTTGTCAGGACTACAATTATTTCTTGAAATTAATAATACAACAAAAATCAGTAGAGTCATGGTTTGGGACTAATTAAAAGTGTATTTATTTAGTAAGACCCTTAGCTGGAACAAAAACAAAGTTAGAGAGTGGGAACCTGAATCATTAGACTTGCAATCCAGACTCTTGACAACAAAATCTAAAAAAAAATACAGAATTGTCCAGAAGTCAAAAAACAATAGAGGAATTAAATAAAAAATATAATGAAATTCTAACGCACAAAACTTGTCTAGCCTTAGAAAAAGTAAAAATAAACTCATTAGCCACCTACCCCAGATATCTACATAACTTACCTACAAGAATTAAAATACAATCTAAAGCAAATAACATTAGTAGTATATATCATGAAAAGAAAGGGAAAAAAGTATCAGATATAGGAGACATCCTTGAAGCATTTCATTTCCATTATATGGAACACTTCAAAAAAGAAGATTTAGATACCAACCAAATAAACTTAGATACAAACCCTATCAATATAAAAAAAAAATCCAGAAAACTTAAAACTAGACCTACAAAAACCTATATCCTACACAGAAATTGTTGACAAGATAAAAGAAAGTAAATCTAACAAAGCTCCAGAGATAGATGGTATAATTACGGAAATTTACAAACTCTTTCCTTCAACAGTAATCTCCCTTTTTCATAAAACTTTGCTAGATGTCCAGTCAGAAGCAAAAATACCACCCTCGTGGAAATATTCTCTCACAACACCAAATCTGAAGTTGTTAATCTTCTTCCTATTCATCACTGATGGGTTCGGTTCTGAGCCCTCGGAACCGAGTCAGCCTTATACCAAGTTTGCGTGCACCAAAAACTATCAAGCTAATTTGCTATCCACAATGCCCTTTGCTCAGTTACCTCAGATCTCATTTGCTGCACAGCCATATAGCAGTGTTTCACTGAGCTCTCCAGCTAAGTGCTTTTTTCTTAAAGATTTAATAGTTTGAAAAAGTTTTTTCTTCCTTATAACTGGTTCTTGTTGTTCTATATTGCTACTGTTCTACCCACAGGTATTTCTCTCTTACCATTGTTGGCAATTTCTTGGTATCGCTAAATTTCTACCTTTACAGTATCTTGTTACCATTGTTAGTATTTACTTTTTTTCTCTCCTCCATTTCCTCTCTTTCCTCTCTCTGTCCCTTGTGTGTGGAAGTGTTTTTTTTTGGAATGTCTAAAAAGAAGGGAACTACGGATTTAAACACTGCTCTTCTTTCAGTAGTAAACTGCCAAATAGTGACCTCCATAAGGAATGTGTTTACTGTTTGGGGGTTCCACATTTGCCGATGAAACCCCCTTGTGATATCTGTGCTAGTTTCAGTCAGTAGATGCTGAATGAACATTGCAACAAACTTATTTTAAACGGCCTGCTAGCTTCGCCTTTCTCGGAGGCCATTTCAGCGATGGAGGTCTCACCCCCTCCAGCTTCAGATAAGAAATGTCCTTGATCAGACCCCATTTCACCAGCCGGTGACAGAGGTAAATGTCATAAGCACAAGACCCATAAGTTATCATCTGAACACCATTCTGCCTCCTTGGTGCTGACTACTACATCGGCTCCGAGCTCAGCTCCAATAAAGTTTACCGAGGTAGCCTCATCGGCGCACACACCAGCACTGACAATTACAGCATCGTCTTTGTCTTCGATATCGACCAGTATGACGTCTTCGAAAGCGACCAGTATTACATCTTCAATACCGACCAGTATTTCCATTTCTTTATCGGCACCAACTTCACCCATTTTGATCCCATTATCGGTTCCGATAATGACTTCGGAACCATTCCTATCGACCCCATTATCAGTTCTGACAACGACATTTGAATTGTTCCTATCATCCACTACTATAGTGACTTCTGCTCCGAGCCCTTTCATGGCTCTGACCATACTGTTAATACCTGTTGCAAAATTAGAATCGTCTGTGTCATTCTGTGACACACCATGGACTCGATACTCATCCAATGTGGACCCATTTACTGGACAAGCCTGCAGCCCCTTTTTGGACCAGCTTGACTCCCCTTCAGGTGCATTGGTGAGATCCAGTAGGAGCCATTCTGAATTGGATGGGGTGCAACTTTTTGATCAGCTGCTGACTGCTAGTGGAATCTCAAATCTGCCTAGACCCTATCCCACTCCTGGCTTTGGGTCTATTTCTCCAGCAACCCCTAACTACTCTCCTCCCTTGGATCCCTTGGTTCCGAGACTCCTCTACCCAAATTTTAACAGAGGAATTCCTTCCTCAGTGCTGACAGCAACTCTGTCTGATGTTCTGAGATCCCTTTGGGTGCCGGCTTCGTTGGAGCCCACCCTTCCTCAATCGCATGCTGGGGGAGTTGAGCCCCCGGTCCTGGTGTCGGTTCCGACAGTTTTGTCAGCACCGACTTTGGGGCAGAGGGTGTCTACCACTCTGAGCTTGACTGAGGCTCTGTCCCTGGGGGCAGACCGTCTGGAGCGGTGTGTGACCCTGGGTCTGATTCAGTCTTCTTCGTTTCCGGGCTCCCATTCCTCTTCGGGTGGGTCCACTTTTCGGGTGATGGAGAGGGTTCTTGCTGCCAGCAATCCTCCACAGTTGGCTATTCACCCAGTTCCCTCTGAGCTGCAGCTGTCAAAGTCCACCCCCCCAGGACTCTGAAAGCGTAAGGTCCAGGAGACCCCTGTTCAGGGCATATCACTTTCCGAGTCTTCTTCGGATTTTCCCACCGAAGAACCTCCTCGGAAATGAGTCACTCACAGAGGATACGGACTACAATGATTGGGAAGGGTCCCCACAGTTGCCCCCTGATTATGTCTCCTTCAGGGACATCATGGAGATCTTGAAACAGAGGTGTGACTGGAAGTCCTCAACCCCTTCCTCAGAGGAATCCATATTCCTGCAGGCCTTTCGCTCTTGGCCGTCTACTTCTTGCATGACACCCCCTGCTGATGATCTGGTTAAGCTCATTGTGCAATGGGCTTGGAAGAACTCCGCCTCCATTGAGGCCATCCCCAGGAGATTAGACAGAGTTCTTTTCCCTCCAGAGGATCAACCCCATTGGTCCAGAGGCTTGCCAGTGGACACTATGGTGGTGGCGGCTGCCACAAAAAAGGACCTTGCAGAAGAGAGTCCTGTTGTTCACCCACCCAACAGAGAGTCCCGGGCAGTGGACATGTTAGGGAAGCAAGTCTTTGTGTCAGTGACCTTCATGGTTAGGTCTCTGAACTTTATGGCACATTTTACGTGGCTCCAGAAAGATCTTATCTCCGAACTCTCCAGAACTCTTGCAGGTCAATTATTGGATGGAGCACGAGATAAGGTTGCTTCCCAACTTGCCACCCTAGAATCCATATATAATTCATCCATGAGGTTGCTGTCACACATGACCGAAGGAGCAGCTAAAGCTGCGGGTGCAGGCATAGTCATTGAGATGTCATGCCTGGATGTGCATCTCTGACCTCGTGGACTCCTTCAAATCTTCCTTTCTAAATGCCCCTATCGAGCCCTCAGCTCTGTTTGGTGTGAAGGTCAAGGATACACTAGCCAGGTGCGAGCAAGATGGGAAGACCTTGTCTGCCATTGGCCTACATTTCTCCTAACCTCATTGTTCATTCTCCAGGAACCAGAGGAGCAGAAAAATGTGGCACAAGACATCTCAAGGTCCTTTCCAAGATGCACGTGGTGAGGACTCCTCTAGAGGCAGAGGGGGTGTTAATAATGGAAGACGCCCCTTTCAGGGCAGAGGGGGACCCCAGAATCAGGGCTCCAGAGATTCCTTCTCAGGTAGACCATGTCAGCACTCTGGAGGTGCTACCTGATTGCTTTCCTCTGGAAGCAGTCAGGGCACGTTTCTCTCTGCACCAAGATGCCTGGCTGTCCATTATGAATGATCAGTGAGTGCAGAGGATCATTACCAGAGGCTACCATATTCCACTAATCTCCTATTCAAAACCTCCAAAATCCCTTCCCAATGTTCTACCCAGTCAAAGGGAGGAGGCAGCTTCTGAGATACAAAAGCTACTTCAAAAATGAGCCATCCAAAAGGTCCCCTCAGATCAGTGCAGATCAGGGTTCTACTCAAGATTCTTTTTGGTGCCAAAGAAAATAGGGGACTGGAGGCCCATTCTGGATCTCAGTCATCTAAACAAATCAGTAGTTCAGACCAAGTTCCGCATGGTCACGATTCAATCCATCCTCCCCTATCTGCAGGAGGGTGTGTGGATGTGCTCATTAGACCTCCAGGATATGTATTACCATATCAAGATGGACAAGCGCTGGGAGCCAATCACTACCAGTTCAGAGCCCTGCCTTTCAGTCTCTCGACAGCCCCCAGAGTGTTCACGAAATGTCTGGCAGTAGTAACAGCTCATCTGAGACTTCAGGGATTCCAGATGTTTCTATATCTAGATGATTGGCTCCTCTCTGCCCCCACCAAGAGTCTCCTGGTCAGGGTCCTCCACTACACCTTGCCCCTAGAGGAGTCATTAGGCATCACCATACACTGGAAGAAATCAAACCTTCATCCATCACAACTGGAATTCATAGGGGCAATATACAACAAGCAGTCAAGCCTAATTTCTCTTCCTGTCCATAGGCTTCAGAGACTCAGGGCACATGTTCGGGTTATACTCTGCCAAAGCAAGGTGTCTGCAAAGGAGATTCTTCAAGCCTTAGGATCTATGGCCGCAGCCATCTCCATAGTCCCCTTAGCCAGACTGCACATTAGATTATTACAATGGCTCCTTCAGCCCAAGTGGATACCCAATCTTCAACCCTTGAACTCAAAGGTTCTCATCATCAACATTTGCAAACAAGATCTCCTCTGGTGGATGCGTACAGACAAAAATCATTGGTGACATCCCTTCCAGGTTCCACAGCTCAGCACCACGGTGACCATGGATGCTTCCCTGATGGGGTGGGGGGGGCGCTTCCAGGGAAAGTCAGTCCAAGGCATGTGGTGCTATGTAGAGGTCAATTTGCATATCAATGTCCTGGAGTTAAGAGTGGTGTTGTTGGCATTGCAAGCTTTTCATCCACTTCTTCCGTCCAGAATGATTACTGTCCAGTCGGACATGTCTGTGATCTGGTACATAAACAAACAGGGAGGGACCAAATCTTACCCCCTTTGTCACGAACCCATGAAAATTTGGCAGTGGGCGATAGCTTCCAACTGCTTCCTGATTGGAACGCACATCCCGGGGAGCTCCAATGTGATTGCGGACAGACTGAGGAGATGCATACTTCATCCGCACGAGTAGTCTCTCAACCCGAGTGTGACGACGGAAATTTTCAGTCATTGGGACCAGTCATGATGCAACCTTTTTGCCTCCCCTTCAAATGCGAAATGCAGAAGCTACTTTACCCTCTTTCCCCCTATCGAGGATTCACAGAGAGATGCCCTAGTCCACGATTGACCCACGGGTCTCTTTTATGCTTACCCTCTAATTACTCTGATTCCCCTCTTTCTGCGGAAGGCAATTCGGTTGAGAAGCAAAGTGATCCCCATTGCTCCATTTTGGCCTCATCAAGTATGGTTTTCCTTCCTCCGACCTCATCTGTTACTGCCTCCTTGGATTCTAGACACTCATCAGAAACTAATTTCACACCCACAAGGGCTGACCCCTCTGAATCTGTCCACCCTCAAGCTGACAGCTTGGTTTCTCCACTTCCATTAGTTGGCAAATAAGAATCTCTTTCTTCACCTGTTCAGGATATTATTTTGGCTTCTCATAAATCATCCACCAGAAAACTTTACAAGGATAAATGGAGAAGATTCTCTATTTGGTCACGTAATCAGGAGCTGGACCCATTCGCAGCCCCCATGGCCACTATTCATCATTACTTGGCTGAGCTGTTTGACAAAGGTGCCTCGGCTTCTACCATCCGAGTCCATCTAGCAGCTATTTCCAACTTCCATAATGGGTCTGAAGGAGTACCACTCATCTCCTCTTGTCTTTGCAAGACCTTCCTCAAGGGTATTTTTCACAGCAGGCCTCCCATTAGACAGCCGGAGGAGGCATGGAATTTGTCCTGGGTTCTGCAGGCTCTTTCTCTGCCCCGGTTTGAGCCGGCTGCCACCTGTGACCTAAAATTCTTATCTTGGAAATCCTTATTCCTGGTGGCTATAACTTCAGCAAGAAGAATTTTGGAATTACAAGCATTATGTATCAAGAGCCCTTATCTGATCTTTCATAAGGACAGATTATCACTTCGAACTAAGCCATCCTTCCTCCCCAAAGTGGTTTCTGATTTTTCCATTGACCAGTCCATTGAGCTCCCTGTGTTTTTCCCAAATTACTCGAACAAGGGAGAATACTACCTACATTCCTTGGATGTTCATAGGCAATTACACTTTTATCTAGACAGAACTAAATCATTCCGCAAGTCAGACCAGCTTTACATTTCTTTTGCAGGCCCTAGAATGGGAGGTGCAGTATCAAACGTTACTTTGTTTAAATGACTCAGGGACTGCATTTCCTTCACATATTCACTTACGGAGGAATCTAAGTCAGGCCAAATCAAAGCTCACTCAACAAGGGCTATTGCAGCATCTGTTGCCTTCTACTCTAGGGTCTACATGGATGACATATGTGCAGCTGCCATTTGGGCTAAGCCCCAAACTTTTATCAAGCATTACAAGTTGGATCTGATCTCCAGGAGAAGAGCGGCCTTTGGCACAATGGTTCTCAGGAATATTCTTCCATAAGGCCCACCCAGGTTCTCTAAGTAGTTGGGGACTCGGTCCCATCAATGATGATTAGAAAGATTAACAACTTCAGATAAAGAAGTTATGTCTTACCATAATGTTCCATCTGAATTGTTGATCTTCTTCCAGTCATCTCACCCTCCCACTGACCCCCTTCTAATGTTCCTGGCAAATCTTTTGGGTCTTTATAGCGTATTAGGGTTTCCGTGCAGTGATGGCCTCTGGCTTTTTCTTTCTCTATATGCTGCATGCAAACTCGATCTGAGGTAACTGAGCAAAGGACATTGTGGGTAGTAGCTTAGCTTGAGAGTTTTTGATGCATGCAAGCTTGGTATAAGGCTGACTCGGTTCCAAGTGCTCAGAACTGAACCCATCAGTGATGAAACATCATGGTAAGATATAACTTCTTTTTCTAAAAGATAATAAACCATCAGTCCTTTGCACCTCATACAGACCTATATCATTACTAAATAATGATTGCAAAATATTCATGTCAATCCTAGCTAACAGAATGAAAATCTCACTTTCAAAGACAATTAATAATGATCAAACTGGATTTTTATATAACAGGCACAAACATGATAATATTAAAAGGATACTTATACTTACAGATTAAGTGAATAAAGAAGATAGAGAAACACCTGTAATCAGATTAGACATAGAAAAAGCCTGTGATTCCCTCAACTGGGAATATCTATTTAAAACTTTAGCATTATTTGAATTTCCTCTTCCCTTCATCTTGTTACTAAAAAACATATATATTAATAACTTAGCCTACATTAAATTAGGTCCTTTCACCTCAGAATCTATCCATATAATGAAAGGTACTAAACAAGGATGCCCCCTTTCTCTTATTTTATTTGCTTTGGCTATAGAAATACTTACAGAAATAATATGCAATAATCCAAGAATAAAAGGAATAGAATTCTATGACCAGTACATATCTAAAATAATGCTTTTTGCTGATGATATTTTATTAACCCTATCAAACTCCAGGGAGTAATTAGGAGAGCTAGAAGAAGTAATGGAGACATTTTATAAGATTTTAGGTCTACACTTTAATAGATCAAAATCAACATTTCTATTTTTAAATAAGAAAAAAGAACTACAAGTAACAGATAAATCCATCATAGGAAAACAAGAACTTACTCTAAATTATTTAGGAATAGTGTTATGTAAAAATATAAATGAAACAATATTAATAAATTATAAACATATTATTGAAACAATATATATATATATATATATAGAGAGAGAGAGAGAGAGAGAAGTGGAACAAAATTATATTAACTTTTGAAGACAGGTTGCAATTAATAAAATGGTCTTATTGCTAAAAATACTACATGTAGCATTAGCAATACAGTTAATTCCTGAAAAATGCATTCTTAAAAAATAAACTCATGTTTAATAAAATTTTGATGGTATCCAAAAAAGAATAGAGTAGCTCTAACTCATCACATTAGACCCTGGAAATAAGGAGGATTGAACTTCCCAGAAATAGAAACATATATAAAAGCATCTGTGCTTAAAACTACAATAGACTGGATAAACCCAAATTATTTTGCCAACTGGAAAGAATTAACAATGACTATATTAACAAATGAATTTAATCTGTTAAAAAAAATTTAGTAGTAGACAAATCAAACAAACCCTGGTACATACTATGCATAAGTATATAATATAATATAACAAAACCTTCTAAAACAACACTGATTAATCACTGCATCAATTCCTTTATGAAAATTATCAATGCAAACATAGATCTAAAACTTTGGTTTGACATTTTAACCCCATTTACCATCACTAAGAACTTTCCTCACAAAATATGTAGAGAAACAATAAACTCCTGGGAACAAAATGGATTCTTATGCTGGTTTCATTGTGTAAATTAAATGTTTTAGATATACATATGATAAAAACTGCTAACAATATTCCAACACAGAACTGGTTAACCTTACAAAGCATTCTAATATACCCTCAAGATTTATACAGATTAATTAATAATTCCTCATGTAAAGGTATTCCAAATCTAATAAGTTTTCTGTATGAATTTATATATAATAGTTGTGAAAAGAAAAATTTCATTTCAAATCTATATAAAGAGTTAATAACATAAAAAGCAATTCCCAAACCATAATACTGGAGTTCTTAACAAAAGGTCAGTCATTGCAGTTAACAGGAGAAATTAAAACTAACATCTTACTATCTGTTAATTACACCTCTAACACACAGTACTGGAAAATATTTAACTGGAAATACTTATATAGAGCATTTTTAACACCAGATAGAATTAAAAAGATCAGTACTACTACAAATGGTTTTTACTGGAAGTGTGAAACGTCAAATAAAGCAGACTGGATTCATATTTTTTATGAATGTAATAAAATTAAATCATACTGGAATGGAATCAATTATTTTTTACAAGCTTTATTTAATGAATCCTTTACCTTAAATAAAGCATTGATTATTCTAAATGTAAATGAAGGTCCCTACCTGAGTAAGACAAATATATATTTGTTATGGACAATACTTGCTATATTTAGGAAATGTGTACCCAGAAGGTGGAATTCAAATACACCCCCGACATTGGAAGAATTCTATACTTTACTGAAGGCAACTGCATCTGCGGTGGTGGTGCGGTAGCATTGTCACCTTACAGTAAGATGTTGTCCTGTTCGATTCTCAGCTAAAGCGTCTTCTGTGTGGAGACATGCGTGAATGGGCGTACCTTAGTTGAAGGTTGTGCATCAGGGCTGGCAACTCGGCACATGAAAAATGCACTGCCAATCATTAGCGGACCAGAGTTCTGCTGTGGTGACCCCTAACCAAGAAAAGCCAAAAGACACAACAGCAACTGAAGACAACTGCATCAATGGAAATAAAAATCAAAGAACTACAAATCTATCCCTGGCCATTGGTAAATAATCCTTGGAAGAAAGTTATATCTTTGTTGGACACTCTGCAATAATCAATATTGTATCTCTGATAACTGATCTATCAATTCTATATTTACTAACATACAGTGTATATAATTGAAAGTCAGGCTATTGTAAACATTGTATATAGTTGTTTAAAATATTTAAAAATATTATGTAAATGTTATTTTAATTGAAAATAAAACATTTTTTGAAGAAATAAAAAGCAATACATCTAATAAATCATACACAAACTAACTTATGTAGCTTTCAACCCCTAACCAATTACTTGTCCTATAGTACATATAGAAATCCTGAACCATTATGAAAAATATAACTGAATGCTTTTTAATCCTAGCTTTTTGAAATGATGCTGTAAAATGAATTTAATCTGCTTTTTCATTAAAGTGATATACTTTTGCTGGGAAAAAAAGATACAGTTAAATCATTTAACTCATTTGTGCTTGCCAGCACTTGTTATGGTAAGGTGTGAAATGCCTATGTGCAGACAGGCTAGACATTTATCACCTGGACCTGTCCTGAAAAAATGCTTAAATGTAAATGATAATCATTATATTAAATGCACACAGCAACATTTTGCTTTACTGCTTCAATTTAATTAGATTGTTTCACATTTAAGAAATTTAAATATTCTAAAACTTCAGATACTGTAGTGAAATTAGTTCACCCCACAATGGAGTGTGTTGCAGTGCTGAAAACATACTGCTGTAATAGCTGCCTTCACTAGTAGCACTGTCAGTGTGGTGCAGGACAAAACCTGCTCAGCAATGCAAGTGTAAATGAGTTAATTCCTTCATACCTGCATGTGTCTTAGTTCTGTATTACATGGTCACCTCACTCCTGCATGTTTGTAACGTGTCATGATTTATACAACCCATGGATTTCACACTTAAAAGGGTTAAAATGATGTTCACACAAGACAACCGTTACTACTGTAACACAACTTACAATGCAAACAGAATTGTATCGTAAAAGTCGTGGATTCAAGAGATTTATGAAAATGTAATCACTTGAGCTTATTGACTATGATGTAGACTTTTCTTTGTATATTACAGCTTCTTTTTCCAGTGCTGCCACAGAAAGATTGTCTTCACTACAACTTTTTGTAGGTTGCAGTTTAATATAAATACAGCTGCACTTGGCATAAAACCTGTACTTTTCATTGCCTCATTGTCCTACAGCACGGAATATATTATTTGTATTTGTTAGCAACAGTATTTAACCAAATCATATTTCTTCACTGTGCTTGCAGGCGCCCACTGGAACAACTGGACATCTCAGTAAGTGTACAGGTACCACCTTGCCAGTATGTTTTTTTAATTTTTTGGTCTTTATATTGAAAAAACGGTTCATCAAGAGAAATTAAAATACTAAATTGCTTGATGCTACAAACAATGAGAAAAAAATGAAAACAGCTAAATTGCATAGAAAGAGAATGGTTAAAATAAAATAGAAGTCATTATGACAGAGCTACTTACTCTTAATAATAAAATAAACACATTCGAGCCATGTAGCCATGGAATATATGTTGTGACATGGAGCTTTAGAAAATGTAGGAATTTAAAATAAACCAAGCAGTATTAGAATAAAGAGTGGTATAAAGTCTGAGATATTGAAAATCAGGAAGGAGGTGGAGAGATACGAAGGGAGAGAGAGAGAGACGTACTATTTTTACTAGAACAGCAGAAGTGCAGAAAGCAGAAATTCTACCACATGCACTGATGAGCACTTGACCTTTTTTCATTTGTGCTCATTTACTGAATTTAATTTGACATTTCAGAATAGTTGTTATGCTTCCTGGTAGCTGTACTCAAAAAAGTCAGACTGGAATAAAACATGGTGCATCTGGGTAAATTTGTCAGGGCCATTTTTGCTATTACAGAACAATTATATTCTAATAGTTATGTTCTCTGTTGGAACATGCACTGCATGTCTCTGCTGGTTTTCTCTACAATTAATGACACAATTTAATTTGTAGCCTTTGTACATCAAGACCTGGTCTGCACTGTATTATTTTTTCATCTGGCCTGCTGATACCCATCAGTACCCATTATTTTCCTGCTAAATGCTACATCGTGTTCTATCATTTTACCTTTCTGCCTGACAATGCAGGTTTTTCCTTTTCAGATTTTGTCTTGACATACTGTGGGTCAGTATTTCTTTTTTTGTTTTCATTCTTATAATCTGAATTTTCCTAAGTTTATTCACAGATATTTTATCATATTGAATTCCCA
This sequence comes from Protopterus annectens, assembly GCF_019279795.1. NCBI lineage: Eukaryota > Metazoa > Chordata > Ceratodontiformes > Protopteridae > Protopterus > Protopterus annectens. Next base: position 948,592,553 of record NC_056739.1, on the reverse strand, counting down.
TACTTCCTACTCCTTCACCTTTTCAAATATACTCTTGTAAAGTTAAAACTGGAAAAGCCCCAAAACAAGGATAGAATTAAACCATAATGCTAAGTTCAATTTCTTAATATATCATTTTAAATTAATTAACACATCAGAAATGTTAACGCTTTTGGCTGGTACAAAAGTCATACCTTTAGCAAAAATGTTGGTATGGAAATTGTCAATTTCAATTCATTTTGAGGAGCAATTATAAGCATTAAAATCTTTGGAAGTATTGAAAATGATCCCCGCTGGGTCAACACCACAAATCTCAGATCTCAAGAATACCATGGGTTCCATTTCTTGTTGCTCCTCTTCTTCGGTCTTGCCCCCTGTTTCATATATGCCTGATTATGTATCATATGGTTTTGTCTTTCTTCCTGATAGCTGGAGCTCCTGTTTATAATTTGCTCCAAAGTCCTTGGTGGTGTATTATCTATAGGGGTGGGTCCACTGTTGTTGGAAACTTCAAAAACTGGTTCTTGAAGGGTAATGTCGAATCACCTCCCTCCAAATGACTCCCTGACCATTTTGTTGGGTCCAGTGAAAGGTGATGTCAGATAAACCCTCCCTCTTGAATAATCTTTGGCATCTCGAGTCCTCCAATGTTCTTCCGTTTCAGTATAGAATCACATAACTTATCAATGTCCAGGAGTATAGTGTGATATTTGACAGAGTAGCTGTCGAATAATAAATAATTACAAATAGTACACATACTAAACCTAGAGTACTTGATTAAGATTGAAAACTATTCTCACAAACATTGGCTAATCTACAATGTATGTACTGTACTTGTGTACTATGTATGTATTCTACCTATGTTCAAAATTTCAGCTGTACACCACAAATCTATTAAGTACCTTTATTTTTAAATTAATATTTTTTGTTTGTTCTTTCCACTGCAATTGTTGATGTGCTGCATACCACTGTAAAAACGTCTTTTGTAATTTGTGTGTATACTAATGTCTAAATGTATCTGTAATTTATCTATGTGGAGCTTTTCTCCCCGGGCCTCTGCTGAAAAAGGGCTTTTTCGGCTCAGTCAGACACCCCTGGTTAACAAATGTAAAATAAAATAAATAAAATAAAAATAAATAGTTTGTTTCAAAATATTGATGTCATTCAGTAAACTGTCCATCTGAATAGTATTGAACTTAGTCAGTAACCCCATCATCTTGCAACCAGTTTGATCAAACAATTTTAAAAGTTTGAAATGTAGTTCAGAACCTTTATGAATCCATTAGAGTACTTACAAATTTTCAGACCTTTAAGGACCTGGTTAACCTCAATGCATTTTGATAAATATGAATTTTTCAGTTGTAATTTCTTGTATTTAAAAAGTTTTTATTGAACTCAGCCAACTGCAAGTGCACATTACCCAATGTGTCTGTACTTTTTGCATATCCTAATTTGAATTGCTTCCTGATCCAATTATACAGATGGAGACCATTGATAACGGTGTCTCTGTTGGTGCCTCTGATAGTTGCACTGGATGGATTAAATGAATATTGTGTCAAAGGAATGTCCAAAGAACTGTTTGAATTACCAGTTCCACCACTGGGTATAGAGTTCAAAAAACAAGAAATATGTTGGGAGGCTGCTAGTTGTTAACTAATCTGTTGTAAACTGTTGCACCAATACAGTAAGTTCTCCCAAGGATGGGTTACAATCCTGCCTATCCGAAATAATGTGGTCAGATTGTAAACCACTAGAACCGAAAGATGGCATACTAAACTCAAAATAGGAAAAGCCCCAAAACAAGGATAGACAGAACAGGAAACAAATGATCTTGCTGCAGTGCAGACAAACCAAATACCACAAATAAACTGTGGTGCAGAATTCCTTTAACACAAAAAGGTGAACGATTTTGCTCCCAAATAGTGGAACTTCATCAGAACAATAAAAACAAACTTATCGAGTTCATTTAAAAACCTGTTGCATGAAATCACATTGTTGATCTAAGCCAATTGTATTGAAAACATTAATCTATGTAAAATACCATATCAAGTACTAATGTAGTATAACTTAATACTTGCTAAATACAAAATTCTAATCCACTTTTAAAACCCTAATCAAAAATTAAAAAAAAGCTTAAACCTCATAATGTTTTAATTTTAAAATCCATTGCTAGAACATGTTTCTTTCAGACCAGGATACATTGTAGCATCGAGGAACAGTTGCCACCGCAATTCACGGCTCTCAATATATGCTTCTGTAAACGCAGATTTTGGGTCCAAGACTATTTCTTACAAAACAAAAAAATACAAGTTCATGTCCTGCATTTAATTGGATATGTTTATATAATGTATTAGTATCTTTATTCTTCCTAATGTCATAAGTATGCTCATAGATGCATTCTCTCAACTTTCTACCCTTCTTTCCAAAGCAGAATGCTTGACAAGATTTGTATAGAGCTTACTTTACCACCCTTTTTTATCACAGGAAAAACGATCCCTAGAACGGATCATTTTTCCTTTTACACAAACACTATTTGTTCTGAAAATATAGGCACACTGGGAACAGTGGCCACACTTGAACATGCCGGTCCCTTGATAGGTTGGACCTGTTGCTGGGGGAAGTAAGGTTTGTTTTTATTGTTCTGATGAAGTTCCACTAATCAGGAATGAAATTGCTCAACATTCAATATTAAAGGAAGTCTGTACCAGCATTGGTTCATGGTCTTTGTTTTTCTGCATTGTGGATTTAAGACTGAAGTTTGAAAATAAAGACAGACAATCGAGTTTCAGACTTCATACCTTTCAGAAAATGTATACCAATGCAAAACATGTTATTCTATCAACTTTCTAGGGTGTAAGAGGAATATTTAAAATGTGTCCCTATTTTTGGGCCTTAGTCCCACTTTTATTTATGGTGTTCTCCAGATTTCTTGCTGTAAGAGGTTGAGAGGTATGATGATAAGCCTCTATAATACATACAGATGACTGATATACACACTTGCTTTTTTCTGCCTCAGTTCACAAGACTAGTTTGCGGACTCATTAAAAAATAGGTATTAAAGACACAGTGCAAATGCAGGCCTAATTTCATGAAGCACCTACTTTGTGGGCAAGCTGAAAATATAATTATATGTTTTCTTTATGAATGTGCATTTAGTGTTATCCATAGCACAGAGATATCACCATACTCTATATTTACATGATGGCAGAAAGACAATTTTGACCTGTGTGACCTGTCCTTGTTGTCAGCATTATATGCTACATTTTCATCCTTCATTCCTTCTGCAGCTTTCTGCATTTCATCTGCACCCTTTTGAAAAACACCATGGATTTCTTCTTCAGAATATCTTTTGGAAACTCATTTCATAAGTACACAACCTTCTCAATGAAAAAGTATTATTACAGCTATAGGAAGAGTTTTTTTTCCCCATGAAAAATTTGTTGTCTGTGCCCTGCCCCTTCATCACCTTCCTGTTCAAGGTGACCAACTACATGTCTCCCCTATATGGCATGTATAGCCACATCATAGACATCAACCAGTTCTCATCTTTACATATACAATTTCCTCTTTTGAAATATTAGTCATATCCTTTCTTCTTCAGACCAATCACTCTTCTTGTGGCTTTTACTGGAAGCATCCCAATGCCTAAATTTCTGTGTTCATATAGGTCTTCCAGAACTGCAAATGCTCAAATGTAGCATGGTTTAGGATCAATAGAGCAGTAACATTACTGCATTGTATATGTAGCCTATTACATGAACTTGCACCAATGCATTTTATTGTGGAAACCATGGCACACTCACTTTGCCAATGTGATCCACTGTTGGTTGAACAGACATTCCCAAGTCACCTTCCTACTCTGCTGCTATCAGTTCTCCCCAAAATCACACTTCTCACTAGGTAGGATATGTCTAAAGGCAGTACTTTGCATTTGACTTCCCTAAACTGTATCTTTGCTAGCATGGTCTCCTTGAATAACCTTTCCAAGTTCTCCTTAGACTCTTCTCATGTTCTTGACTATTGACTATATCCATGTGTTCATCTAAAAAAAGAGGCTGATCCTTTTCTGTATTTCCTGACATATGCAGAAAATATACATACATACTGAGGAATACTGGCCACATACTTAAATGCTGGAACTCTTCCAACATAGAAGAATCACAGCTGACAAACAACAAAATGGATGCCTCAGCAAGACAGATTTTCTAAAACATTACATTAATATTATTCAGACCAATAAAATAACCCCACACAGAAACAGATTCCTCAGTAACACAGACATTGTAAGTATTAAATTAAAAAGTTAATTTATACTATGGTCTAAGGAGCATTTGCAGTAAATAAGCCTCCATCAGACATGTGCACATAAGAGTGTTCACTTATACACACTCACACACAGACACACACACACACACACACACACACACACACACCCCTCCCCCATACACACACATAAAGAGAACTCTGAAACATAGGCTTCATAGTCCATTAAATTAATTATTTAAAACATGCTTTGAAAGGTAAGTTAAATGGTCCTCTCTCATTAGTTAACTTAATTTCTACAGTCAGCTTAAAGTGCTTTGTTGCCTCTCATACATCAGGATTTAGATCTTTTTTAGTTCTTGTTTGTTGTCTTGACTAGTGTTTGCAAGCATATATATAGAAATTAGTTCTCATTTTAGTAAACCTTTATCACCACTTAAAATAACAAGTTCCAAAGGACAAACCATTTCCATACCATTTAAATACTCTCCAGGCTTTGTGCCAAAAACACACACAACCAATCAACTACTATTCAAAGCACATGCACCCGGTGAAATACAATATTTAAAATTAGTTTCAAAAATCTGAAAAAAGAAACATTTCCTGGTATCAGGACCAATCATTATGCACTAAAAACAAGCCAATCAGTAAATCTTAATATCTTTTTTACCAATCAGAAAATATAACCAATCATAGCTCTTGATTGCCTTTTTTCACAAGTCAAAAACAATGTTAAAATCCACTGTCAAAAGGTTTTTGTTTGCCTTTCGGCTTTTCCCAATTAAGGGTCGCCACAGCAGAACTCCGGTCTGCTAATGACTGGCAGTAGATTTTCACAAACACTGAGGTGCCAGCTCGACGTTCAACCTTCAACGAAGGCACGCCCATTTACTCGTCTTTCGAACGCCCATCCAACCGTGGGGAGGACATGCAGACTCCACACAGAAGGCACTCCCCGCACTCCAGCCGAGAATCGAAAGGGGGAGAACCTCTTGCTGTGAGGCAACGATGCTACCGCTGCACCAAAATCCATTGTCAAAAAGTGATTTTCACAAATGGTGTTCCATCCAAATGCTATCTCTGCTCAGTCTTGCTTAGCTTCTAAAGTCAGACAAAATCAGGAATATTTGTTCTAACCTAATGAGCTGCTCCCTGAATGAAACATTTTATGCTGATCATGTTATTTAATCCTGCCAGTCGATCTGCCATACATGCTATTTGCTATCTAGATTCGTAGCATTCCAGGTGAACCTTATAATCACCTTCTAAACCCTGGATTGCTACAGTTTCAATGACAAAGAATGTATACTTCCTAAAGCTTTCACAAATCAAAGCATGTTTAGCCAATGCATTCTTTGCATTGTGTTTTCTGATGGCAAAATTATGTTCATAGATCCTACGTTTTAAACATTTCAGTGTTTTACCTGTATAAAAACTTGAACATGAGTCACGTAAGACCAAATACACTACACCAATGGAAGTGCAGTCAAACCTTTTCTTAGTGGTAAAAACCATGTTAGGAGCATTCAATGTAATACTGGAACTGTTCACTATATAGCGACACTGTTTACATAGTCCACACCTGAATGTGCCTGCCCTTCTGCTTACTATTGTATTACCTGTCTATGTAGACTTTTCTAAAATGTTTTTCATATTGTATTTCTTTTTGTAACTAAGCAATGGTTTCAGACCTATATCTGAGCCATGTCTCTGTTGCCCAGAATACATTTCTAGTTAAATGTCAAAATGTTTTTTGTAATGTTCATATCCATAGATATAGGTAGGAGAAAGGCATTCCTGAAAACAGTCCTGTGGTTATTTTGGACTATTAAGTATGACTGAAGGATCTGAGGACAATTGAAGCTCAACTTTATTTAGGATAGGTATTGCCCTGCCCATTCTGAGTAATAATACTTCTTGCTTAGTTTTATTTAAGCAATCACTGTTGGAACATTCATCGCCACTGGTCAATCTACTACGTCTGATATACTGACCCTTCACAACACGTTTTTTTCATGTGCTGAGGGTGTAACCTGTGTTTATGTAAATATTTGTTGACAAAACTACCTTTGCGATACATCTGGCTTTGAATGCACCCCTATCGTGTACAAAAGTCAAGGTCACATCAAGATAATTAATTGATTTACCGAAACAACATTTAGTGAATTAAAAAAAAAATTGTACTCATGTTCAAGTCATTGATAAGTGAATTAAACATCCTCTTTTTTATTCCATATGAAAATCAAATCATCGATGTATCTTTCATAAAAAAAAAAAAAAAAACGCTTTATTGAAGAGCGGATGTTGTATTAACTTCTGTTGCTCTTAAAGTGCCATTACCAAATTTGCAAATGTTGGTGCAACTTTGGCACCCATCACAACACTCTTTTTGGTTATAAAAGATTCCATTACAGCAGAACAAATTGTTCCCCAGTACCAGAGATAATAACATACACATGGCGTTTATAGTGTTCACATTAAAATCTGAGAATGATGACAAATATTCCCTCATAGCTTCTATACCATCTTGTTGACCCATACATGTCTAAAGAGACATACATCAGGGTTTAGAGCTCTTATAGATCTCTTTTGTTGTCTTGGCTAGTGCTTTGCAAGCTGAGCTATAGGAGTAGGTTCTCATTTTAGAAACCTTTGCCACTGCACATAACACATCTGGAGTTTTACTACTAATTGCTGAGAAGTATGAAAGGCTCTAACAGTGCATGTCCTTGAAAATATTACTAGGGAAATGTAGTTCTCTTCTAAGGCATAACTGTCTGTAAATGAATTCTGAATGTCAACTTTCTGTAGCAAAACTTTTTTTTGGCATAGCCACTATCTGCTGAAATAATTTCTATGAAGTAAATCTGAAAGGATTTGGCCCTTTAGATCAGCACCCAACTTGTTGAAAGAGAATAGTGGTCTGCCTCTAAGCTTTATGGAGGCAGAGATGCCAGAAGGTGCTGAATGCTGGTGGAGGTACATAGGGGCATTTAAAGACCTGCAAAGAGCACTTTAACCTTTTTATACACTGTGATAAACTAAGCATATACCTGATATGCATTGCATATACTGCCTGCTGGAGCTGCATTAAGAATATTTCCACAGAAATTTCATATCAAAACTATAAATGAAGGTACTGCCTTTCTTCATCTCATTCCAAATGTGAATGAGATGCATACTGTCACCTGAATGCATGACCTTTGAGGATACCATTTAAATGTAAGGTTTGTCTGCTAGAAACCTGGGTTATTATAGGAAAGTAGGAGGGATTAACACGAACCATTAGAAAATTACTCAGGCTTCTTATGGTATTTGGATACTGCAATACAGACTACATACCGGTGAACAACAATTGTAATTGCCATATAGCATAGATTCTATGTTTCAGTCTGTTTTTGGCCTTAGTCCTGACAATCCATTGTAGGCTTTATAAAGTGAACCTTTTCCAGAGTCCTAAGCCTACTTGTTTTGTCATGGAATTACTACTTGCTCTACAGTACAACAGCTTTGGGCTTTCTTTTGGCAAGGATAAGTGGTTTATTTGCAGCTTGCAGAATTTGAATTTGAGTAATCCCCCTTGCATTTGCTATATATTTCATCATGGGGGAACCATTGGGTGCTAGGATCTGCCACATAATGCACACACTTAGGTTACTCCACAACAGGTACAGATATGACTCTGTCGTTGTCCATGTTGGTATGAATGACCGGAGACGTACCTCCTTGGACTATATGAAAAGACACATAGAGGAGCTCTTGGATCGTGTAGCTTAGGCAGGTATGACCCTAGCTCTGAGTGGCATCGTACCATCACCCAGAATTATTCCACAGTACAAGAAGAAAATTATTGTCTTCAAAAATTGGCTACGTTTCTGGTGTCATTCTAAGGGGATCCAGTATCTGTCTGCCTGGGATGACATGATCGACAGACCTCGACAGATGGCCTGCACCTGTCACTCCAGGGATTCCGGATACTGGCCAAGGCTCTTGCCACCCCTATAGACCCTTTTTCAGCCAATGTCCTAAAGCCAAATTACCACCATAACAGATAAAGCAAACAAAATCTGAGGGTTATGCTACTCAATGCTAGAAGTCTAAATCTCAGAATGCACTCGCTCGAAGTGCTCCTTAAAATGGAGAACATCAACATCTGTGCAGTGACCGAGACCTGGTTCAAGGCTCCGGAGAGCACCCCAAAACTACCAGGCTATAATTCATACCACATCTTTCAGCCCCTAAACCTGGACCAAAGCACTAAAGGCGATGGTATCTCCATATTCATAAAGGATATGCACACCTACAAACTAGTAGCTCAACAAAATGCATCAGAGATAGTTCAGGTACAATTAACACTGGATAAAACTGCAATCCAGGTTGTAGCCTGCTATAGAACCCCCACCATGTTCCAAGACTCCCACTCCACATTCCTAAATACACTGGAAAATATTAGGGTACAACCCAATACCCTTATACTGGGAGACTTTAACTATCCCTCCATTAACTGGGAAAATGACTCATGTACCAACACACTTGCTCAACGTTTTATGGAATTCATTAATTCCAATGCCCTGGACCAACTCATTCTTACCCCCACCAGGGGTAGAAACATCCTTGACCTGGTCATTACTAACATGGGCGACCGTTGCTCTACACCAGTAATCAACTCCTCCCCGGTCAGATCTGACCACAAGCTAATCATCATGGATATCCACATCCCACCCTCACCCCCCCCCCCCCCAAAAGAAGCCACCATAAAAAAATTTCTCCTATGCCAATTTTGGGCTTCTAAAAACAGAGGTGGCTAACTTAACGACACCTATACAAATGGAAAATAGGTGCATGACTGCTGAATCATATACCAATGCACTGCATGAGCACATACACAAGTGCATGGAACAGGTCATACCAGGCAGAACCAAGACACTCTCCTTCAGAAAAAGGAAGCCAATCTGGTGGTCCCCCACCATAAATAAACTCTACAACAGAAGGAAAAAACTGTTGCAGAAAAGGGTGAATTCCCAAGACTGGAAAAACTCCCTTGTTAGCCTCGGCAAAAAAATGAGATCCATCATCAAATCCTCTAAAGCTAGCTAGAAAAACAAAATTGCTGCAGATTCTAAAGACAACCACAAGGCATTCCATAGTTATGTCAAGAATTTACACGGCAATGCTCAGATCTGCTCTGAATTACAGCACAATGGCAATGCATATACAGAACCAACTGATATTGCCAACATATTGGCCGACAGGCTCAGTGCAAACTTTACCCTCCTTTCACCCCCTAAAAGGCCTATCACAATACTTGAGGAATGCCAAGTCCCTATTATCACAGCTACACAGGTAAAAACCGCACTGTCCAAAGCCAATAATACAGCTTCCATGGGGCCTGATAATATCCCTGGCTTTGTACTACATGAATTACTAAGTGAACTGGCACCACATCTGAGTACCCTGTTTAATCACAGCCTCATTTCAGGCTTTGTTCCTACTAAATGGCGCACTGCTATGGTCATCCCACTCCACAAAGGGGGAGCGACTACAGACCCTGGAAACTACCGCCCCATTAGTCTGACGAGTCTCATATGTAAGGCTATGGAGCACATCATCATGGACCTTATAAATAAGGACATAGGGAATCTCCAAACTCTGGACCCCATGCAGTTTGGGTTTGTGAAAGGTAGATCATGCCTGCTCAACTTGATAGACTTCGTCGAGTCTGTCGCCAGAGCTGTGGATGAGGACAAGGTAGTTCACACAGCCTGCCTAGATCTTGCCAAGGCATTCAACACCATCCCTCACTCAGGAATCATAGATAGACTCAATAAACTAGGCATAAACCCCTATATCATAAGATGGGTTGCCAACTGGGTCACTGACAGAACCCACACTGTAAAAGTAGCGGACTCCAAATCTGACTACCAACCAGTTAGAAGTGGTGTCCCACAGGGATCAGTCCTCGGTCCTCTCCTGTTTGACATCTATTTCTCTGAAGTTCAAGCCAATACAAAGGGACTCTGGCTGACCAAGTTCACAGATTATTGCAAACTAGGAGCCATTATTGATTCTCCAACTGATGTAGACATTCTACAAAAAGGCCTCATTGACACCAATGACTGGTGCCAAAACCATAGCCTTAAGCTCAATGCCAAAAAGTGCATTGCCATTCCCTTTGGGAAAATTTCGGTGCCCATGAACTACCACATAGGTGGTAGTCCACTAAACACTGAAGGTGTGATAAGAGACCTGGGGACACAGGTTGACAGCAACATCTCCTTTGATAACCCCATTGCCACTGTAGTCATAAAGTCCTTTTATGTGGCACATTTTATTACAAAAGGTTTCTCATTCAGGAAGAAAGAGGTCATAATCCCTCTCTACTCATCCCTCATTAGACATATTATAGAATACAATGCCGCATTTGGTGTGTACCTCACTAGACACCTACAACAACTGGAAAGGCTACAAAATACCTCACTAGGAGGATTTTAGGCCTTAGACACATGCCCTATGTGGACAGACTCAGAAAACTCCACCCTGTTTCTTATCACCTACTTAGAGGCGATCTCTGCTTCACCAACAAAGCCATGTCTGACCCAGAGCTGCTAGATATGCTACACCTAAAGAAATCCCAATCCATCCATGCCACACGCTCTATGGACCTAAACCTCATTACCACAAAAAACAGAACATGCCGGGGGGACAGGTTCTTAACCCAGAGACTTCTCATACTCTGGAACAAACTTCCCATTCACATCAAGCAGAGCACTTCACTGGCCCTCTTTAAGAGAAATGTTGACGAGTGGATGGGCAATAGTAAGTTCACCCTGAGGATCACTTCAGTGGCCTTGCTTGACAGGGACACTGGGAACTAACTTTGGGCAGCATGATGCCAGGGAACCTTCTTGGATTAGGCTTATATAGGCTCCAGGGCCATTAGCCTAGTACACACCTATGAACCTCTACCTTGCTAGATACTAACATTAGTGTAGTCAGTTATGCACAAGATGGCAGCCATTTCTGCAAATATGAGATAATACCAAGGATAGGGGGTAAATGTTTATTAGTATGAATATCATAATTTTGGAGGCATTTTCTCTCTTTTTATTATGCTACCTGCAGCCTCCACATAACTTCTTTTGTCCTCTGTGTTTTTTTGCAGTGCTGCACCCTCCCGACAATTGTATCTTAATCTGTAACTACAAACCACTCCTTTGTTTGACTACCAGATTTATGATTAACATTACTGGTTTTGTTCTCTTCAAATAATTCTACAGTTCCATCATGTTGGGGATACTATTCTAATGCTTCTCCCCTTGATAATTGTGAACCTGGCCTTGGTTCCTGATCTCCTAAATAGTCTTTCAAGTACAGTACCACTCAGACCACTTTCAGCCATCTCTGATAACACACCTTGTCATTTTCACCATTACATCCTTCAAGAACCACAGTCTTCATGTGAAACCTGATAAATCCACTGCAATAGCCAGAACAGCCCTTTTATATGGATCTTCTTTCTCTTCTACCTTTTTGTATGCTGATCCCCTGCTGCTCTGAAAGCATATAATCACAGTTTCTTGTCCAAATTTCAACAGTTATTACAAATACCTCCTCAAGTCTCCTCCTGGAACAAGGCCATGTGCCTTGCAGGGCTAACATGGCCAACAAAGCATATATATTAAATAACTAAAATAAAATAGCAGCTGCTTTGACTGATTTTTCAATCAGGATGGCATGACTACTCATAAATAAGTGACTTTATCTGACTCATCCTTGATAATATTTGTCTTTATTTCAGATTATCCTATGTCATTAGGTTTTCATATGATGTAATATTCTGATTACTAAGACACTACGGCATTTCATCTGGCAAGCCTACTATCCTGCCCTAAATTCCTCCTATAGACACTGCCAGACATCTATATGGATTAATAACTGGTAAATGCCGGGTAAGTTTGATTAAATTTACATAAGTGTACAGCTTACAGTTACATATGTATCTCCTAGTGCACCACTTATTGAAAGTTGTTCACAGCTTCAGCTTCAGAGCACCTAATGAATCCTAATTGTCTCAGAGCTACATACTGAAGACTGGAATTGTGATGCCCATCCTTTAATCACACAATATTGCAGCCTAATGCCCTTCCTTTGCATCTGTTAAACTGCATGTCTCAGGTATTATAGCATGCCTCATTTTGGATTCTTCACAGTTATCCTCCAGTTCCAGAGTCAAGCAATTTATGAAAGGATCCTTGCACTTTATACCCCTAGAAATCCTGTGCCTCGTTCTTGTGATATCACCTACAACATGGAAAAGCTAACCTTAACTTCTTTAAAACTGATAGTGTCAGTAGCCCTTTAAGGCCAAGGTCATCCAAGTGTGTCTGTCAGCCCCAATGCTTTATTTAGAAATTTGGAACATACTATGTGGCATAACAACCACACTATTAGTGAAGGAGTGAGTAGCAGCATAGCAAGCTAGAATAGGATACTAGTCTCTAGTTAGCAATACTTGTGGTAACATAACCAATTTGAAAGATATGTTGTCTCTGTTACTGACTAGAATAGCAGGTGGCTGCCCTTTTTACATGATAAAGGAGGTATAATCAAGCAGTGACCACCTAGGAAACTGGGAAATATAGTATTTTACATGTTTCTCTTTATTTGTGACTCTGCAGTCTGGGATGGTGTGAATTTTCATAGTGGGGTTTAAACTTGTTGATACATGGATATGTCAGGTAAGGCTACATTTAAACTTGGGGATACATTTGATATCACAGGATCATAGATGATTACTAGTCCATTGACCTGGAGGTCATTTCAAGCCTAGTCATTTCATCCCAATGTAATACCATAGAAATGCTAGTCAATACCCAAGATTGCATTTAGTAATGGCTGCCCATGTCCAGACGGGTTGTGGGTGCTATCCCCAGTAAGAATTTATGGTGCCCCATCAACTCGTCCAGGTTCTTCTTTTACAGTGTCATAGATGTGTTGTGTTTCACATGAATTGGTAGCATATTCTAAAGACAATGCAGTTGCTGGGAGACAAATCTGTCCCTCCAGAATGTCCTATTTAAGTTGCATACCATATTTAGGTCCCTGGATTGGTATCCCTAGTCCCATTTCATTTATGGATATGCAGCAAGTTCATTAGATTTGGTTCTGAGATTGCTCTGTAAGCCAGGCATAAATCACCCTAAGTCTATACTATACAGAATATAGTGACAAGGAGTCTAGTCAGTCTGTGTAAGGCACATACTGGAGTCCCTTGATCATCTTTGTTAGAAACCTCTGAGGTCTCTTCAATTACTGCAGGTGCTTTGTATGGTACATGCTGAACTGAGCATTATACTCAATGATAGGCCAGATGTGTGTCGAGTATAGAGGGGATATAACCTCTCTTGCTCTCGAGGTGATGCCTTTACTAATCAAGTGTGCTACGTAGAAAGCCTTCCTTACTACAGTAGACACCTGGTGGTTGAAGTTAAGGTCACAGTCAACTTGTGATACCAGATCCCTTACCACTTCATGGGTACTTAGGGTGCTGCTGTTGATTTGATAGTGTGAAGGGACACTGTTTGTGCTGAAATGAATAATAATGCATTTCTTTGCACTCAGTTTGAGTCCATGACTAAGACATCAGTCGTTGATCTGTGTAAGACCCTCCTGGAGTAAGCTGACATCATTTGGGGATTCAATAATTGCACCCGGTTTGCAGTCATCCTCAACCTTGGTCAGCCACAATCTCTTAGTTTGTTGATGCTTGACGTCCACCACAGGGGCTTGTTTTTACTTGGGTCTCTGGCTTTGATTCTTTCAGGTACAGCCGAGCCTAGACAGTTAGGCAAGCAATTGTACCAAACAGTAGGAGGCCCAGCACTGACCCGTGTGGCACTCCACTCATGACAGGTCTGCTGGTTGATGTGGAGTCACCCAGTTGGATAGTGCGTGTCTGGTTTGTAAGCCAGCTGGCAACCCATCTTACAACAAGGGGGTTTACATTCAGTCTGCTAAGTTTATCGCTAATGCCTGTGTATGGGATTGTGTCAAAAGCCTTTGCCAAGTTGAGGTTCACTATGTGCACAGATTTGCCCTCATCAGTGGCCCTGGTCACATTTTCAAAGAAATCCACCAAATTAGCAGCAGTCTGCATTTAAAGTGGACCTGTGTGTTGAGAGACAGCCTTACAAGACTATCTGCAAATATATAGAGCTGAGTATATTTTTCTGTATTATTCTGTATCATAGAGCTAAATTGTTGCTTAGATATCTGTTGTCCTAGTGTTCTGCAAATATACAGAGATTAGTATATATATTTTTGGTTTTATAATTTGCACTCTGATTCCTCACATCTCTGTTGAAACTGTCTTCCCCACCCCTCCTCCCTGTTCTTGACTCTAGTTTAAATTTGGTAGCTTTTGCAGTGCCCACCCTACTGTAGATTTGAGCTAGGACACTCCCCCAGTCCCATCTCTTTACCGCATTCTACCTAATAAACCCTTTCTGCACTTGCTTTTAGTCCTTTTTAATTTAATTACATTTTTTCAAACTGTGTGTGGACTAATATTGCTACATACTCAAGTGTGCCATCTTGCACTGCATGTGAATTGTTTTTACTACTGTTTTTGCTACTTTTCTGAAAAAAAAAAAAATGTAAGCCTGTTTCCTACCTTTCCTGTAATTAGTGTTCCAGATACAGATTTGCTGTATCCAGGACTATTTGTAAGCTTCTGAGCCCCCAAGCCTTTCTGTGTTGGAGGGAAGCCTTCTAACTTATCAGTGGGAGTGGTAAGCACTAGGTAACCTGTCTACCACATAAGGAGAGATTCTGGCCCAGAGTTTGTAGTTACTGGCCATTTGGGTGGTCTTCCATATCTCTCTCAACTTTCTGATTTGAAGGCCTGCATTTGAACTTGTTTCTGTACTGTAACTCCTGGGCCCATCTCATTTGCTCACTCAAAAAAGAAAAAAAAAAAAAAATCTGCTTTTACTGTATTTGTGTTTCTTCCTACTTTATTTTGCTTTTGCGTCATCTTAAAAGTACTCAATTGCATTTATTACTGCTTGGTGTAACTCATTCTAAGCCTTTTAGTTTAAGCACTTGGGCTTCAGACCAGTTGTTTTACATTAGGAAGGTTTGTGGTCTGCACTGTAGTGGCAGGACAGGTAGCTTACATCCTTCTAAGTTGGGAACTGCTGATGGAGGGCTCAGTGTCTGTTATTCTAAAAGTGTATTAATTCTGTTTTAAGCACTTGGGCTTCAGGCCAGTTATTTTACATTAAAAGGGTTCGTGGTCTGCACTCTTGAGGGAGGAGAGGCTGGACTCTGCCCTTCTAGCTGGGAATTTCTGGTTAAAGGCTTATAGTGCCTGCATATTTAAACTGCTTCTTACTGAAATTGGTACACCTTGTTTGCTGTAGTATAGACTAGATCCAGGCCTGCTGACTCTAGCTTTGTTTGTATAACTTGAGCACTAATCCAGGCATTCTTTAAAGTATTCAATTGTATTTATTACTGCTTGGTAGTAACTTGATTAAAGTGTAGCTATCATTCTAGGTCTTTTGGATTAAGCACTTGGGCTTCAGACCAGTTGTTTTACATTAGGAAGGTTTGTGGCCTGCACTGTGGTGGCAGGACAGGTAGCTTACATCCTTCTAAGTTGGGAACTGCTGATTGAGGGCTCAGTGTCTGTTATTCTAAAACTGTATTAATTATGGTTTAAGCACTTGGGCTTCAGGCCAGTTATTTTACATTAAAAGGGTTCATGGTCTGCACTCTTGTGGGAGGAGAGGCTGGACTCTGCCCTTCTGAGCTGGGAATTTCTGGTTAAAGGCTTATAGTGCATGCATATTTGAAGTGCTTCTTACTGAAATTGGTACACCTTGTTTGCTGTAGCATAGACTAGATCCAGGCCGGCTGAATCTAGCTTTGTTTGTATAACTTGAGAGCACTAATCTAGGCATTCTTTAAAGTATTCAATTGTATCTATTACTGCTTGGTAGTAACTTGATTAATGTGTAGCTATCATTCTAAGTCTTTTGGATTAAGCACTTGGGCTTCAGACCAGTTGTTTTACATTAAGAAGGTTTGTGGTCTGCACTCTTGTGGGAGGAGGGGCTGGACTCTGCCCTTCTGAGCTGGGAATTTCTGGTTAAAGGATTATAGTGCCTGCATATTTGAACTGTTTCTTACTGAAATTGGTACACCCTGTTTGCTGTAGCATAGACTAGATCCAGGCCTGCTGAATCTAGCTTTATTTGTATGCTTGTTGTTTGTTTGCTTGTTATTTCCCTGAAACGCTAATTCCACCTAAAACATGGCTTTTCAGTGCTTCTGTGGATCCCTAGTGATATCTGCATTGCTTACTGTACTTATTTCCTTGTTTCACTTGAAAGAAAGTTACTGTTTGTCATTTTTGCATTTAAGTTACCTGTAACACATTGCATTTAAGTTACCTGGCACTTGCTCACTAAAGCAATTATATAAGTCAGCACTAAAATATTAAAAGCACTACCCCCTCACAAACTCCCCTTGAGTACCTCATTCCCCATTTTCCCTTTTTTTTTCAGTTATAAAGGAATTCCCAGTACTATTCTAGCATGTCCAAAGGTCAGTTGTCAATCTCCTCTCCGGTCCAGCTGGTTAATCTGGGAATCTTGAGGCAATGTTACAACTGCCTCATGTACACAGACAACCCTCTCCTCCTCCCAACAAATTCCAACACATGTGAGAGATGCAACCATATAGCCATACTGAAGGCTAAGCTCTCTCAACTCAGTACTGGCGAAACCATCAGGAGGAGAAGGAAACCACACTCACTACAATTCCAGTCTCACATAGACCTACCATGACAGCAAACCAAACACATAAACACACAAAAACATACTCGGAGGCTCTAAATAAAAATCTGCCTAAGCAGCAGAGACCTCCAAAGCAGACACCCAAGCAACCGCTACCCCAAAACAAAACACGTGCAACACATAGCTCACCAAGCCAGTGTGCTGAACAGTCACAGCCCTTAAGGCTAAACAACACACCTGATACACTTGTAATAGGTGACTCTATCATCAGGCACACTGATGTCCAGCTCACCAGGCTGTACAAGGAGAAGGACACAGTGAGCTGCCTTTTGGGCGCTAGGATCCGCCACATAACACAAGCACTCAGGTCACTGCAAGGCAAGTACAAATATGACTCAGTCATTGTCCATGCTGGTGTGAATGACCTGAGACGTACCTCCCTGGACTACATGAAAAGAGACATAGAGGAGCTCTCTGAGCATGTAGCCCAGGACGGTATGACCCTGACCTTGAGTAGCATCTTACCCTCATCAAGAATGATGCCACAGTATGAAGACAAGATGATCAATTTCAACAAATGGCTTAATTATTGGTGACATTCAAAGGGGATCCAATGCCTGTCAGCCTGGGATGACATGCTCGACAAGCCACGATGCTTCACTAGGGACGGCTTGCACCTGTCACCCCTGGGCTTTCGGATATTGGCAAAGGCTCTTGCTACCCACATAGTGCCTTTTTTAAGCAAGGCTCAAAAACAAACCCACCTCCATAGATATTACAAGGGATAAGAAACTAAAAGTAATGCTACTCAATGCCAGAAGTCTAAACCTCAAGATGCATGCACTCAAAACTCTCCTTAGCATGGAGAACATCGATATCTGTGCAGTAACAGAAACCTGGTTCAAGGCTCCCGAGAGCACCCCAGCACTACCAGGTTATACCTCATACCATGCTTTTCGGACCCAAAACTTGGACCGAACCACAAAAGGAGGGGGAGTATCAATATTCGTCAAAGATACCCACACCTCCAGGTTGGTGGCACAGCACGAAGCATCAGAGACTATCCATGTGCAACTAACAGTGGGTAAAACTGCCTACCAGTTTATAGCCTGCTACAGACCACCCTCCCAAACCCAGGAACCCCACTCGGCCTTCCTGAGAACACTGGAAAATATGAAGGTCTCTCCAAACACCATTATATTGGGCGACTTCAACTACCCAAACATAGACTGGGAGCATTACTCTAGCTCCAACACCCTAGCCTAAAGGTTCCTAGAATTTATAAACTCAAACGCTATGGAACAACTTGTTACCACTCCCACAAGAGGGGAAAACATACTGGACCTGATCATCACCAACATGGGGACTCTATGCTCCAGACCAGAAGTGTATCCCTCACTGGTAAGATCAGACCATAAACTAATCTCACTGGATATTCACATACCAACTCCACCCTCTGCCCTGAAAACCACAGTGAAAAGCTTCTCTAAAGCAAATTTCACACTCCTCAAAACCGAGGTGGAATCCTTCAAAGCCCCCGGGCCTGTGGAAAATACTGCCCAGACTGCAGAATCCTTAATAAATGCATTCTATGAACACCTTCAGGAATGCATGGATCATGCAATCCCAAATAAAACCAAGACCCAATCCTCCAAAGGCTGACGTCCTGTCTGGTGGACCCCAGCCATAAACAAACTATACAATAGAAGGAGGAAGCTACTACATGATAGAGCAAAATCCCAAAAAGGGAAGGCATCTCTGATCAGTATTAGCAAAAAACTACAGGCACTCATAAAATCGTCTAAGGCCAGCTTTGAGAGAAAAATTGCACAGGACACTAAGGATAATCACAAGGCTTTCTTTAGTTATGTTAGGAACCTGGGTGGGAATTCCCAGATATGCTCAGAATTAGTCCAAAATGACAAAAAATACACCGAACCCACAGACATTGCCAACATCCTCGCTGACAGGTTCAGCGCAAACTTCTCCACCCCCTCCCCACCAAAAGGGCAAATATCTATCCCAGCAGATTGCTGCCCCCCTGACATCTCAGATGCTCAGGTAAGAGCTGCCCTCTCCCAAGCAAAAAACACAGCATGCATCAATGGGACCAGACGGTGTCCCGGGCTGCATCCTACATGAACTTCAAGAAGAGCTAAACCCAAACATAAAACTACTGTTCAATCTCAGCCTTACTACAGGATATGTACCCAAAGAGTGGCGTACAGCAACAGTGGTCCCTCTCCACAAAGATGGTGCCTCAATGGATTGGAAACTATCACCCCATAAGCCTGACTAGATTGGTCTGCAAAGCTATGGAAAGGATCATCATGGACCTCATAAATAAAGATATTGGGGACCTACTGCTACCCAGTTCGGCTTTGTTAAGGGCAGATTCTGCCTCTTAAACCTGGTTGATTTCTTTGAAACAGTCACCAAGGCCATTGACAAGGGGAAGGTGGTCCACATAGCCTACCTGGACCTCACAAAAGCCTTCGATACAATACCCCACTCGGGCCTTATAGATAAGCTCACCAGCTTAAATATAAACTTCTGTGTCACTAGAAGGGTTGCAAACTGGCTCAAGGACAGAAGCCACATGGTTAGAATTGCTGGAGCCATGTCAGACTCCAAATCAGTTACAAGTGGCGTCCCACAAGGCTCAGTCCTTGGACCTCTCTTGTTCGGTATATATTTCTCGGAGGTACAGGGAAACACGGAAGGACTGTGGCTGACCAAGTTCGCAGATGACTGCAAACTGGGTGCCATAATCGACTCTCTAGCCGACACAAGCATCCTCCAAAAGGGCCTCATAGAAACAGACAACTGGTGCCAGAGCCATGGCCTCAAGCTTAATGCCAAAAAGTGTATAGTCATCCCCTTTGGCAAAAACAAAGTGCCCACAAATTACCACATAGGTGGTAATCCATTAAGTACAGAAGAAGTAATTAGGGACCTGGGGACCCAACTTGATAGCAATCTCTCATTTGACAACCACTTGGCCAAAGTGGTTAGAAAAACATTTTATATAGCCCACCTAATCATGAAGGGATTCACATCTAGATCAGGGGAGGTTATCGTGCCTCTTTACTCATCCCTCATCAGGCCCATAATTGAGTACAATGCCCCTTTTGGGATGTACCTTACCAGACACCTGCAGCAACTGGAAAGACCCCAAAAGTACCTCACCAAGAGGATCAAAGGGCTCAAACAGATGCCATATGCTGCCCGGTTAAAGAAACTCCAGCTCTACTCAGTGGCATACCGCCTGCTCAGAGGCGATCTGTGCCTGACGTATAAAGCCATGTCCAACCTGGAATTAATGGACATGCTGCACCTCAGAAAATCCAAATCCCATCGAGCTACGCACTCGAGAGACTTGAACCTCAGCACTGAAATAAATAGGACATGCTGGAGGGACAGATTCATAACCCAGAGGCTCCCTTCACTCTGGAATAAAATCCCAGTCCAGGTTAGGCAGAGTCCCTTATTGACTCTGTTCAAGAGGAATCTTAATGAGTGGATGGGGGATCGTAGGTTTACCCCAGGTATCACTTCTGTGTCACTGTTAGACAGAGGCACAGTATACTAACCTCGAAAAAGGGCATAGCAAAATTAATTTAAAATGGGTGGTGAAAGCCAAACACACTCTGGCTAGGCTTATAAATGCCCTAGGGCAGATAGCCTAGTATGAACCTATGAACCTGTGAAATTTAAAAGGCAGTATCTGCCCTTGATGAAGTCGAATTGAGTAGGATCCAGGGTTAGGAGGTTGTCTATGTCTTTATTTATGAGGTCCATAATGATATATTCCATGGCTTTACAGATGAGGCTGGTTGGGGGATAACTGTTGCTGTTCTCAATTCCTTAGGAACAAACCTGGGGTTAAACTATGACTGAAAAGGGTACTTAATGGTGATGCTAGTTCATGTATTAGCCTGTTTAGAATTCAGCCTGGGATGCTGTCTGGTCCCACAGAGGCTGTGTTTTTAGCCTTGGATAAGGCTTTGATGACCTGCTCTTCAAATATGTAGGGTAGGGGGGAGTTTGGGGGAAGTTTTTTGATAAGTTAGGAGGGGATAAAGGAGAGAAAGTTTCACCAGACCTATCCGCTAGCAGGCTTGCTATCTCTCTGGGGTCAGTGTGTGTGATACCATTGGTCACTAGTTCTGCCCATGCTTGGGTCCTACCTTTTAGGCTATGTACGTAGCTGTAAAAGGCCTTATGGTTATTCTTGCCTGTGCTTGCTAAGTTTTTCTCAAAGAAGTCCTCAGAGGATTTGACAAGTTGTCTCATTTGCCTGTTGAGGCTAAGGAGGGTACTTTTCCATTATTGGGGCCTCACCTTTGTTTGCTTGGACAGCAGCCTTTTGTTTTTATTGTAAAGTTTATTGATGCTGAATGTCCACTATGATAGCTTGTTTTTACTTGGGGCTCTGGCTTTGACTCTTTCAAGTACAGCCAAGTCTATACACTTATGCAAGTGATTGTACAGGGCTTTAGTGTAAGCTTCAGGGTAGTTACCATTCCCAGCTGGGGGTAGGGCAGCTTGGAATGCACTTATACCTTCGTGTAGGAGGGCGCAGTTTGCCTTGGTGAAGTTATTTAGTCTAATTTCACCCTTTGTGAGTTCTAGTGTCAGTGCCAGCTCGAAGGTGACTGATTTGTGGTCATATTTAACTAACGAGGGTCCGACACTTGCGGCATGTTAGTGAAGACCAGATCTAGTATGTTTGTTCTTTTTGTGAGGGTATGAACAATTTGTTACAGGGCATTTGAGATAACAAAGTTAAGGAACTTTTGTGCTAGTGACTTAGGGCTATCATAGATTTCCCAGTGGATGGTGGGATAATTGAAATCCCCCATAACCAGAGTGCTTGGTAATATTTGGATTGTCTCCAGTTTGTCAAGTAGGCTTGATGTGTGTCATGACCTATGGAGGGGGATCTATATCTGGCTATGACTTGAATCGGGTCTTACCTACCATAACCTGAACTTGGAGTAACTCCATGGAGTTGTCCAGTCTAACTAAACAGGAGGTGAATGTATCTCTAATATACATAGAAACACTGCCTCCTTTAGTTCTCACACATTCATTTTGTGGTCTGAAGGTGTGGAAGGCATTGTAGCCTTGCAAGGCCAGGGTACTTTTTGAGGCCTTGAACTAGGTTTTTCTGACTGCACAGGCATGTACATCTTGCAGTGATAGAAGTGCTTCCAGTCTGTGCAGTTTTTGGTTTAAGTTCCTAGCATTTAGCAGAATGACCCTTATGTTATTATGATTGTCAAAAAAGACGCTAAGGAGGAGGAAAGAGCCTTTGCCAGCAGCCAAAAGCCTAGAGGTGCCAGGTGCAAATCGTCTCTGGCGAAGCAGTAAGGTTGGTTGACCATGGCTTCCCAGGCTGACAGGAACTGGATCCCCTTTGAATGACACAAAAAACTAAGTCAATTATTGAAATCAACCATGTTTTGTTTATACTGTGGCATCAGTCTAGGTGAGGGTAGTATGCCATTCAGGACTAGGGACATGCCTGCCTGGGACACATATTCAGAGAGCTCAATCATGTCTCTCTTCATATAGTCCAGTGAGGTATATCTCAGGTCTTTCACTCCAACATGAACTATGACAGAGTCATAGTGGTACTTGTTGCTGAGAGACTCGAGTGCATAAGTGATCTGATGAATCCTGGGACAGGACAGGCAGGTAACCATAACTATTTCCTTGTCCAGCCTTGTAAGTTGGATATCTGTGGGTCACACTATTGAGGCTCCATTGACAAGAAAATGTGTTTTTTGAATGTTATGCCTTACAGGCTAGGTAGGTGAGACACTGGTTTTGCTGAGCCATGGGTGCTGTGGGAACTGTGTTAGTTGTATCAGTCTTGTGTTTTGGAGGTCTCTGGTGTTTCAGTATGTTTTTGAGAGAACTTCAGCGTATTTTATTTTTTGTGTTTGATGCATACTGTGTGAATGAGTAGTGGTAGGTGGACTTGACAACCTCTTCAGTGTTACAGTTTTGAGTGTGAGAGAACATGGAATCATGATTCTTGGTGTAGATACATCTCTTGCACTCTGTACTTGAGTGAGTTACTAGCAGAAGGTTGTCAGTGTACATGAGGCAGTTATTACACTGCTTCAAGAGTCCCAGGTCAACAAGGATGCTTGGAGAAACAAGGGTTGTCCAAATATCCATAATGCTATGTTGAAGA
Source organism: Protopterus annectens (assembly GCF_019279795.1). Lineage (NCBI taxonomy): Eukaryota > Metazoa > Chordata > Ceratodontiformes > Protopteridae > Protopterus > Protopterus annectens. Next base: position 948,569,300 of record NC_056739.1, on the reverse strand, counting down.
CTGTTATCACAAAGAGGGGCTTTTCAGGATCAATCAAGGATGAGCTCAGTGGATGGATATTTCTGTCATTTTTTTTCTGGTGGGTTAATAGGTTACAGCTTACTAGCAGTATTTCTTTGACCAAGAAAGTACTAAGGATAACGGCTACACTAATGTGCTACAGCTGTATCTAAGGTAAAAACTGTTGAGTTTGTCTGTTCTGCTATGGAGCACAATTGCTCAGCAGTGCACAATGCTGCTCAACATGCAAACAAGCAGAAACCTGCTTAAACCTCCCTTCACAAGACAGGTTCCAATTAGCACACTCCTCTCACTAGACTGCAGAAGGGCTCCTTCCAATCAAACATGGTCTGAAAAACATGCTCAGAACAAACATCCACTGCAAACAGACCCAGATGCGGCAAACCTGTATCTGGACTATGCTACAGCTACTAGCTACCCTAGTTTCACCGGGAAACACTAGAGAATGCTTAACATTGCAGAAAAATAGCAGTGAGACACTAAAAAATGTTTAAAACAGCAGAAAATCAGCAAAGAGACTGTAAAGAATTTTTTAAACAGCTAAAAAATCTATTATTTTAACACTGCTTGGTGGGAAAACCAGAACAAGCAGAACAGATTTCTTTGCAACAGTAAAAAGTACCAGCGAATACTTAACAAATAGTGGAAATAGCAAAAAAAGCCCTATGAACATTGAAAACAGCAATACTTGGCAGATATATTGGGTAAGACTACATTTAGACCTGTGGATACATGGATATGTTGGGTAAGGCTACACTTGACTGATAATGAGTTAGTATGATATACATGGATATGTTGGGTAAGGCTACACTTGACTGATAATGAGTTAGTATGATACATGGATATGTTGGGTAAGGCTACATTTAGACCTGTGGATACATGGATATGTTGGGTAAGGCTACACTTGACTGATAATGAGTTAGTATGATATACATGGATATGTTGGGTAAGGCTACACTTGACTGCTAATGAGGTAGTATGATACATGGATATGTTGGGTAAGGCTACATTTAGACCTGTGGATACATGGATATGTTGGGTAAGGCTACACTTGACTGATAATGAGTTAGTATGATATACGTGGATATGTTGGGTAAGGCTACACTTGACTGCTAATGAGGTAGTATGATACATGGATATGTCGGGTAAGGCCACACTTGACTAATAGTGAGTTAATATGATCAGTCACTGGACCTCAGCACTGAAAGTTTTGTAGAAGGTGAAAGTTGTTATTATGCGCCTGGTCAGATTATGATGTAGCAGTGAAAAATACTAAAAGTAGAGGAGGCTTTATAGAGGAAAACATACAGGTAACTGTAAGGTTTGGTATGTCCTGCGGTTTGCTAGTTGAAGGGGAAAAACTGCTCCTGGGGCAAAACAGGTACTTCACTGGTCCAGCAACAGTGACAATTGCACATAATGTGGGACATCCTGGGTTCAATCTCCAGACAAAGATCAGTGTTTTCATTTCCTGTTAAACTTTCATAAGAAGTAATTTGGGTATTTGTAAAAAATAATTTTTTAAGGCTTGAATATTATATTTTTCTAGAAGGTGTATGGCTTCCTAAAGCCTTTCTTCAGGTCTGTATCTGCAGAAGCCTTGCTAAGTGGAATTAATCTTAGGAGAAATTGGCATGTGGGATTTTAACTATCTGTTAGACAAAGCCAGGATAGTTATTTTATTTTAATAAATATATGCTTTTCTTTCATTTATCTTGGTATTAAAATCAATAGTCATAATGCAGGACAGTATAGTTTCTGATGGTGTGGACTGAGGTAGCAACAGTGGCAGACTGTATAGTCTTTTTTTAAAACACCTTTGACAAGTTCTCAAACATTATATATTGCATATACTGTTCTATACAATATAATCAAACCAACTTTACATAAATTGTTCAGTTCCTGCCTTCTCTTAAACCTCATTCCTCCTCCAAACCATTTTTTCTGCATGTATTGCTTCCAATATTTCCAGTTTGTTCGAAGTAGTTTATTCCTACCATTTTCTAAAAATTGTATTTCCTGAATTTTTGTTATTTCTGTTGAAGTATTCACTACTTTAAGTACGATTGGTTTAGAGGTTAGTTTCCATTTTCTAGTAATTGCTTTTTGGCAGCCGTCAGAAAAATGTTGCACTCTTTTGCTCACACACTATTCCTGACAGAGTATACTGTAGGGATTTTTTAAAGTCTTCCAGCTTATTACACTCTGAGAACATATTCTCTCAGGTACACCTTTCTTCTACATTATACCTCCAACATTCACCATCTACCTGAGGAAAATTTTTGGATCCTACTTGAGGTATAAAAATATCTATGCAAACACTTATGTCACCCAGTGAATAGCCAGCTGGCTGACAGACAATATACAGGAACTTGGAATTGGGGTGTCCACCCCTACAAAGAGGCTCTGTATGGTATTTTCTTACATCCTCTTTCCATTAGGATCATCATTGTTCTATTAATGCTGCCAATTGTTTGCCTCCCCTCCATAAAACCACATAGATCCATCAGATTGCATAGTCTTGGTATAAGGAGACAGCTACTTCTCTTTGATGCCTTATGGTATGATTTTCCAGGTGTATACTCAGTCATCAAATAACAACTACATTGATCCTCTGTTCATTGAATGGAAAGCTTTGAACATTTAATTCAGGGAATATTCAATCATTGAATATTTTACCGAAGGAATAGATTTGGTTGACCAGCTTTAAGATCTATGTGATCTCTGAGTTAGTATGTATAAGTAGGAGGGGATGGGGGAACAGCCTTCCACATTGCGGGGGGGGTTGGGGGGCATAGTCTCCCAGTTGGGTGGGTTTGATATACTGCAGTCTGTGTTTTGGTATACACGGTGGTCCACTGTCTCTTTTCCCTGGGTAAAATATTCGATGATTGAACGTTCCCTGAATTGAATATTCAATGTTTTATATTCAATGTATTTGTTATCTGATGATTGAACATAGATCCAGATTTTACTTAGTGGGTAAATGTACCTCTCTGGCAAGAGAATGATATTTTTTGTGTGAATTACTAAAAAATAAACATTTCAAGACTGCAGAATTTCATCAGCTATAAATAAATGCAATCTGAGGGTCATGCTCAAGATGCACTCCTTGGAAGCACTCCTCAAAATGGAGAACATCGACATTTATGCTATAACGGAGTCCTGGTTTAAAGTGGCAGAAAGTACCCCTGCGCTACCAGGCTATAACTTATTCCACACCTTTCGGCCACAAAAGTTGGACTGGAGCTCCAAAGGTGGTGGTGTCTCCATATTTATAAAGGATATGCACACCTCCAGACTAGTTGCCCAGCACAACACATCTGAGATACTTCAGGTACAACTAACACTGGGCAAGACGGTGATCCAGGTCATAGCCTGCTACAGGTTCCCAACCATGTCCCTTGACTCTCACTCCATGTTCCTAAGCACCCTGGAATCTAGGAAGGTCCAACTCAACACTCTCATACTAGGAGATTTCAACTACCCCTCCATCAACTGGGAAAACTACTCAAGTACCAATACACTGGCCCGATGCTTCCTGGAATTCATCAGTTTCAATGCCCTGGACCAGCTCATTCTGACCACCACTAGAGGAAGCAACATCTTTGACCTGGTTATTATTAACATGGGGGACTGTTGCTCTACACCAACTGTCAATCCCTCCCTGGCAGGGGCGGCTCATCCTATCGGACTGCCGGACTGCAGCCCTCCCATCTAGAAAAAAACAATCTGTAAACCTAAAGAAAAAAAAATCACAAGTCCCATGCATGCGCAGACAACTCAGATCTGTGCGGTGATGACCACACAGAACAGAGGATCTCCAGACTGCTTCAGCCGCAGTCAGAACCAATGAGAAGGACTGAGCTGCTCTCGCAGGACTGTCAGTATGCAGGCTTCATGGATTACTGCTGGACAAAGGCAGGCTTCAGAGGTAGGTGTTTGGATTGCTTCATTCGCTGGATTTGGATTACACGGTAGGTGTTCATTCAGTCGCTGGACTTTAGGCTGGTAGGTAAAGGCTTTATACCGCAGAACAAAGGGTGTGTGTGTGTGTGTGTGTGTGTGTGTGTGTTAAATGCCCTAGTTACTATATACTGGTGGCTAGAGAGAACAAATGGTGGTGGGTAGAGATACTCAGGCTTGAACCCTGTACCTTGTATGCAGGTGTTAAGGACCTTAATTCCCTACCCACCACCATTTGTAAAAAAAAATGCAGATTTTGCCTCATATTTGATCTGATCTGTTCTTCATAATATCTGTAGTTTCTAAATGTTGCAATTATTGATATTTGATGGTGCAGTGGTAGCACTGTTGCCACACAGCTGCAGGTTCTCAGGTTTGATTCTTGGCTGGGGTTCCTGCTGTGTGGGGTCTGCATCTTCTCCCTGTGTTAGTGTGGGTTTGCTTTTGTGTCCTCCCATGTTACAAAGACATGTCTGCATTATTTCTTCCTGGGCCTCTGCTGAAAATTGTTTTTTTTTGTTCCAAGTCAGATTGTCCTGATTAACAAATGTTAAATAAAATTGATAGGCATTTGAATTTCAGACTTCAGATTTCTGAATGTTTAATTTCTTACACAATTGATGGTGCAGTGATAGCATTGTTGCCTCACAGCTATAGGTTTTCTGGTTTGATTCTTGGCTGGGGTGCCTTCTGTGTGGAGTCTGCATCTCATCCCTGTGTTTGTGTGGATTTGCTCTGGTGTCCTGCCATTTTACAAAGACATGTGTCTGCAGTATTTCTCCCTGGGCCTCTGCTGAAAGTTGTTTTTGTTCCGTCAGAAGTAAAATTGACAGGCATTTGCATTTCAGATTTCATATTCTTCAGAAAATACATAGTAACACAACCTTACACAACCTTTTATTCCAGCAATTTTCTAAGTTTATAAGATGAATATTTGAAATTTGTCCTTATTTTTGGGACTGTATTACCCCATTATTGGCTTTGTCCAGGTTTTTTGTGCTAAGGTTGACAGCTATGGCAAAAACTGAATTCACTGAATATGTTTAAGGGCTGTATTCCTTCATTACTGGGTTTGTCCAGGTGTTTTGTGCTAAAAGGTTGACAGCTATGGTGAGAACTGAATTCATTAAATGATAGCCATTTAAGTTTCAGTCTTCCTCTCTTTCACAAAGCAGCTGATTTGGTGTAGTGTTATGTTGCTTTGACTGTTTTGCACAGGGACCTTGGCAGTAAAAAATATGGTGGTAACACAGCATTTTCCTTTCACAAAGCAGGTGATTTGGCATAGTGATATGTTGCTCTGACTGCTTTGCACAGGGACATTGGTAGTAAAATGTATGGTGGTAACACAGCATTTTTCTTTCACAAAGCAGCTGATTTGGCATAGTGGTATGTTGCTCTGACTCTTTTGCACAGGGACTTTGGCAGTAAAATGTATGGTGGTAACACAGCATTTTATTCTAGCAACTTTCCAAAATTATACAAGTAATGTTTAATGTGTCCCTGGTTTTTGGCCTTTTGACCCTCCCCCCCCAATAAATTTGGCTTTTTCAAGATTTCTTGTGCAGTGAAGTTGAGATGCAGTTGAGTATTGAGTAGATTTTACAAGGAGCTGAGAGCTGCAGGGGAAGAGAAGTTTAGTGCTGCTTATGTAAATTCAGCTTGCATTGTTAATAGCACAACATGTTGTGCACTTGCTTTTGATGCAGAAGGTTGTTGGTTCTACTCCCACAAGGGGTGAATGCTGCCGTACTAAAAAAGTTAAGATACTAACTATGAGCCTGTTATCAGTTTGCCATCCATTTCCTATTGCAATATTACTAGCTTATCATTTTTAATGTAATATATGCAATTTATTCCTCAGGGGCATCAGGCACTTTATTTTTGATGAAACCATGAAATATAAAGGTGTTTGCTAGCAGCAACCACTTCATTAGTTACAGATTTATTTAATGTGGAATTATTTAGATGACTTTTTTACTTCTTCAGAGATTGTGAATATTTACTGATAATGGTGGACTGTAGAATTGTGCATATTTACTGATAATGGTGGACTGTAGAATTGTGCATATTTACTGATAATGGTGGACTGTAGAAGTCCAGGTAGACTTTTATGATGGGAATGTTCTGAACTGGGCAGTTTTGTCATTATGGGTGCATGCATTTTGTTTCATTGTTTACTGGAAAGATGTTCTGAATTGGGCAGTTTTGTCATTATTGGTGCATGAGTTTTGTTTCATTGTTTACTGGAAAAATGTTCAAAACAATAGGAAGGTGTATCAAAGAGCACATGTATGTTTCATATGCAAGGGGCCTATAATTTGAAAACAGCCCAGAATTAATCTTTATCTGCCACTGGTAAAATATATATTTTTTTTGAATTTGGGTTTCAATGCTGTTTCAATGAATGTGAGTTTCAAGGGCAGAGAAGTTTTAATGCTAAGTTTGTTTAGCAGATGTCTTAGTGTTTGTGCTGTAAAATACAAAATAAAACTTTCAAATGAAGTCCAAATCATCATAGAAGTAAATCAGTATGCACATTAGTGTTTATGGTAAATGGAGTGAAATAGCCAAGTAATGGATCATTGGAATGGCTGCAGGGGGAGGCTCCATTCGACCATGATTTTGTGAGGGGGAAGGGCGGCAAAGTTAAAGACAGCCCCAGCTGAACTATACCTCCCAACTGTCCAGATTTTCAAAGAATGAATAGCTTTTTGCTTCTTATTTTTGGTTTGTTCCTCATAAAATGTGTGGTTTTCTAGCAAATCATTTAGGAATTAAGTCACTAAATAATGACACACTGAGTTTCAGACTTCATAACCTTCAGAAAAATGTATGCTAAAGTAAGACCTGTTGTTCTATCAACTGTCTCAGTTTATACAAGAGCACATTTTAGTACTGTTTATATGTTCCCCCAATATATTTGGCCTTGTCCAGATTTACTGCATTAACAGGTTGAGAGGTATATGCAAATAAATTGCTTTATAGAATTAGGCATAGTCAAACCTCTCAACTGTCCCTGATTTTGGCTCAAAATGTTTCTCTTCCCCTAATAATCCCTCCGCAAAATAGTAATTTTGGAAGAAAACATGGAGGGTTTACAATTAAGAAATTATTGTAATAATCAGAGTTATAGATTTCTTTTATTTCAGAAAAGCATGTAGATTTTTTTATTTTGTCAGCTGCTCAAGTTAGCAGTACTAATATTAAAGTGTCCCTTCTTTGACAGGTTCCCAGCTGTATTGTGTGGCTATTTTATATTTTTACATCACATTTTGGTCCATTTTTCATAAAATTGTGGTTTTTTTTGGCAAATTAGTGACAAATCATTAAAGACTGAAGTTAGAAAATAATGACAGACATTTGAGTTTCAGATTTCATACCATTCAGAAAATTCATACTAATGCAAGATCTATTCTATTATTTTTCTAAGTTTATAAGAGCAGTATTTTAAAAATAGTCCTTATTTTTGGGCCTTTGTCCCACTTCTTTGTATGGCTTTGTCCAGATTTCTTGCTCTGAGGTTGAGAGGTATGACAAATGTGTCAGGGTCATCACAGTCAGCCAGATTCATTTCAAATTGTGACATACTTGTTGCACCCCACTCCTCCATGTAGTGACTCTGGATGTGTCGAAGCAAGGCAAGGAGTAGATATGTAGTGTAAATGTGCAGAGTATCCCCCCCCCCATCCAAGGTAGACACGTACTAGAGTGACTTTTCATCTGTCCTTGAGTTTTGCAGAATGGTCTGGTTTCTGTAATATTTTTTGTACTGTTGATTTATGCTTATTACTCAAAGTGCCTGTTGCTCTGTGTTTAAGTAGCAATACTTTAGTGACCATCAGGTAAGCTTGGCTGAGATCATAAGATGCAAGTAAGCTTTAATAAGCATACTGTTAAAGAATTGCCAACACTGAAAGCCTTTCTGTTGCCATGTAGAGAATACTTAACTAGATAATGTATAAGCCTTGGGTATTGAAATGCATATGGACAGTATTTGTAATAAAGAACAGGATTACATTATTTTAAGAAGCTCATTACACTTGGAGACTTCCAGTCATCTCTGCAGGCTTTACCCGTAAACTAAACAGAATGCCAATTGTGTGGTCCATAACCTGTACAGTAATCCATTTAAGCAATGTATCTTGAGCTTATTTCTTGTTTGCTTTTCATTTTTTACTTTGATCATGTTTTCCCCATAAAACAAGTAGATAGTTGTAAGGCAGCAGGTCTTTTTTTGGATAAGAAACATTTTTACAAGTGGGGGCATCAGAGATTTCTACTTTCAGCAGGTTACTTGGTAGTTTAATAAAGCTGAATATAAATTATAATTAGAACTGCAGTGCAAGAAGTGGTTTGAGTTGAGTGCTGCTTGTTTTTCTTATACTTGATTTTGACTGGCATTCCATTAATGTATTTAAAAAGTAATTTATTTTTTCATGCCTCACAACCTTTTTGTTTCCATATAGATATTAAGTAAGCTGTCATGCAGCCAATGCATTGAAATATTTTTATTCTTCTACACTTCATTTTGTCTTGTTTGGACTCTCATAATGATGGTTTGGCACCCAGGGCAGTGTATTTAGTTAGTTTTTGTGGTTTTGAGCATAGCCCCTCCCCTTTCTAGTTGGCCACACCCCTTCCCATTGACCCCACCCATTCAGCTGTCTCCAGCAGCCCCCCCTTTGATTTGAAGTCACCAGCCACCACTGCTCCCTGGTCAGATCAGACCATAAACTAATCACCATGGAAATCCACATCTCACCCACACCCCCCCCCCAAAGGTAACCACCTTGAAAAACTTCTCCAAAGCTGAATTTGGACTTCTAAAAACAGAGGTGGCTAACTTCATGGCATCCATGCAAATGTAAAATAGCTGCATGACTGCCAAATCATACACCAATGCACTCTATGAACATGTACATAAATGCATGGAACTAGCCTTACCCAACAGAACCAAGACACTCTCCTCCAGAAAAAGGAAGCCAATCTGGTGGTCCCCTGCCATTAATAAACTTTACAAGAGAAGGTAGAAACTGTTGCAGAAAAAATTGAAGTCCCAAGACTAGAAAAACTCCCTTATTAGCCTCAACAAAAAGTTGAGATCCCTCATTAAATCCTTTAAAGCCAGCTTTGAAAGCAGAATCACAGCAGACACTAAAAACAACTACAAAGTCTTCTACAGTAATATCAAGAACCTCCATGGCAATACCTAGAGTTGCTCTGAGTTACTGCACAATGGTACCTCCTATACTGAGCCAGCAGATATTGCCAATATACTGGCCGACAGATACAGTGCCAGTCCCCCCCCCCCCCAAGGACCAATCACAATACTGGAAGAATGCCAGGCACCCAGTATTACTGCAGCACAGGTTAAAGCTGCATTGTCCAGTGCCAAGAATACAGCTTCCATGGCACCCAATAATATCCCTGGCTATGTTCTAAATGAAATACAAAACAAACTTGCACCACATCTGTCTGCCCTGTTCATTCATAGCCTCACCTCAGGCTTATTTCCTACCAAATGGTGCACTGCTAAAGTCATCCCTCTCCATAAAGGGGGAGCGACTACAGACCCTGTGAATTATCACCCCATTAGCCTGATGAGTCTGATATGTAAAGCTATGGAGGGCATCATCATGGACCTGATTAACAAAGATATAGGAAATCTATAAACTCTGTACCCCACGCAGTCTGGCTTTTTGAAAGGGAGATTATGCCTGCTCAACCTGGTTGACTTCTTTGAGTCAGTCACCAGGGCTATGGATGAAGGTAAGGCAGTGCATACAGCCTACCTCGATCTGGCCAAGGGCTTTGATACCATTCCTCACTCAGGAATTATTGATAAACTCACCAAACTAGGCATCAACCCCTATATCACTAGGTGGGTTGCAAATTGGCTCACAGATAGAACAAACAGTATGAAAGTAGGGAACTCCAAGTCAGACTGTCGACCAGTCACAAGTGGAATCCCACAGAGATCAATCCTGAGTCCTCTCCTGTTCAGAATCTACTTCTCAGAAGTCCAAGCCAACACAAGGGGACTCTGGTTGACCAAGTTTGCAGACGACTGCAAGCTGGGAGCCATTATTAACTCCCCAAGTGATGCAGACATCCTACAGAAAGGCCTCACTAAGACCAATGACTGGTGTCATAACCATGGCCTTAAGCTTAATGCCAAAAAATGCTTCATCATCCCCTTTGGTAAAAACTCCGTTCCCACTAATTACCACATCGATGGGAGCCCACTGAACACTAAAAGCATTATAAGAGATCTGGGGATGCAGGTTGACAGCAACCTGTCCTTCGACCACCACATTGCCACTGGGGTCATAAAGTCCTTCTATGTGGCACATCTCATTACCAAGGGTTTTGCATTCGGGAAGAAAGAGGTCATTGTCTCTCTCTACTCTTCCCTCATTTGACCAATCATCGAGTATAATGGCCCATTTGGCATATACCTCACTAGACACCTGCAACAGCTGGAGAGGCCACAGAAGTACCTCACAAAGAGGATCCTAGGCATTAAACACACGTCCCTACATGGACAGACTCAAAAGACTCCAGCTATTCTTTGTCTCATATCACCTACTTAGAGGCGATCTCTGCTTGAATTACAAAGCCATGTCTGACCCTGCTCTGTTAGAAATGCTACATCTAAAGAAATCCCAATCCCTCCGCACCACACACTCCAGAGACCTCACCCTCATTACCACAATCAACAGAACTTGCTGGAAGGGCAGGCTCCTCACCCAGAGACTGCTCATGCTCTGGAATGGACTTCCCACACATGTCAAGCAGAGCACCTTGCAGTCCGTCTTCAAGAGAAATCTTGATGAGTGGATGGAAAATAGAAATTTCACCCCAGGGGCCACTCCAATGGCTCTACTTGATAGAGGCACTAGGAACTAACAATGGGCGGTACAATGCCAGGGCACCTCTATGGGCTAGCCTTGTAAAGGCTCCAGGGCCATTAGCCTGGTACACACCTATGAACTTGGATGAAGGCAATGAATGAAATGTGTCAGCATGATGCAAGCCATATGACTGCTCCTCAAGAAAATATACAAATATTCAATAAGCTAATTAAAGAAAAAACAATAAAAGTGATATTGTCTTTTACACACACACACACACACACACACACACACACACACACAAACGCTGAAGCAAATATTAAAAGAGAATGATATTAAATTTGCTGCTAGGTGATGGTCAGAAAAATTCACAAGGCTGATATGACTAATTGATACATTTTAATTACATGATCAAGAAAAAGACAACTTGTGGCAGAAGCCTAATTTATGAATATCCTTTAAAAAGGAGACTGAGATTAGGAATTTTTCCCTTTGCAGGTACCATTTTTGTTGGGACAAGATGCCAGATGAAACACTGCTCACAGCAGAATATAATTTTGTTTAATACTTTCACCATGATTTGGTGTATGGGGGAGGTGCCAACTTCTTTACAGAAAATGTCTGGGAATGACCAGAAATAATGGGGGGACAAATTCAAGGTAATTATTAATATTAACATAACACCACAATGAACTACATTACAGAAGAAGGCCACACATAACTGAACGTTGAACAAAATGAATTTTAATGCTCTATAGTAGTTTAACATAAACATTCACAAGGAGACAAATAATATTACCACATTGCAACATTACTGCCGCCATGTTTAAAAACGTGCTCATCCTTCAATCAAACAAATTTTAAGTAAAGAATTAATATAACACTAATCTCTTTGACTACATTAATATTACTCTAATTGACTTAAAGAGTTAATAGTACAATAATTCTTGCAACAATATGCATTTTATCTTCAATAAGAAGTATGAAATTCTATAAAGCCTAGCATTATTGAGTTGTCTGCAGTTCTTGATGATTAATCAGTAAATCAAGAACAGTGCAAACATATGAGGGAAAATCAGAGAGAGGTTCTACAAAATCATTTATAGTTGAGAGTTAGTGTTCCTTGCAAACCTCTAACTTTGCTAATTCTGGACATAGAAACAATAATGGGGACAAAAACCAAGAAAAATATATATTACTCTAATTCACTTAAAAAGTTTAATAGAACAACAGGTTTTGAATCAACATAGCTTCTGAGCAAAAAGAAGCAAGAAACTCTGATGTCTAGCATTTTTGACTTATGTGGAACAAAAATATGAATAAAAATCAGGGACCTTCTGCAAAGTTAGGGACAAGAGGTTTGCATTCTGAGATAGAAGTACAGGGAAGTATGCATTCTGCACTCACGCACAGCTTGTGCACACTCACAAGTGAACACATGTCCAAATGAATATACATACACTCCTGTGATTGTGAACATTTAAACTTAAGCACACATATATAAATACACACACACAAATAATGAAGTAAGAAAGCAAGGGCCAGGACAGGGGATCTCACACATTTAAATTTTCTTTAAATAATGCTGTTCAGCTGGGAGTCAAGGGCACATTCCAGGTCTTGATTTAAAAGTTGTGGGAGGAGGGTGGGGGCTTTCACCCCTCCCACCATTGCCCAGTGGTTTTGGCATACTTGTGTGGAGGGAAGTCTTACCCCTTCCACCCCTTTTTATAGTATATTCCCCTCCACATCCCCCATACTTAAATATTGCATCTCCATGGTCACACTTTTGTTAAGTTAGCACCAAACTAAATGGGGCATTCCCATTTGAAAATCTAATGAAAGAAGAATAAAACTAAATCTCATTCTTAGAAGATGTACACAACATGTTTGTGAGGCCCTGAACACTTTCCATCTCCATCCTAAACCATGACTGCACCATCTTGATTTATATACACTTACTACTGCAAATTTCTGTTTGTTACTATCCTAAAACTATAAAACCCAAGTTATAACAATTGAATTTGGTCTTTTCACATTCAAAATCATAAGGATTTTGTTAGAACACTAAAATGTTTTCCATTAATGATATAATAACAGCAGTTTGATTGTATGAGTTAGATATTCACCTGTAAGCTATGAAGTTGTGGCACACACAAAAATATAGTGCCACCATTTTCAAGCCTACAACTGCAATCCTTCTTGCTAAATATAGTAACCAATAAGGGAATAACAGGAAAAAAGCTGCTCCTTTACAAAGAACAGCATTTAGATAACCTTTTAAGCTTCAGTCAATTTGTCTACTGATATATAATTGAAAAAGTCCAGTATTTACATAGCTATTCAAAAGAATATACCCCAAATTTTAAACACACTTTTATTTTCCCTGTTCTTTCTAAGTCCAATATTCCCTACAACAAAATGGGGTGGGGAGTACCCACACAATCTGGCTAAAGTCAAACTGGATATCCTTTCTGAAGAACACAACAGCCACATTAAAAAAAAGTCAGCAAAAAGAGTGCAAGTCCAAAGAAAATGGTAGAGGGCTGTGGTGGGTGTACCCTGACATAGCAACAATAGTGACTAACTACCAACACTGGTAGAGATTTACAGAATATTATGTAAACAATAAGCTTAACAATGATCTTTTTGCAAAGGTCTGCACATCCTCTATACCCTGATGCCAGTATTTCTGCCACATGCACTCAGTCTCTAGATATACAACCTCCATAGTCACACCAGTTTGGAGAAAAGATTAAGATATTTTCCCCTTTTGTTGATTGGTACAACATCAGACGTAGTATTTTTTAGAGATCGCATTGGGGATGCTGGACAGTGTTGTCTAAGAATGTGGTATGGCTATTAAAATAGTGAACCACAAATACCATAGAAAGAAATTAATAATACCTTATTAAAACTTAAGAGTAAGCTTCGGAGCCCTCATTTTACTTAGGTTCAAAGTAAAAAAAAACATAGTAAGGCACAGGTATAAAGCATTTAAAATAGTCACAATATTTCTATTAAATTAAATTAAAATGCACAACTGCAAAAAAATTATTTAAATATTTTCTTCATATCTAATCTTAGTGCTAGTTTCAATCCTATATTTCCATTTAGCTTATTGTAAAAGCAGTACATTCCTGTACTTACCCCAGTGCCTATTTGTACATTTTACAATACTGAAACTTAAAAACAAAAACAAAAAAATCACTTTCACACTGACATCTGTGTTTGAATAGTGCATTATTGTTAAGGATACATGTACTATAAATAATGAATAATATGAATACATAGACGTACACACACACACACACACACACATGGGAACCCTTAATTTTGTCAAATTGTAACTTAGTTGACAGATATTTTTGCTGATATAATTTGGTCAAAAATAAAGCTGTTGAAATTTGTGTGAGGTCATTGTAATAATGGGGTTGGGGAATATGCCCCTTCCCCAGTACTGTGTGGTCTCAGAATTGGTATATTTAAATAGTGGGAGTGTGGAGATCTTATCCCTCTACCAAAAATTGTGTTCTATTTGCATGATCTGAAGTTATGCCTTGGAACATGCAAACAATGCCGTCTCCTTTTTCTTTTTTCATTATTTAGTGCTACCATTATTCATTTGACTTTTGGGGTTTATATATTTTTAGGTAGACTATATCCATGTATTAAACCTCAACTCCCTTTTCCTATTTTTGCACATGGGGTTGGGGTGTCACTTCTGCAGTGACAATTATCTCAAGCCAAATTTTACACCACTGGATGGCTAGCCCTGCTATGGTAGTTCATTCGCACCTCTCAGTCGTGCACACACACTCACACCTATGGCCAATTTAGTGTTCAGTCCACCTACTGCATGTCTTTGGAATGTGGGAGAAACTGGAGCATCTGGAGGAAATGCATGTGACCACAGCGAGGACATGCAGAATCTGCACAGAAGGCACCCCTACAGAAAATCGAACTGGAGAACCTCTTGCTGTGAGGTGAAGGTGACAATGCTATATATATATATATATATATATATATACACACACACACACACACACACACACACACACACACACACACACACACACACACACACACACACACGCACACACACACAGATTAATGAAACCCAGTGAATAATATGGGTATAATGTATGTAAAAGTTAAGCTAGGATAATGATTAAACAGGAAAACAAAGCTTAATTTTTTATGCATTTGTGAATTTTAACTTAATTGTGATCATAACTTGGAATCATAGGAGAATACTAAGCTGATGACACTAAAGGGTCTTTTGAAGCCTAGCCATGCTTCCCAGAAACATTACAATAATAATAAAAAAAAATGATTTAAAATAATAAGACTATGGACCCATAAGCTATCTGAGGCATATATAAACTTGTGGATGACTTGCTTAGCATTTACAAGGTTTCTCTCGCTAATAGAGACATAGGTGGCAGACCAGGGGTAAATTTCCATTTCTCGTCAATTGATTCAAGTTTTGCTTAAATACGTGCAGCTAAGAAATCTGCTCCATGTAGATGGGAAGCCTGATCCAGTGAAAGGGCAGCACTGAGACATGTTCTCATCCCAACAAGCCTAGGTTTAGGTCCATAGATCAGGTGTTTCTAGTGCTATTCATTTTGGGTATATACAACGGTCAATTAAGGCTATATAAGGGAATGCTTTGTAGGCCTGACATAGGTCACCTCTCAGCAGCCTGTAGGAGACTAAGTATAAGGACAATGCCTTGAGGTGGTCCATGTGGCAGTTGTTTTCTGTATTATGTATTATTTTTGTGAGGAACCTCTGTGGTCACTCCAGTTGTTGCATATGACTGGTCAGGTACACGACAAAGGGTGCATTATACTCTGGGTTCTTGGACCTGGATGCCAAATCCTTGCTTATAAGTTGTGTGACATGGAATGATTTTCTTACTGCTGTAGACACATGATGGCCAATGTCCAAGTTGCTATCTACATATATTCTCAAATCCCTGACACTGGTTCTACTCTTAGGGGTGTATTATCAATGTTGCAAGTTGCAGGGGAGGCCTTCTTACCATTATACATTTCTCAGCATTGAGTTTAAGTCCATGACTCTGGCACAAGTTATTAGTTTGTGTCAGGGCCTCTTAGAGAATGTTTGTATTTTGGGGGATTCAATGACTGCACCTAATTTGCGATCATCTGTGAATTTGGTTATGTAGTGGCCTTTCTCATTATCCTTGACATCTGAAAAGTAAATGACAAACATGGGCAGTCCCAGCATGGAGAACTGAGGATGTCCACTAGTGACTGACCTTTTTGAGGAGGTAGATCCCCCTCTCTTAACCTCTTGGGGCCTATCTGTGAGCCAGTTGGCTATCCAGCAGGTGGCTTAAGGGTTTGTACCTAATGCAGTGAGCTTGTTTATAGTACTCGAATGAGGAATTGTGTTGAATGCTTTGGCCAGGTTGAGACAGCCAGTGAGTGCTTTGGTGACCTTCTCAAAGAAGTCAATCAAGATTAGTAGGCAGCACCTTCCCCTGCTGTAACTGAACTGTTGGATCCAGCATCTGAAGGTTTCCTTTGCTGTTATTTATCATCTCCATTAAACTAGAAAATCAGCACAGTGTTTTTATGTTATTTTACCTTCCTAGGCATTGCATTTCCTATTTTAGCAAGAATTTCTTCCTTTTGTTATATACTCTATTGCATTCCACCAGTGTGGCTTGTTTTTTGAGTTTATCGTGAATTTATTTTGGGTAGGTACCGCAGCCTCTGTACCTCTATATATTTGATTATAGGGGATTCTTGTGAATGACTTTGTGTAAGAGCAGTGTTCTCTGAGTTCGGGGCCGGGCTTGAAATTTCAACAGGGTGTAACTTAGAAGTAAGAAGTTTGCCTTGGAATAATTTCTAAATAATTCCATTATCTGATGTCCTAGGTTTCATTTTTATTTCAAAGGAGACAGCTTTATGGCCTTATCTGACTAGTGAGGACAATACATTGAGGGGGGTGCAATGTTACCACATGTTGATGAGGACTAGGTCTAGGATGATAGCACTCCTATTTGACGTACAGATTATCTTGTCCAGTGTATTTGTGCTTACAAAGTCCATGCATATCTGGGGCTGCAAGTTAGGGGTCATGTATAATTTGTTGTTTCTAATGGTGTAGATGAAGTTGCCCATGAATATGATGTTGGGTTAAATTGGGAGTGTCTTCAATATGTTTTAGGTATGAGTTATGGATTTCCGTAATTATAAAGATGGACTTATAGCTTGCAAGATAATGGTATGGTACATTCCCTGTGGTAATTTGGATGTAGGGAATCCAAGCACATCATAGTGTTTGACCAGCCTTGAGGTGAGTTTGTTTTGATATAAATTGAGACACCTCCACCTTTTCCCCTTTCTGTGCAGTAACAGGTCTAAATGTGTAGAAGGCATTGTAGCCCAGCACTGCCATGGTGCTCCCTGTAGCATGCCTCATGTATTCAAATGAGACACTGAGGCTAGGTAAGAGTTCAAGACATTTATTGTACATACACACATCAGGAGCTGTAACTGGAACATATACTTTGAACTTCATAAGCTAACTGACTGACTTGTTACTTCAAACACACTTGCATGACTATACAAAATGGTACTGCTCTTGCACGTGCTCAGTAACTTATATGCACATGCTATATGTACAATACACACAATGATCTACATCCTCCCTCTTTGATTTGTTCAGCATGCAATGTAAGAGAACAAATGAGGTTTGGCAACAAACCAAGTTGTCCCAGGACATCTTCATGGGGGGGTGTTAGGTTGTTATTAAGGGGGAGTTAAGTGGGTTGGGGAGGTGAAAGGGTTAAGCTGAGACAGGGATGGTTGGGAGGAAATGAGATAGGGATGGGGAAGGGGTTAAGAGGTTTAGTTTAGTGTAGCAGGGTTAGGCAAGCACATTTTGGCGTGAACTTGCTACAGAGCAGGATTACATCCAAGACAACCTGTAGGAAATTTGGTGAACAGGTAGGCCTTGGGTCAATAGTGATATGGAGAAGGAGGTGAGTAAGGTGGGATAGTATTTTCTCCTTTGGTCTAGCAATAGGTTTTCGATGATATTATTACATTGGGTTTTCGGTTTGCTACATTTAATTTGCCAAAGATGGGGATGCATGGTCTATGCTAAAGAAATTAGGGATTGACTTAACTTGAGCATTGCTATATGGTACTTATAGGTTTAAAGGGGGAGGTGAACTGCTCCAGTGTAGGGGAATAAATAGGCTGTTATTATTGAAAGTCTTTCCGCTTTCCTTTTTTTTCCCCTCCCTCCATGTAATGATGGGGGTGGGTGATGTTTTTAGTGACTAAAGGTGGTGAAGCGAAGGTATATTATGGCTATGCCTTGCAAGGTTTCAGATTTCTTCAGGATGTCTGGACCTTTGCCTCTCAGTTTGATCCATTTTCATACAGTTGGGGATTGCTGGCAGATTAGCGGCAAATCATTGGAGGGTCAGGTTCGAGGACGGCGGCAGGCATTGAGGTTTCAGGCTTCCGGCCCTTCAGAGAATTCATGTGGTGCAAGGCCTTTGGTTCCATCTTCTTCCTATGGTTGTGTGAGCAGCACTTCAAAATTGTCCTTATGTTGGGCCTTTGCCCCACACATTATTCATGGCTTGGTTCAGAGTTTTTTTTTTTTCGCTGCGAGGTGGAGACACGGGATTACTACTCTAGACTACATTCAGATGGGCAGTAGGTCTCCGGTTTCACAGGCAATGAGACATGCATGAATACCACTCAATGTGGGGAGGAGGCAGAGCCATCAAGATTCCATTTTTCTTAAAAAAAAAAAAAACAGGCACATCAGTTAGCTCCCTTAGGTTTATAGGAGCAGCATTTAACAACTGTCATTGGGATTGCTTGTGGTCCTGCTGTTTGGGTTGACCAGGGTGTCGAGGCACCGTTACTTCTCACTTTTGCACTGGTTTGTCCGGATTTCACCAGGAGGGATGCTTCCAAGGCTCCAGGACTTTAGATTGCGTTGTTCACCTGCACTCACCCTGAAACTGGGTGTGCTGGAGGGTATCTAGTCATGGTGATGTGTGCCTGAAGTGGTGGTCACACAGAGACAGTGTTTCTGCTGTTGCCTGCTCTTGAGCAGCTGGTTGCAAGGCCAGGGGAGCTTTTTGGAAGAGGTTGAAGCACAGTCTCTTTGGGAGTGAATTGCACATGACATTTTACATGTGATGGGTGGAGGAATTGATGAGCAGGATAAATTCACGGGGGTGGTTTTTCTGGAGCAGGATGTGAGCCTCCTGTTTGTTGTAGGCAGTCTAATGTGGACAATTTGAAGGAGAGAGAGAGAAACTAGATAAATAAATGGATAAGAGCGTGTGTTTTCCTGTGGTGAGGTTGTTCCCTATGATCAAGTGAGCTTGAGAGGGGAACGTCTTTGTAGGGTTTGTTGGGGACGGCCTATATGTCTCTTGCTGACTGACTCAGACATTGTTTATCAGACTTACAGAGGATGGGAGACGCTGTTGTATGGCTTGGTCCAACAATGGATAGGATTACGTAATCGCTGGTACTTGTTCCCATTGTTAAGGTAGTGGAAGATGGAAGCATCATGGTGTAAAGTGGTGTCGCGCAGTATGGGAATCTGGCAGGCTGATTTTGAAATAGATTTTCAGTTTTGGACCCCTTAAATCGGATCAGTAACCGCGCTATTTAAAAAAAAAAATCTCCAGCTTTAAGTTTTGCTCCACGGTTATTTATAGATTGCACTGATCCTCTGGGGGGCATGCTTTCTTTGGGAAGATTTTGCTTTTGTTATAGAGTTCATTATTGGAAGTGGTTAACCAAGGGTTCTGGCAGAGTTTGCTGTTGCCATTATTTGCTAAATGAAGCATGTGGGGTGTGTTTCTTGGAGAGGTGAGCAGTCAGTAGAGCATCAGTTTTGTGCTGTTCAGGAGTAGTTACAGCTGGAGCTGATCTGCATTTATCTGGTGGGTGCTGCATTTAAGGGGTGTTTGAACTGGAATGGCTTCTGGTTGGGGTCATATCTGGCTCTTGGCCAGATTTGGGCAAAATGTCCAGGTTTGGCCTCATAGTTTTGATCTGTTTCTCATGAATTGTGGATTATTGGGAATCACTAGGAGGATTGGAGGTGGAAGTTAATATACAATGAAATACTGTGGGGTAGGGGGCCTACTCAGTTGGCTACGAATGTAGATAGCTACTTTAATAAAGAAGGGGATTATTCAGCTGGTGTACAGCTGGGGTACTGAAGGATACAGTTATACTACTGCAGGTGTCATTTCAGTGGACTGTTTGAAGATCTAGTAAGGCAGTATTTAACTGTTTCCTGGGTATGTGACATTAAAGGAAAATGCTGTGCCAGTTAATTCTAATGTGACCTTTAACACATCTTCCATGCAATGTTTAATCCTTGAACAGAATCCATATACCATACTTTAATGATGTGTGTTAATGTTTTCTAAATGCAAATTACATTTGAATGAGGTCTCTTGTCATCTGAGTCAATTTTTCCAAGTTTCCCTGGCCATTTTCCATTTGAACTCCCTTTCTTTGTAGCATACATTTAATAATATAGGACATATTAAGCCTGGCAACATTTTTAATGTTATGTTTGTTAGGTACATTGCAATGATGGTAGTGCACAGGGCAGTCACCATTTCTGCCTTGAGCTTGCTGTTTGGCCTTTTCTGCGGCTAGCTGAGCAGTGGCATCTGCTCGGTTTTGGTACCAAGTCTGAGGGTGATGGTAATAGGAGCAGTTCCAGCATGGGGGTTGCTTATCTGGTGATTGGGTGGCAGGTTTGATTTAATCTCTGTTTGGTTGTGTACTCGACTGGTAGTTAAATTTATCATGGGTATTTGATAGGGTCGTTGGAGGTATAGCTTCAGTTATGGCTGCTTTGTCATACATGTGAGTAGTGGTGGTACATTTCTTCCCAGGTTGGCAGGATAGGTTGTCCTGGAAGATGTCTTGGAATGTGTGTTATGGAGTTTGGATGATTTGCATGTCTTTTTCTTTCTTGCAGATGGGGTCTTGGAACACTGTGGCTGTAATTTGGAATAGGTGGGTATAAGGTGGAGCTTTCTCTTTACATATTAGAGGACTTACTTTTCTCCTTTTCTTTGTAGATAATGATGTGCCAAGTACCAGTTGTGGTGATACACAGTGAATTCTCAGATGATGAAAGCAGTGGCGAGCGAGGAGGTTAAACATGGGGAGCACAAGTGGGCAACAGTTACTGACGGAAATTGCTGGTGTGGATTGTTAAAGTGCAGAAGGCATCGTGCAGCGACTTGAAAGGGGATTTGAAAGGTGAGATTTTGATAGGATGGATGTTGCCACTGGAATGGGGTACAAGGAGGGTCTAAGTAATCACCTGAGTAAGGCATGTTAGAGCTCTGTGTTTGATTAGTGGGATCTGATTATTGCATTGGTATAGGCCACAAGCAAGGAAGAGGTAGCTAGGGAGGCCAAAGGGAGAACTTGGGAATGGTTTATGGGGAGTGTGGGGATCCCACAGGAGGAGTAGAGTCACAATATTCATAGGAGCACAGGAACTTATTTGGCTACAGCCATATGGCTTTTGCAAGTCAGTGAAGTTCAATCCTGGCTTTCTGGGAGTCTTGGGGTGGTTATATTCACTAAGCCAGTTGTTTGAAGTGTATTTGGGAGAAGGGCCAATAAGGTGTTGGACAGGATGCTGGAGTTTGTTCCTCATGGGTAATATCTTTGGGGGGACGAAATTGTCTCTTGAGTAGTTAGTGTTAATGTTACATACCAGGTTAAGGTTTACAGAATAGCACAAGCAGCATTTCACTTGGGGTTTGGATGAATTTTGTAGATAGGGTTTTATGAAGCATGGTAGGTAGGTGGCTGCATTGGGGTAGTTGTAGAAAATGGGTGCGTTGTTATGGGGGAGTTAGAAGGTTTAAGGGAAGCCTGGTTGCAGGATAAGACAGTTGTAAGACAGGTCTTGATTACCTTCTACTGGTATAGGTAACATAAAAAAGAGAGCTTTCAGGGGAGAGGCCAGGGACAAACAGGGATTAAAATGGTTTGGTAATGAGTGAATTGGGTGTGTTATGGCTGGGCACGTAGAGTACTCATGGCTGAGTATAGGCGAGTTTCCAGGAATTGGGTCAAGGGGTGCTAGTTTTCCGACATATAAGGTTATGCTACAATCAACAAGGTCCTGGGTATGAGACTTGATACTAGTTTCATTTGGGTGTCAGTTTGTGTTCAAGGGGTTACAGTTAGTGGTTTTGTTGTGAATACAGGTTATCAGTCTGTTCAGGTTGTACCATGATTTCAGCTTTGAAGGAAGTGGGAAGAACAGGTATGTATTCTCTTGGTTGATGTTCAGGTGGTACAGTGTGGTCACTGTAATTCTACTTTAGGTAGTTTCATTAGGGTCTGTTTCAGTGATGGTATGGCAAGGTGGGTTTATGACTGGATTCTAAGGTGCTTTACAGATGATGTGTACACCAAATGATGTTTGGCTTGACCCTTCCCCTTATGGGAAGTAGTGGGTTGAACAATTTTGGGCAGAAAGAAGGGGGAACAACCTGGTCAGGCTGGTTGGTGGAAAAGAGGGATAGGCTTGCCCTCTTCTGTTCCCCTTCTGGTGTCTGGATTTTCATTTCTGGGGAAAGGAAAATGAGCTGGAGGAAGCTTGCTGAATAGATAAGCAAGCTGAGGTAAGGATGCTGCTTATTTGGTGAAAGGTAATTCAATGGATGGTGTATGAAGTGAGATGGGGCACTGCTTCATAAGTAAAGTAAGTGAGGAGAGGTGTGAACCCTGCTTGTTTTGCAGGGTGAGTAGGTACGCTGCCCTGATTAATGTTACATGGATGGTGCTTCATAAGTAAGGTAAGCAAGCAGAGGTATAGACACCGCTTACTGGGGCAGGATGAGTAGGTACGCTGCCCTGATTAACATTGCAAGGATGTTATGCTGTGTTTAGAATCAGTTATATTATGAATAGTGTAATGAATGAATTTGGTGAACAAAGCTATGTTTTGGAAATTTACTAAAGGTCATCAAATGTCATTTGGTGTGATGTGTTTATTGAAGGGGATTGGGATAAATGAGATTGGCAACAAACCAAATTGTCCTGGGACATCTTCATGGGGGGGGGGGTAGGTTGTTATTAAGGGGGAGTTAATTTGGTTGGGGAGGTGAAAGGGTTAAGTTGAGGCAGGGATGGTTGGGAGATAATAAGATAGGGATGGGGTGGGGCTTAAGAGGTTTAGTTTAGTGTAGCAGGGTTAGGCAAGCACATTTTGGCATGAACTTGCTACCCACCCACCCTCCTTCTTTTCGTTAGTAGGTTGGGGGAATTAGGGTTATTTATCAGTGGGGGTAGGCGGAGAAGAGGGATAGGGTTGCCCGGTTCTGTTCCCCCTCTGGTGTCTGGATGTTCATTTCAAGGATCTGGGAGAAGGAAAATGAGTTAGAGGCAGCTTGCTGAATAGATAAGCAAGCTGAGGTAAGGATGTTGCTTATTTGGTGGAAGGTAATTCAATGGATGGTGTATGAAGTGAGATGGGATGCTACTTCATAAGTAAAGTAAGTATGCAGAGGTGTGGACCCTGCTTGTTGTGCAGGGTGAGTAGGTATACTGCCCTGATTAACATAAAGTAAGTCAGCAGAGGTATGGACGCTGCTTACTGGGGCAGGGTGAGTAGGTATACTGCCTTGATTAACATTACAAAGATGTTATGCTGTGTTTAGAATCAGTTATATTATGAATAGTGTAATTAATGAATTTGGTGAACAAAGCTATGTTATGGAAATTTAATAAAGGTCATCAAATGTCATTTGGTGTGATGTGTTTATTGAAGGGGACTGGGACAAGATATTTTACAAGCTAAATATCACATCAGCATTTAACAAGGAATGAATTCAAGTCCAATTTGTTATGTATTTCAGATTGGGTCTGGAAATTCTACCCGATCTGGTCACATAAAACTTTGACTGGGTTTAGCAACAGGGATAGTCTCTGGGGATTCTTTTACAACTGGAACTTCAGGGATTACATCAGGATTACTTGAAGAAAGTACACTGTCCTCTGGAATTCGAACAAGTGTAGAGTCACTCTGAGAAACAGAGTCATTGGCACAATCGATCTGCTGCTTTACTGGTTTGGAGACTGGTAGTATGTGTCTTAGATTCCTTCTGAAATCCATTCCTTCAAATTGTACTATGTAAGATTACGTTCTTTCATACCTCTCAATCTGGAAACATCAAAAATCTGAACAAGGCCTATGAAAAATAGGTACAAATCTAAATTGATTAAAATAACATTTGCATACATAATTATGCAGCCCCACCCACTCCAATGGAATTGTGGGATACCAACTTTCAAATGCAAACTGAAGAACAGACAACCAAATATGGCTATTCCAATATCCCATTAGCTGGCTATTTTGCCCCATTTATCATAAATACTAATGTGCATATTGCTTTACTTCTACAATGATTATTTGGATTTTATTTTTACATTTTATAGCACAATGCACAAACACTAATAGACATCTGTTAAACAAAGCAATACTGTCTCACAATGAAAAATGACTTAACATTAAAACTTCTCTGCCTTTGAAGCTCACAACAGCACTGAAACCCACATCACATCCAAAGAAAATGCATCTGGCCAGTGGTGGATAAAGATTACCTTTGGGCTGTTTTCAAATCATAGACCCCTTGCACAGAAAACAAGAAAAATACATGTGTTCTTTGATACACCTTCCTGACTTTATTAAATTATATTCCTTGTATAATAGAGCACACTTGTTAGACTTAGAGTGCATTTTAAATTTAGTGGTTGAACATGTTTCCAGTAGGCAATGAAACAAAATGCATGAACCAATAATGACAAAATTGCCCAGTTCAGAACATTTCCATCATAAAAGTCTACTTCCACATAAACACACACACACACACACATACATATATATATATATATATATATATATATATATGGATCTACTTTTCTTTGTCGAAATTTCATTATTTTGAAAAAGAAAAGTAGAGGACCACTTATGCAAAAGTGCACTTTCACGAATATCGAAATACTGATCTCACTTCTGTTTGTATCTGTAGCTACACCCTTGACTTGTTACACACACACCCTTTAAAAGTACAATACAGTACGGCATCAGCAATGCAACTATATACTGTGGGAGTAGAACCCACAGCCTTCTGCATCAAAAGCAAACATTTAACCTCTTATACTATTAACACAAGCAGACTCAGCATAAGCAACACTAAACTCCTCTTTCCCTGAAGCTCTCACCTCCTTGTAAAATACACACTACACTCAACTTATCTCTCAACTTTGCAGCACAAAAAATCTGGAAAAAGCCAAAATTTATTGGGGGTGGGACAAAAGCCCCCAAACCAGGGACACATTTTAAATATTGCTTGTATAATTTTGGAAAGTTGCTAGAATATAATGTTGTGTTATCACCATGCATTTCACTGCCAAGTCTTGAACCCAGGACCCTGTGCATAACAGTCAGAGCAACATACCACTATGCCAAATCAGCAGTTGACTGAAAGATAGGAAGACTGAAACTTAAATGGCTATCATTTAGTGAATCCAGTTCTTACTTCTCACCATAGCTTTCAACCTCTTAGCACAAAAAACCTGGACAAATCCAATAATGGGGGAATACAGAATTCAGTTCTCACTTCTCACCATAGATTTTAGTGTCTTAGCACAAAAAAACTGGACAAAGCCAATAATTGGGGAATACAGCCCAAAAAATAAGGACACATTTCAAATACTGATCTTATAAACTTAGAAAAGTGCTAGAATAAAAGGTTTTGTGTTACCATTTATTTTCTGGAGAATATGAAATCTGAATTTCAAATGCCTGTCATAATTTAGTAAATTCTATCCTTCACTGATTTGCTACAAAAATCCAGAAAACCACTGATTTATGAGGAACAGAACAAAAATATGAGACATAAATCTGGAAAGCTTTCACAAGTGGTGGTGGGTAGGGACTTTAGCCTCTTGTTACCTGTACCCAAGGTACAAGGTTTGAGCCTGAGTACCTCTAGCCACCAGGTATACACACACATACACACAGTGAACCACAGCATAATACCACATTTCTTCGTAAATAAGACCTGACCAGAGCATAAGCCTATCAAGGCTTTCCAGGGTGGTCATGATATAAGCCCTACCCCAAAAATAAGCCCCAGTTAAGATCATCAACAACACACGATGGATGTGTTGAACTATAAAATAATATTATTGACACCCGTTGACTGAGGTTATCGTACTGTGCTCGCCATTTTCAGACCATTTGGACACCAAACTACTTCCCTTTGCAGAAAGTCATAAGATTCTTTCCCTGGGAGTCCTCCACGATTCTTACTGTAACCCTAATCATCACTCACACTTGACGGTTGCGATCGTTGGCCCATGAACACTGGCAGGTGTACTTTGATTGGTCAATGTACATACAGCGCATGTAAAGCACGCCCCCTTGATAACGAACATCTGTGGTTGTGTCTTCTTAGCAGTCACCATTTTGTGTTGCCACTCCAGTCTCATAAGTCTTCAATTAACCCCCCCCCCCCAGATAAGATGAGTGCAAAAAGAGCTATTCCACTGAGTACAAGAAAGCAATTGTGCAGGACTCCCAGGGAAAGAATCTCATGGCCTTCTGCAAAGAGAAGAAGTTAGATCTCTGAATGGTCCAAAATTGCATGCAGTATATGATAACCTCAGTCAACAGGCCAACGAGGGAAATGCTAAGAAGTGCAAGTGTGGATCAGGTCAGCAATCATTATTTCCTGAGCTGGAAGACATCATCTGTGAATGGATTGCTAACAGGAAAGCAAAGGCTTTGGTTGTGTGCAGGGCTGATATTCAAGCATTTGCCCTTGCAATGACACCACAGTTAGAAATATCCCCAGAAGAATTCAAAGCATCACACCATTGGCTGGATGGCTTCCTTCAGCGATATGAGCTGTCTCTAAGAAGATCAACAACACTGTTCATGCTGGAAGATACTGAAGTTATTAAACGTGCACTTGCATTCAAATCCTTTGTTAATGGCATCGACTTTTCTAAATACCAACTCTCCAACATGATTGCTATGGATGAAACTGCAGTGTTTATGGGCCAAGGATCTCAAACAACAATTGATCAGAGGGGTGCCTCGTCAATCTACATTCCCTCCACTGGTTACGAGAGTGCACATGTTACCTGTATTTTGGCAATTTTTCTAGATGGAAAGAAAACCTCACCTCATCAGTAAAGGCAAGAAAGATAAGATTGAACATGTTTCAGGCACTTACATTCTTGAAACTGAAAAAGCCTGGTGCGCACAAGCAGTTACAAGGAAGTGGATCGATGTAATACTGCCACTTGTTTTGCGAGGTGGTGAAAGAGGTCTGCTAGTCTGAGTTTCAGCCAGCACTCACCACGCTAATGACATGAAGAAATTCCTTTCAGGGAGAATAGATCACATAATGATTCCCGCAGGAATGAAAGCCTATCCACAGACTCTAGATATTGCAATAAACAAGCCATTCAAGAACCATTTGCGCATGGAACTCAATGACTACATTGAAAATAGAATGGAGAGAAATCAGCATGGAAACTTTGTGAAGCCTAGCCTGCAAGAGGTCATGACTTGGGTGAAAAATTCATGGGATAAAATCACTGACAGCTGTGTTGCCAATGCCCTATGAGCAGGCTACTTGGATAAGCGGTGCTCATTTAAGGAGCGCTCTATTGCTAGGCATGACAGATTGGGGACAATGGTTCTACAGGAAATGGAGTCGCAAGAAATTCATGCCAAAATTCAGGGGTTGGAGACTTATGACAATGTTCCGGACAAAGATGACATGACTGTATTTGAATATCTTTTCCATTATCAGGGCAACAGAATGGATTGCTTCTGCTTTCAGTTTTATTCCCCTCTAATACATATGCACTGAGCTTTTTCTGCACTTTATGTTAAGCATGAAATATTGCACTGTGAAAGCCAAGGTGCAGATATTCTGAAGTTGAAATGTTTGTTGCACTGTTTATGTAGAATTCTCACACAACTGTTAACGCATTACTTAGAACTGTTGTCCAATAACAGAAAAGTACCAAATAAATGTCAATTTTTGTACATGAATAAATGTCGATTTGTGTACATGAATAAATGTCAATTTCTGTACATGAATAAATGTAGATTGTTGTACGGGGGGGGGGGGTAAATAAGGCATCCCCTGATAATAAGCCCTAATGCGTATTTTGGCTGGGGAAAAAGTATAAGAGCTGGTCTTATTTATGGGGAAATACAGTAAATAGCTCTGCAGTTCACACACCCCAAACTTCAACGCAGCATAATAAAAACTAAAACTGAACTTCAGTATAATAATACCTCTGCAGTCCTGTTAACTAATTAAAACTGAACATCAGCATAATAAATACCTCTGCAGTCCTGTTAACAGCCTTGCAACTTGTTTCCATTCACAGAACCACCATTCCTGCTTGCAGCTACCCATTAACAGCTAAGGAACCACCATTACTCCATTCCCTCATGGCTTGGCTGGAGCAGCCAGAAATGCACGCATGTGAGCCCTTGAGCTCAATTCCGACAGGCTGGCAGACCATTTCATGGAGCTGATGCCATCCTGCATGTGATGATGTCAGCTCAAAAAGCCGAAAAAATTTAAAATGAAAAAGCCAGGAAATTTGGAAATTAATGGTTGCCACTTGGGAATTGTGGCACCCCATTATTTGGACTCCAAAACTCGGTAAAAAACGAGTAATTCGGTACGGTTGGGAGGTATGCGGTATGTATTCTTTACAAATATTTTTATGATTCCCACTCAGACAAATTCTTTAGATGTTTGCTTTCTCAAAATCTTTCCTTGTCTTAATGGTCTGAAAGGTTTGCTGGACTTATTGTAGTACAACTTTTGTGACTGGCATTTTCTCAAAAGTTGAGTCTTGACCATTCTGTTGTTCTTTGTATTTGGTTTCAATAATTGTTTACTGATCAGAAGAGTTGTTCTAGTCTGTCTGGACATCAATCTCTGAGCAGGTGAACCAAGCAAATTATCTCAAGGAATGTTTCTGAAATTAAGTAAGTTAAGGAAAAACATCAGTACCATCTCTCTTGGATTTCTCCAACAAGTACTTTGCACTTTGAACTGCACTCTCAGCTAATCCATTGGTTGCGGATACTTAGAACTAATAGTAACATTGACAAAGTCCCAAGACTCAGTAAATTTCTTGAACTGCTGACTTGTAAACTGTGCACCATTGTCAGATGTGACTTTGTGCTGACTACCATGGACAGAAAAATGTCTCTACAACTTTGTAATGACAGTGTTGGATGTTAAGTTAGGAACAAGGTCAATTACAAACCAATTCAAGTTAGAGTCTACTAACAGTAAGTAATGTTGACCATTCCATTTGAAAATATCAGTATCAACTGTCGACCATGGCAATTCAGGAGTATGGTTTAGCTGAACTGGTTCTTTTTGTTGGTGCGATTTAGTGATGTTGCAAATGGAACATGCTAGAGTTTTCTTCTCTATATGTTTTGATTCAGAAGGCCAGAATACTATGCCTCTTGCCCTTCTTTTGGTAGAATCAAAACCCAGGTAACCATGGTGCAAAATCTTGATATATTCCTGTTGTAATGCTGAAAGAATTACCACTTTAGGACCTTTGATGATGATTTCATCTTCCATCAGAAGCTTGTGTCTATAAAGAAAATACTTCTGCATGTCAAGTGGTAAACTAGTTTGCTGTGCCAGCCATCCTTGACATCCTTGACATGTTTCAGCTTCTGAAGAATTGGGTCTGAAGCTCTATGATTTCTGAGTTCATCAAGATGATGAGGAAAAATTTCTGACTTCCATGACTCCCATGACTTCAAAGTGTGCTTTCTCATTGTCATGCTGTTGTGTTGTTTTCTGGGCACTCTTGACAAAGCATCAGCAAGGTATAGTAATTTGCCTTTTGTATAAACAATATTGAAATTGTACTTTTGCAAATTTAACATCAAGTGTTGCAAGTATGCTGGGGCTGTATGTACTAGCTTTTTCAGAATTGTCACTAGAGGTTGGTGATCAGTCTCTATTTGGATAGGTTTTCCATAAATATAATCAATAAACTTTGAACATGCAAACAGTACTGCCAAAAGCTCTTTTTCAAATTGTGCATACTGCATTTCAGTTTGGGTTAAAGTTCTGGATGCACAGGCTACAGGTATGTCTTCTTGAGATACTCAGACCACAAACACCCTGAGCCAGCCCCAGTAGGCAGACGGAGGTGTGCCCAGTATGCCCATGCCTTGGCAAGGAGGGAACGTATAGCACACACACTGACAGTGTAGGTACCTGGGGACTGACACCTTTCACCATCTGCACACACAGTAAAAATGGATGGCACCCACACAAGACTACCTGTAAATTGTCATGTATAGGCAGTTTACTGTGTGCATCCAACATAGGCAGCCCTCAACTATTGCACATACAACTGCTATTGGCACAAGGTAAGTCAACACCTGAACAGTAAATTAAGCTATCAGCATGTGCTGATACTGTATGTATAGCTTCATAGGTATGTACTTGGCTAACTGCCTGAGGGCATTCATAAGCCTAGCCAAATTGTGTCAGCTTTTGCCACCCCATTGATTAATTAACTGTCCCTCTGTGGAGCAGAGCCAATGGCGGGATCCCTGGGCTGTATCTACTGTTCCCCATCCACTCTTCAAGGTTTCTCATGAGGAGTGTTAGTGAGGGGCTCTGTATAATGTAATTAGATATGTAGTTTCAAAACATGGGGAGTTTCTGTGACAGGGACCTGTCCCTCCAGCATCTTCTAGTTATTGTTGTGAGAAGGTTTAGCTCACTACTGCATGTGACTCACTGTGAAATGGATTTCCATAGGTGGAGCATATCCATTAAGCCTGAGTTGGACATGGCTTTGTTGGCCAGCAGAGATCATCTCTGAGTAAACAAGATGCCACTGAGTAAAGCAGGAGTTTATTCAGTCTGGCTGCATAGGACATATGTTTGAGGCCAGTAATCCTCTTGATGAGGTATGTTCATGGACCTTCCAGCTGTCGGAAGTGTCTTCTGAGGTACATCCCAAATGGGTTATTATACTCTATGATGGGACTGATGAGTGATGAGTAATGGGGCACTATAATCTCAGTATGTCTAGATGCAAACCCTTTAGTAATCGGATGGCTTACATAGAAGGATATCCTAACTACTTTGGAGATATGATTGTCAAAGGAGAGATCACTATCTACCTTAGTCCCCAGATACCCTATTACCTCGTCTGTATTAAAGTGGCTGCACTTACATGTTAATATGTGGGTGTTTAGTTTTCCAAAATGGAATGACCATGCAGTTTGTGGCAATTAGCTGTAGTCCATGACATTGACACCCTGTGTTGGTCTCTGTGAGGCCCCTTGAAGCATGTCTGTGTCAGCTGGACTGTCAATTATGGCTCTCAGTTTGCAGTCATTGCCAAACATGGTCTGCAGTAGTCCACCTGTGTTTGCCTGTACCTCTGAGAAGTATATGCCAAACAGTAGGGGGTCCCAGGACTGAGTCCTGTGGGACACCAGGTGTGACTGGTTAAGAGTTGGACCTGGAGGCTGCTAGTTTTACCATATGGGTTCTGTGTGTAAGCCTGATGGCAACCCATCCTGTGATGTATGGGTTTATGTACAGACTGGTGAAGTTATCAATAATACCCGAGTAGGGAATGGTGTCAAAAGCCTTGGCAAGGTCCAGGTAGTATGTGTGAACCACCTCTCCCCTCATCTAATGTCTTGGTGGCTGTCTGTAAGATGTCAAACAGGTTCAGTAGGCATGATCTGTACTCAACCAAGCTGACCTGGGTTGGGTTAAGTGTTTGGAGGTTACCAATGTCTTTGTCAATGAGTGCCATGAGGATGCACTCCATAGCTTTGCAGACCAGGCTAGTCAGGCTTATGGGCTGGTAATTACCATGGTCAGTTGTGTTTCCACCTTGGTGGAGTGGAATAACCATTGCTATGTATCATTGTATCTGCATGTAGCTTGTGTAGAGGCTGAGGTTGAAAAGCTTAATTAGGTGGGGGGTTAGTTTGTCTTGTAGTGTTTACAAGATGCAGTCTGGGACACCATCTGCCTCCATTGATGCTGTGTTTTGCCATCTGAGAGGGCCATTTCCACCTGTGTGTCTCTGGTGTCTGGGATACTATACTTTCTGGGTATTGTTGTGGTCTCTTTAGGGGGTGAAGTTTGCACTGAATGTATCCGCAAGGATGTTGGCGATATCAGTAGGGTCAGTATATTTCATGCTATATTGCACCAGCACAGTGCAAATCTGTGTGTTACCACTTAGATCCTTGACATAGCCAAAGAAGGCTTTGTGGTTATCTTTCAAATCCCTGTCTATTTTCCTGTTGATGTTAGCCTTGTATGATTTCATGAGGGACCTCTATTTCATACTAATACTGGTCACGGATGTCTGCCCTTCTTGGGTGTAGCTGTTTTTCTGGACTACTGTCCTACTTCTGTTGTATAGCCTGTTTATTGCAGGAGTCCACCAGACTGGTGTCCTTGTCTAGGAGGAACGAGTCTTGGTTTACCAGTGATGGCACAATCCATACATCCTTGTAGGTGCTTATAAAGTACATTTGTAGATCTTTCTGTATCTTGAGCAGTGTTTTCCCTTAATGTGGGGGCTGTGAAACCTCCCACCTCTGTCTTTAGTAGTGTCAATGTAGCTGTATTAAAGATATTCACTGTGGTTTCTTTGACTGGGGGAGATGGTTGGGTCTGAAAAATCATCAATGAAAAGTCCATGGTCAGATCTAACCAGTGACCGGTTTACCTCTGCTGTGGTGCACTTGTCACCCATGTTGGTGATTACCACTTCTAGTATGTTTCCACCTCTCATTAGGGAGTTTACCATCTGACACAGGGCATATGAGGTGATAAATTCCAGGAAGTGCTGGACCTGGAAGTGAGTACTCGAGTACGTTTCCCAGTTAATGGTAGGGTAGTTGACATTGACCAATACCAGGGTGTTCGGTAGGACTGTCATGTTTTCCTTTGTATCCAGGTAGGAGTGGTGGTCCTGGGTCATGGAGGGTGATCTGTAGCAGGCCACAGTTTGCATTGCAGTTGTGGCTGATGTTAGCTTCACATGGAGGATCTTAGAGGTATCATGCTGCCCCACTAACCTGGAGGTGTAGGTATCCCTGATGAATATGGATACACCCCCTTCATGTCTGTGTCAGTCCATGTTCTGTGGCTGAAATGTGTGGTATGGGTTGTAGTCCAGTAATGCTGGTGTGCTCTCAGGAGCCTTAAAACACATCTCAGTTACTGCACAGATGTCAACGTTGTCCATACGGAGGAGTGCTGTGAGTGCGTGAATGTTGTGATTACAACCCCTGGCACTGAGTAGCATAACCCTCAATGATTCCGCTATTGTGCTGTTTATGGAGGTGGGAATCACCTTTGAGACTTGCCTAAAAAAGTCACCATGGGGGAGCCAATAGCCTTGGCCAGTATTCCAAAGCCTAAGGCTGACACATGCAAGCCGGTATGGTATTGTTGTATGCATGTTACCCATCTGTGCTTGTTTCTCATCTTTCCTGTAGGTAACCTACTGGTATGCAATAGAAAGCCTTAAACTTATTCAAGTCTTCTAGCTTCCAAGATAGGCTTTTGGAGTGATTAAGTATCAGTGTTCTGTATGTTCTTGCTGTACTTAACTGTGTTTTGACTACATGGTGATTTTTCACTGTATATTGTTATCTGAAAGCTCTGTTTATTCACATATTATGTATGTGATGGCCTGCACTTTAGAGATTCACAGATAGGTAGTAGGCTATCTGCCCAAGGGCATTTAGAAGCATAGCTACAGTGTGTTGGCTTTCTCTGCACCATTGATGAAGTAACTGAGCCTCTGTCAAGCATAACCAATGAAGTGATTACAGGCAGAGATGCCGGAAGCTATTGAGGACTGGGGTGGCGGAGGGTGATAGGGGCACTTAGTGATCTAAAGAGGGCATGTTAACAGGAACTATCAACACCATTCAATTTCCCCAACAGGTCTTGCAGCTATAAAACTGGAGGGGCTCCCCCACCCCCTGGCTGTATGGTTCTAGGATACATGATCCCAGATGTGTATATTCTGTCACCCATTCACACATCAAGGCTTCTCATGAAGTGTGTCAGTGAGGGGCTATACCTAACATAGTTAGGAATTTAATTTATAGTCTCTCATTTCATTTGTTATGTTTTTATTTCAAGAGTAAGTGAAGCTCCGTGGGTTTGGGTGCCTCCGCCTTCTGCTTAGCCTAGCTTACACATAGAAATCACCTAAATAGGAAATAAGCAGAAGCAACATTAATGTCAATAGTGCAATGGTTACAGCATTTGCATAGTATCTGTGCATTCCTGGCTCAAATCCCAATAAAGTCAGAGATGTTCTTCATGTTAAAAAGTATACTTTAACCACAGCTTGCATATCTAGGTAGTATTCTTCATTATAATAAACATTTGAAACACCCATATATACCCATGTGTGCGGGAGGGTAAAGTCAACAGAGAATGTAATGTTATGTAAGCACATAATGAGATGTACTTCACTAAAATGTATATATCCTGAGTAGTTAGCAGATGTGGCCATATATGCGCGCACAGGTTATACGTTTTAAAGTTTGTTTAACTGCTGCTTTAATGTCGCACAAACACTTGTAAACATGCTTACAAACACTTAAATGAGCCTTATTCTGGAGTAAAATACATTTTA
>NC_056739.1:948249655-948532155 GCF_019279795.1 Protopterus annectens | reverse complement strand
CTGAGTATAAAATTGACCATAGCAATCACACATTCTGCCACCCCCAAACAATATGAACATAACATATGAAGAGTATATGGCAATACACTATTACAAATATGTTGTATGGACATAAGCCAAATAGGGTTAGTCACCAACACAACTACAATGACTGCAAATATCCATGACAGGAATACACAGACATCTTTCATGTAGCAAAACTTTATTACATTCTGAGGTATTGTCAAAAGGATTCAAAGACTAACAATACTTGCATGCTATACAGGAAGTATTTAACAGTGCCTTAATGAATCAGCCTGCAATTACCATAGTATTAGTCCACTAAGGGATAGGTGTTCACATAGGGAAAGAACCCCCACACATATATAGATTATGTATAAAAGCAGTTCCTACACACCTGCATCTGCTATGTACACCAACCAACATCTCCCCCACACCCAAACTAATTACAACAATACATACTGTCATGCCATAACAAATTATTCACCCACTGTACGACATCTGCTGAAATCTTAACATACCTGGACAGACACCCTAACATGGCCCTATGTGAAATAGCTGTTGTTATTCAATGGAACAGCTGCTGATGTTACAGGGTTTGTTTGAACTAATCCTGTTTCAGAGGGTTGAAAAGTAATTACACCAGGAAGTGTTACCAATTACTGATTATCAACACAGTATGATACACATTTACACCAAACTAAAGATGTCTGGTGAGCACACTGTAAATCCCCTAACATATGCATAGCCATACAGCCGTGAGCTGGTCAAACATCCTGGCCAGACTGAAATATATGCAGAAGTATTAGGTACAGACAAACCCTGCACAAGTAGCAATGTTCAGAAATATAACAGCAGTACTCACATGTAGACCAAATCTTCTATGCATTACACACAATATATTTCTGTTTGTCTCCATACAGCTGTTGCAATAGATTTCAAACAACACTTCCAGGCTCTCTTCCTCACAAGTAAGGCAAAGGGACAACGCCCAAGTGGAGTACTCAGTTATACTCCACTGTTGCCATGGTATTGGCTAAGGGAGTAGCTGCACAGCTGATGTGCATGTAATTAACTACTGTGGAACATCAATTGGTGATCAGGATAGCACGTTACTGATCTCCAACTATAAAAGGATGCCTTGTCACACATTCAAACCATCTGTAGCTACCTGCAGAATAGTATAAAATACCCAACAGAAGATCAAAACACAAACCGGAAACGATTAATATACCGGACAATAACACCTCCAATTACTAAAAAGGTATGTATAACATTTAGTATGTCTGTACATGTAGTATTTGTTCTATAATAATTACAGTGTAATCAATGCATTTAGTGGAAATAGCTATCTTGTAGCGATGTATTGTTGAGCAGTAGTAATGCTTGTAGTATTCTATGTGTGTACTGCTGTAGGTCACAAGGCAAACTCCTCATACACCACAAGGGATGATATATATATATATATATATATATATATATATATATATATATATATATATATATATATATATATATATGGGCTTGGAATTCGCCAATTCTTTTCCAGCCACTGTCAGTGTCAGGGTTGGTCCAACAAGTATGTGCTATAATGGGATAGTATATGTTGATATATTGTAACAGTAGACATATGTATGGGTGTATTAGTGAGATGAACATGTCAAAGGTGGGCTTACTGTGCAAATATAATTTGCATTGTGGGATATTGTGCCAATAACTGTGTAATGTACAGTATTTTAGGCAGATCTGT
Organism: Protopterus annectens; assembly: GCF_019279795.1. Classification (NCBI taxonomy): domain Eukaryota; kingdom Metazoa; phylum Chordata; order Ceratodontiformes; family Protopteridae; genus Protopterus; species Protopterus annectens. The sequence goes on along the minus strand of NC_056739.1, from coordinate 948,530,405 downwards.
ATTCCATTTTACATAGTGTTTCTGTTATGTTATGTAAACATTGGTTATTCCTATTGGCGATTACAATACTCAATAACAGGATACATATGACTTGTATCATCTGACAGTTTAGCAGCATGATAGCAAAGAAAACTGGAAGAGCAAGGTAACTATCCATGCACATAAGACATGTAATATCCACCTCACTAGTATCGTTTGCAAGCAATTACAGCTGTGCATGTGTACATGTTATGCAGATGTGTAGTGACATTTGTTACAGTGCTGGCCCAAATGACTATGTGCACACCTACATAGAGTGGATATTGAGAGTAGAGACACACTGGTTGAACTACCAGGTTTGTGTAGCCTTACCTCTCATTGCCAACCTAACAGCCGCTTGCACATACTGTATGTAAGGTAGTGCACAGTACTGGTAATGAAACAGGTTGCATATCATCTTTAACTCCAGTGTAACATCTGCAGTAGGAGTGTAAGATGTAGGAGACTGCTGCCCATGTGCAATAGCTGCTTCATAGGTGATGGCTTACACTATCTGATTATATCCTGATCATGTTGATAGTGGCAGCAGAGTCTATTGACACTTGACTCTGTTTGGGTAGTGGGTGTCCGTGCCCAACTGAGCTCATGGTTCTGGTGGATATATGAGTATATACCCAGAAAAGGATACAGACCTGTTGACACTTGCATCATCTGTAATCAACTCTCAGGATGTGATGTGCTCCTCAGAGGAGGATTGTTGCTAAAGGTAGCTACTATGTTTCTGTAATAGCCAGTGTTGTCACATCCATAACACAAATATTTACTTGTGAGCATCACTGTCTAAAACATCTTCATAAGCAATACGTAAACTAAATACAGTACTTGGTACTTGTAGTACTGAATGCTCATACAGGCTTGCCCACTAGTCAGCTACTGGTGTTTACTAATGTCATCTTTGTGTATGTGGCCATGCTGGGGGAATGTAATCTCTATGCCATGTACACTGCCAAACCCACCTAACACCACACCCCACACATTGTCTGGGATGCAGATACAGGAGTAAGCTGGAAGGCAGTCCAGTCTACAGCCATGACTGGACTGGACAGTCATGAGGTGTAGGTTAACGCATGCATTGCATTACCACAACCAACATGTACCCTTACCAGAACACAGTAAGGACACCCACACATACCACCTGAAATCACACACATTCACAGAGGCTTCTAAGTATCTGGCCAAGCAAGAGACCTCCCAAGCTGGAATAGACAGACAACAAAATACAAAACCTGTATGACATAGTTTGCATAATTGTGCCACACCTCAGAACACGTGGCCAGAAACATGCTCAACAGTACTCATTTGTGAATGCAAATTTTAGCACTATGTTACACACCAAGCTATACGAGGGCTAACATACTGTCAGTTGCCTGTCTGCCATGATTAGCCACATACCCACACACTCAGGCCACATTTTGAACTATACATATGGCTCTGGCATATTCCATGTTGTGATGCAGTAGCCTGGACTGCATGGAAACACACATGTAGGAACTGTCAGGTCTTGTAGCCCATGCAGGTATGTCCCAAGACTTGGGTAGCATTCTGCCATTGGCCAGAATGATACTGCAGTACAGGGACAAAAGGATTGTATTCCACAATTGTCTAATGTACTGGTGTAATTCAAAGGGTATCCAGTATTTCTCTGCCTGGGATAACATGGTTGACAGACCATGATGCTTTGCCAGACAGGACCTGCACCTGTCACCCCAGGAAATCTGGATACTGGCTAGGGCTCATGCTTTGCCTATAGTGTCTTCATCATGCAAAGTTCCAGTGAAAGTCCACTGCTGTAACAGGGACAGCCAAGCAATAAACTGCAGGTCTCGCTACTCAATGATACATTTCAGAAACTCAATATGGACTCACGTTAATCCTTAACATGGAGAATATATCTGTGCAGTGAATGAGATATGGCACAATGCTCCAGAGAGCACCCCTGCATGACCATGTTATAACTGATACCTCACCTCTTGGTCATGTTCCTTTATTGGAACACATGGGCCACAGGTGTGTCCATATTCCTGAAGGATATGTACACCCCCATGCTAGTTGCAGTTGCATAACTTCAGATGCATTATGTTGAGCAACTACCTTTGTGAAAAAGTGGAATCCAAATTGCACCTTGAGACAGATAACCCACCATGCTTCAGAATTTCCAATTGTCATATTGTGTTGTAATGGGGAATATTAGGTTTCAGGCAGAAAACCATAATAATGGCTACTCTCAACTATCCCATTATGAACTGGGTAGACTCGTGTACCAACACCTGTGCTCAATGTGTGTTGGATTTCATCAACCCCAATGACCTGGATCACCATAGTCACACAAACAGGGCTGAAAGTATGCTATCCATAGTCAGTCTCCAAAGCCAATGTTATGCTTCTTAAAAACAAAGTGGTGACTATCATGGCACCCATCCAGGTGGACTATGCATGTGCAAATGCTGACTCCTACACAAATGCACTTTAAGCACTCACATAAGTGCAGTGATTGTGCCATTGAAACAAAACCAAGATTCAACCAAACACAAACAGGAAGGCAGACTGGTGGTACCCTGCCTTAAACTGTACCACATAAGGTAGTAACTGTTGCAGGAGTGAACACACATGAGTGGAGGTGATCCCTGGTCAGCCTCAGTAAGATGCAGATACACCATATAAAGCCACACAAAGCTACTGTGAAACTAATCAGCCACATATAATGTGGCCAACCACAGAGCATTCTGTAGCTGTGTCATGAATCATAATGGGAACAACAAGACCTGCCGTGCTTCACAGCACTATGGCATGAGAGGTATTGCACCTACAGAAATAGCACCTGTTCATCCAGATAGGGTCTTGGATAACCTAAACCCACACTCACCTCCCCCCCAACAGGTACACATATTTATATATCCATATACACTACAGAGCCCCTGTAATATCAATATGCAGGTACAAGCTGTACTCTCTAAAGCCATACATACAGCTTGCATGGAACCAACATCCCAGGGTGTATCCTACACAAATGTCAGAACAATTTGCTCTCCACATACACATCATGTTCAATCATAGCTTCATGTCAGGCTGTGTACACACTGAATGTTGCACAGCAACAGTTATCACACCCGATAAAGGGGGAGACATCACTGATAATGGGAAATAGTGCACTACAACCCTGATGAGTCTGGTCTGTAAGGCCATGAACCTTGATCAACTTATTTGATGTAGTCAGTACAGATGTAGATGACAGTAAGGTTGATTCACACAGCATATAATGATCTTGCCAGGTCTTAGGACACCATCACCCATACTGTGTTCCAGCTACACTCAGTAAACTAGGTGTATATTCCTATGTCATAGGAGTGGTTGGCAACTGGACTGCTGGCAGAACCAACACTACAGAAGGTGTCTGACTAATACACGCACATCAAACCAGTGCCAGTTACAGTAATACAGGGTTAATTCCTGGTACTTCTCCTCATTGTTATCTATACCACGCAGATTAACACAGAAGGCATCTGCCTATTGAAGTTTGCAAATGACTATGAACTAGGAGCAATAGTTGACTCAGTGAGTGCTGTGGGCAACATACAGAAGTGCCTTTGTGGGTCAGATGTGTGCTGTGTGACGTAGGGCCACAATGTGACAGCTAAGTATTGCATTGTCATCCCCTATGTTAAAAACCCTGTATCCATGAACTACCACCTAGGCAACGGTCAACATAATGGAAACTGTGTGTGTATGGGATGCAGCTGGACAGTAGTCTTTCCTTTGATAGTTACTTCACCACACCAGTCAAGTAGTCATAAGTAGCACCCCTAATCATGACAGGGTGCCAACCATGAATATAGAGATCATTGTTCAGCCATACTCAACACTCAAGTGACCTATAATAGATCACATATTTTCTTTAAGGATTATTGGCCATGTTCAGATGGCCTACACTGGCCTTCCCAATCCCTAACTCCACTATGTAGAATGATGCCTGCCCTGAATAAAGCCATGTCCAACACAGAGATGTTGGACATGCTACACTTGCACATCCTGATTCCAAATAAACACATACTTCATGGACATCCACCTTTCTAGTACAAGGATCACAACATGCCTGACAGATCCCTGTCCCATACACTTTACATACTCCTACCATACTATGCATCCCTGTCCAGCAAAGCTGCACATTGCTCCTCTTTGAAACATGGTGGGATGACCGCATGGCAAATATATCAGTAACCCCGTGGATCAGTTCTGTAGCACTGCTTGAACTGGCCACTGTAACTTAACTGTCTGTTAGCTACAGCTAGGTAACATTTCAGCCTAGGCTCATAAATGGCCCAGGGCATATAGCCTACTAGTTCACTATGACCATACATGCTATAGCTGATATCCAGCCCTGCAAATACCATCAAGCCAGCCATTGTCCCATGTGTTTCACATGTGCACACAGGTAATACATGGCAGGATGCTAAACTGCTGTACAGTGCCATGTAGATGTATATGGCAAAACATATACATGTAAAACTTTCCATGAGCAAGTCTGCAGGGCCACAGGTCATGTCCCTTAAGGCTGTGCATGGCTATATATGTGACATATACACAGCATTAAGGTCTATTGCATTACTGTGAACACATCCAGGCATGTGCTGATAGGTAAAGACACCAGTACAGGCAAACAGACATCAAGACAACTTCCACATGGAGTATGGGCAATGTCATCACTTGACACACACATATATGGTGATAACATCAAATCACCAATATGTGTCAAATGTGTGTGAGTTCAAAATGTCAGTGGCGTTAGTGTCACGTAGATTTGCAAAGACATATTTGTAATCTTAATAAATGTGATACACATGTATGTTCAGCTGTACTTCTCTGTGAGTTACTGTGACCTGTCTCCATCATTATGTCTTCTAGGTATGCTGCGTGCCAGGCTGCCGTCATACACCTGCTTGGAGGATGAGGTCCTCATTCCATACCTCATCGACAACCATGTAACACTCTTCAGCCATGTGCCACAGGATGCACAGCAGCAGGATGCCCAGTGGGATGAACTGCGCAGGAGGGTAAATGATGTTGGCAGCCACAATCATACCTATGAGCAGGTGCACCAATATGGCACCAACACCATTAGATGGGCAAAACAGCATGCAAATGCAATTGCCAGGGAACAAGGTGCAACAGGTGGAGGGCCACTCACCCAGCCCCCACTCACACATACCGAGGAGCTACTAGTCAACCTGGGGACACCTGAAGAACTCCATCCACAAGCTTTAGCTGGTATTGTGGAGGTGGGTGTCTCACAACCACTGAGCCTGGAGTTGCCTGGTAAGGCACTACTGCACATATAACACAAATATATTTCATATAGTTACATGTTACTGTACAATATGTAATGTAACATCATATGCAAGATCATATTAATTGCATTGTATATGTCATGTGGCCATTTAACACACGTACACATAATGTATGGTGGCCCTGTTAATATATACAGGTCAGACCTGCAATGCATCACAGTGGTTACCCATGTGGAATAATTGAAGACTATATAAAACACCTACACTAAACCTTACAAACTGTCATTGCCAGATGTGTGGACAGCTGTGAATAGAATGGTGGAGGTGGGGCTCACTGTAGGGACATGTACTACAGATCAGCATTACACATGTGGGGATGGATTATACCCTTGCTATGAATGTCACACAATGTCATGTGCTATCTGACATGTCCATGACATTTAGTGGGCTGACTGCAACACTGCTTAACTATCCTGCAAAACATAACTCCCCTCCCAAACATACCACCTTTGTCTGCATAACCATGTTCTCAGTGGAGCATATGACATCTATGGGTGTATGTCATATGGGACAACACTGACATGTGAAATAGATGCCCATCACAACCAATGGACAAAACATGTTTACACATGGCCATGGAGGATGGCCAGAGACATGAAGCAACACACACAGTAGAAGTGATGTACATGTGTGTACACCCTGTTGTACATTGGCCCGACACGATACAACTATGGTCTTTGTGTAATGGTGATATTGCAGATGTGAAACAAATATCATACAGGCCCGTGCACAGCTTGTGTAGGCATGACATCAAACCACCACATAACATGTCTTGAGCATCATGAATGTGTCACGACATGAAAACATTCACATACACAGTATCCAAATACATACATGTGTTGCACAACATACACATACAACTACATCAGGCCACAGATACAATACATTCACCTTGCTGGTGTCAGATCACTGCCATGCTTGCTCCTCATGTGTGTGAGCTACACAGATGGCATGTGAGACATGGAGTACTGCTAAGTTAGCCATGTCTGGACATAGTTGCTAGGCATCAGCAATATGGTTGCAGATGTGCAGGGGTGTCATCTGTATGCACTTCAATGACCTGCATCACACATTCCACAGTAGGGTTTAGTTTGTATACACCTCAGTGACGTGGGTCACATTCCACATTAGATATGTATTGTATCTGAACACAGTCATGGCTATGAACTGTGTTGGTAACTCACACTGTATAACAATAGTGAAGCCACAGGATGCCCTGCAATGGCTTTGCACATCAGCTCAATGTGTAGTATGTCACTGTATATCTGTGGGGCAGACTGACAACATTATGTCAGCTGAAGGTCCATGTTAGTATAACACGTCCCTGCATTGGGACATTATTACCTCACTGTATATTTGAAAGGACACCATTATGTTAAACATGTATGCATATCATTCAACACGTCAGCAGAAGACTTGTCATACTACATGTGATTGGCAAGGACATATGCCACACATCAGGCTGGTGTACTGTTAACCAGTGCTGGTCTGTGGCACCATTGCAAAGTAGGGACAGCCATGTCAAACGTGTGTACAGCCACATGCACATTGTCAGTAGACTCAGCTCAGGGGTAAGCAAAATAATGTTGAACAGACATGCACTGCTTTGGGGGAGATATGCAAGCTAGGGCTCAGGCAAACATAGTATTCACTCAACATACCCTTCTGCTCATGTCTTCCTCACACATAGGGGCACTGGCCAACACAAAGCATCTGTGGCAGATGTACAAAGTCAGTGGTGGTCTGTTAACATGTGGGGTATGTTGCACAAAACATGGCAGCGCAGTGCAACAGTGCATACTGCATGCATTGTGTTGCAGGTTTGGGGCATATCCTACTAACACAAATGGTGCAACACAGGGATGTATGCTAACTACTACTATAATTGTGTAAGGTGCATGCCTTCTGCTATAACACATGCATGCTGTTGTGTGCTATTCAGGGATGTGTGATAACTACCACTATAAATGTCTAAGCTGAATGCCTTCTGCCATATCACATGCATGGTACATGCCGTTGGGTGCCATAGCATGTGTCTGTGTCTGTCTGTATCAGTCTGTGTCTGTCTGTGTACTGTGCTGTATAACTTGTAATGTACAGTTCTTTTCTGCCCCTCACAGGTGTTGATGTAGGTGCGTTGCCCTCCTGTGGTCCACCTGATGTTAGTGTCCCCACAGACTCTAGCAGTGATGATGAAAGTATGATTGAGGCACAGGCAGGGTTGTCAGGGGCTGAAACTATGCCATTGGTTGCCATTCCACCTGCATACCCTTCATCCCTGCACACATATCTCATGCCTACACATACCCCATCACCAGTGGACATAGAGGAAGGACAGTTGGTGGATGGTAGCATAGAACAGGAAAATGTGGAGACTATGGAAGGTGTGCCTGCACACCATGATCCCAACCAAATGATCGTTGATGTCCCACACAGGCATGTGCCCAGTGCTGCTCATAGGAGGACCTTTGGCCAACATGCCCCTGCAAGACATAGCACATCAACTGGTGTCACCAGACACATGTTTCAGGCTGTAATGGAGGCACAGGCATGTGCTAAATGGTACAACAGAGAAGGTCTGAGGCTTCAAAGGGCTGCTGTCTGTTCTTTAACTGACAACATCCAGGCAATTGCAAATACTCACCATCATCTTGCAGATGTTTTGCATAGACGATTGGGTGACATGGTGGTAGTCCTTGACCGTGGCATGTCAATCCTCGAGCGTGGAATGTCTGTGCTGGAACATCTGGTGGGAGTGAGGCATCAGTCATGTGGACATAGGCCAGCTACATCACCTGTTGAAGGTCTACATGAACATGCTACTTCACATGCCCACTCCCATAGTGGTGGTAGCAGCAGCAGTGCAGATGGTGCTGTGCTGTCAACACCAGGACACAGCAGGCCACATGCACATAGTCCTGGATGGTCCCAACAGGGACACGCTTCCAGTGGACATGTCATCAGACAGTACCCAATCTGGACCTCTGCCTAGTAGTGCCCGTGCAACCCCTGGCAGGCGTAGGTCACGTGGCCGTGCCTGGACACCGTGAACTGTGAAACCTGCCCTGTACAGTCTGCAGATGTCAATAATACCCCTGTGTAGGCCAGCTGCATGCCAGACCTGTATGCATACATACACGCACACACTAGAAACAAATGTAGGGCACCTCAACACACACACACGCATAACATCCACACACACCCAATGAGATCAAAGGCCCTAACCCACACATATGATGTCATCCAATGATGCAGACTAGGCCTCTGGCAAACATTATCATCCTGTGCATATGATGATGCCTGTGCCGCATCCCTCTCATCCACACCATCGGTGCAGGGACATGCTCATATGGTCTGCTGCACAGGGTGAACATACTAGGAAGACAATTATAGATTACAATTGTTGAGTGGTGTTGACAGGCAGCAGCCATACCATGTACTAAAGTTTTAGAATGCATTTTGTACTTTCAACAGTATGTATCATGTGTAACAACAGTAACATGTTCTGCCTTCCTCTTTCAGGAGTAATTGCATGTGCCAGGGGATGTCAGTGTTTGCGGTTAGTGTCCCATATGTAAATATAGACTACGCACAGGTCTGTATGACAATACCTGCATGCACTTTGTAGCTTCCACATCACAGTTATAATCTCCCAAGTTTCAAACATGTTTACTGATCTAATGATCCAAGAGCATGATAGCTGTGTAGTAAGCTTCTGAGGCCAGAGCCATCACGTCCATAGTGGGTGACATCGCAAATATAGTTACCTGAAGTGGGGAGGAGGTAAAAGAGTGGTGTAGCAGATGACAAGGGTAAAGGCCAGTGGAAAAGGTGGTGTCTCATTGGGAAGCTGTAATACCCACTCTCATGACAGGATGCATACACATACACAGGGATTCAAAGACACAGTAACACACCCACACACTCAGGGATTCACAGACACAATAACACACACTCTGACACACACACACACACACACACACACACACACACACACACACACACACACACACACACACACACACACACACACACACACACACACACACACACACAGTTGCCAGTGTTGGGATGAGAACCTCTGCCTATGTGCAAATCATCTTTATAGTACTACGCAATTACAAGACGCACCACAGAGATTACACATGTACAGGTAGTCTGAATGGAATATGATCGAGGACATCAGAAAGGATGCTAGATTGCAATGAGTGTATGTGGGGAGGGGGGTTCATCAATAGGTTATGTAACAACAACCTCGGCATACATGTTTACAGGTGGTTAGAATGCCCTTCTAAGATTGATGACATCAACAGGGATACAAGATTGCATTGAGTGGATGGGGGGACAGGGTCTTATCATTTCACTATGGTAAAATACAGCCTCACTCCAGGGACTGGACAGCCATACATAGACACACACACACACACACACACACACACACACACACACACACACACACACACACACACACACACACACACACACACACACACTGCAGCATTCACAAAGATATACACCTATGTCACACACATACAGACACTTGACATGTGTGTGAGTCAAACACCTTCCTATGTATTGCTTTCTACACTTCACTCTGTACAGATGTCTACAACAGTGTACAGGAGAGTGAAAAACATGTGGGATGTATTCCCCACCATACGTGACATATATGGACACACACACCCACATGTGCCAGTACTGTCAATCAAACACCTGCCTATCTCATGATAGGTATTACAGAGCGACAGCACTATCGCACATGCTACAAAGCATAGTGACTCTTTCCTTTGCCAACTGTGCCAATATATGAATAATATATGCAAAGGGGAGGTGTTACTGTTCCAGGTGTCAAGAGGTTTGCCTTCAGTGTCACCCTTACTGCATTCTACATTGTGTGTCCTCCCCTTTATTTAACAAAACCATAGCTTAGCAGTTACACAGGTTATTGTAGGAATGGTTGTAACACCCCTGTGAGCTGTCCACAGTAATCATTCATCTGCAAAGTAGCCCCACCACTTAGTTATGTCCAAACATCTGTCCATACCTAAAGTACAGCTTACTGTATGGTGAGCATATCAACATATACAGTTGGCAATGTTGAGGCTGCATTGCAACTGCATGATGTACTAAGACAGCAGTCACCTTCAAACATCAGACACTGCACATGCATTGAATTGAAACACATATCAATATGTGTACACATATGCAGTCTCCATCAGTAAGTGGACTAGCAGGTCAAGAGGATACATTCCACACCTTCCCCACACCATGTGTGAAACCTAGCTGAGCATTACACCATAATGGATGTTGTATTCACGTACTGGTAGGACACACAAACACCTTCACTGACTAGCCAAGTGTACATTTATGCCAACAGCACATCAGCAAGACACACACACAGCAATATTCCATGTCATGATTCCACAAACTGTTAGTTGACAGTTCCACTGTGAAGCCAGGACACTGTAATGGTCAACAGTGAGCACATCCCATTTGCCACACACACATCATATTTGCCACACACACCTCATAATCACTTGAAGAGTGGCAGCAATGTGCTCTGTTTGAGCTAGGCATTACACTTATTCAAGCATGTGCAAGGCCTCTGGCTTGTAAACATCTCACCCCAGCATGTTCTTGCTATTGTGGTAATAAGGTTAATATCCAGACAGCACACAGCATGCATGGCTTGCAATTGTTGACATGGGGTATATGTAGGAGCTGTGGGCACACATGGTTGTACATGTCATTGACATATCACCTGTAACTACTCAGGAACATACAGGGCATAGCTGTATTCCCCTGAGTCTATCAATACAGGGTCTGTGTGTTGGTCTCAGGATCCTATTATTTGGATATGTTTGTAGGCATTGCATTAGGTGGACATGTCTAATGACATACATGCCACATGAGATGTTGTATGATATGATAGGTTTCCTGTGTGATCAATACAGAAGGAATATTATCTCTGTCAACATAGATATCAAACCATATGTACTGTTAACATTCAGCAGCCATGGACCTATCTTCCATGTGCATATGTGTAATTAATGTAGACACCTATATGTACAAAGGACAACAGTAGCAATGGTATTCTCATTTATGTTGTATGAGTGTGGCACGTACATATCCAGGGCAGGTACATCTAGGTCATATCCAACCATGAGGGTGTTGTTTACTGGTCTACAGCAACAGTCAACTGTGTTAATGCTGACAACATCCAAGGGACCATGGTATGTGTACAACTGACCTGGTTACAACCTGTGGAATTATTGAATTGCATAACACATTATGCAACTGTGTCAGTACATGGGTACTTTGCACAGTTGATGTTAAGCTAGGTACAGTCCACCAGTTGAAGGTTATTTGGTGTTCTACCATACTATTTCATACCACATGTATGGATGTGTGTTGGTAGTCTGAGGACATGGTGGTGGATGTATATGAGGATACTACATAGAATGAAGCTTTTGCCACTGTCACTTGTACCTGACACATCTGTAATGAATTGTGTCGGAGTAGTGGTCTTTACTTGTGAGTAGCCTTTATGAATATGTGGACACCACCCAAACTCCACAATCCCCGGGTACATTTCCTTAGCCATCATAAGTGCATATATGTATTTAGTATTTAGTTATAACAGTTGTACATATGTAGACTTGTCTATGTTGTTTCATAGAGTACAGTACATTCAAGGGCACTGTATATATGTACACAAAGTGACTGTCCCATTTGTTTTCAATACTGTGGAGTACCTGTAGTAATATGTGTATTATAAAAACCATGAAACATGTATACAACCCAGATGGCTTAGTAGCAAGTCTGGTGACCTTGGTGTAAATGGTTAAGGGTTGCTGATAATGTCTTTTAGGACTGAATAAGACACTTTTTGGCAGTTGTAAGTGGGTGTAAATGTGTTTTCGTGACAGTAAGCAGCAGGTACACACAGGTAAAAGACATGTACAACTTGCAGTACACTTGAAATGCCCTTCATTGGCAATCCTGTTGATGTCACCCACCCAGACATACACCTCTGGGATTATTGTAACCCAGAAATCTCTGTAGCGTGTCCTGTAATGGCATAATGCTGTAGTATGATAAACTAGTTTGGTAGTTGTTCTAATCTCAGACTTACCAACTGTGTGTGTCTGCCTGAAAAGGGAACAATGCTTTTTAGAGTATGCACACTCCTTACAATTCACATACTCAACTTTGGCAAGGTTGCTGATGTCACCCACCTAGAAGTACACCTCTGGGAGTGCTGTAACCCAGTAATTTCTGTAACACGTCCTATAACTGCATAATGCTGTAGTGTGATAAACTAGTTTGGTAGACGTTCTAATCTCAGACTTGCCAAGTGTGTGTGTCTGCCTGAAAAGGGAACAATGCTTTTTAGAGTATGCACACCCCTTACAATTCACATACTCAACTTTGGCAAGGGTGCTGATGTCACCCACCTAGAAATACACCTCTGGGATTGCTGTAACCCAGTAATCTCTGTAGTGCATCAGGTAACTGCATACTGCTGGAGTGTGATTTAGAACTGTGGTAGGGTTCCATCCACAACCATGGCAGTTGTGTGTTTCAATGTCTGTGTAGAGAGCAATGTATTATAGCCTACTCACTCACAGGACATTTACAATGCCCTACATTGGTGATCCTGCTGATGTCATTCTTTGTCAAATACACCTCTTGGGAATGTGTTCCCTAGTAATCCTCATGATGTGTCCTATAACATCTCCATGCGGTAGTGTGATATAGATCTTGGTCATGAGTTCTATACCCACACATGTCAGTTGTGTGTGTCTCAGTCTGTTTTGTGAGCAACGCATTTTGGGCTACTCACTTGCAGGAAATTCAAATTGCCCAACTTTGGTAACCCTGATGATGTAATTCCTTGTGAAATATACCTTTGGGGATGGGGTAGCCCAGTAATAGCTGTAGTGTTTGCTATAGCTATGTAATGCTGTAGTGTGATAAACTAGTTAGGTAGGAGTTTTATTCCAAGACGTGGCAATGTGTGTGTGTGTGTGTGTGTTTGACAGTCAGAGCCTGTGTGGAGGTGGCTGTGAGTGTTTAACCACTGGACATGTTGAGGAGCTTTTTGTGTAGTTTTCCTATTATTCCATATTATATGTCACAATGTCCACCTCACGAGGATTACAGATTTCAATCAGCCAAGAGACTGTGTTGGCAAGCCATACCCCTACATCTGGCAAAAGGCCTGGTCAACAAAGTAAGAACCCCTAATATTACCCAGAATATGTTCTGAACCCATGTGTCATACACAAACACACTTGCCTATTAGAAAATCCCGCTATGTTGCTATTACCCTGCACATTGTTGACAGATAGTAGGCATGGTGTGAATGCAGTGGGTTGCAGAGGGCATGACACCCTGTCCACCAGTACAATAGGCACATAATTGCAGAAAATGCACCTTCATTATGTTCCCCACTGGACGCCTGCAACATATGTGGTGCCATCAAATGTGATCCACAAAGGGCATACAATGCCTTACACACATGCCCTGTATGGACAGATGCCACTGACACCAGGGAATACCTGTATCATGCTATCAATGCAGGTGCAGGGTCAACCTGCTGTCTGTTAGCAGGTCCTGCCACATCAGGCCAGATCATTAGATAACAGTCTGTGTACACAGCATGTGCCAGGCAAACCAGGTCCACTTAAACATGTCACTGTACATTAATGTGGGACGTGCACATCCTAGGCAATGTCCATGTCAATGACTATCAAACACAGATATGGCATGCATTGCAAAGCAATGGCCACACACAATGGTAACCAGGATAACAGAACAGTTAATAGAATACACATCTGTGTGAGACATTGCAGACACTAGATCCCTGAACCACACTGCACACCATTGTTAGGTGGCCTGATGGCAAGGATTACCCCTCACCCAGCTTTGTACAGGCATCTTGCACAGCCAACCCTTACACACCAATGAAACAATGCACACATGCATGTCATTACTGGCACCTTGTGTCTGCGTGTGGGGTATGATGTTCCCAATCACAGTCACATCCAGTATAACTCCCATTGGCATACTGACTGATGTCAGACATGTTAATATGCCCTAGCCCATAGAACCTAAGGATAACCCCTGTGGTGCATGTAATACCTGTGCATTACTGTAGTGTGGCAAACTAAGCAGTTCAGAAGTGTATTTGTGAGCCTGCCAAAGTGTGCCAATGTGTCTGAGTCCCTTAGTGTGGTTGTGTTGACAATGACATATGTTCATGTGGACAGCCATGTGTGCTACACCTACATGTATGTCTACTATATCTCTGTTGCAGATGTCGCTCACCAGCACACATATATGTTCTTACAGCACACCAACATGTCAGCTATGTGACACATGGAGTAACTGCATGCACTTATAATAGTAATGGCTAGTCAGTTAGGGGTTTGAACCCCTGTACTGGTAAGTGTATGACAGATGAAGCTTAGGTTTTAGTCTCCCAGCCCTTCTCTGATGTACTTTGCCTTTGTCTGTCCCTAACACACAATCTCTGGTGGGTGTGGAGATGTACACCTGCTCAGCAGCAGCTTGTGTTTTGTAAGTGATGGTCATGATCATGTGATGGCCTCTGCACCTATTGCAGTCCTCATCTAGCTGATTGCATGTGGAACAGCTGTGGTGACATTATCATAGCCAGTTGCATGGAAACAGTACAATATCTAGGAACATCATGTTGGTGTTTGCCCATGACAGTCGCTGTGAGTGAAACCTGGATCTGGTGTTTGGTAAACAGTATCACAGAAATCTGGATATTCCTCAAATGACATACACAGTGGAAAATAGCCTAAAGACCGGAGCGTGATGTGCCAGATATGACTACAGCATGCAAGTGTAGCTATGCTTCATTCAGACTACTACCAATTTAACAAGTTGTGTGTAGTAATGGTTAATCTGCATGTTTTAATAACTGACAAGACAGTGCTCTGTTTGTGAGGAAACCCCCATCTGCAGGGTCATCTGTGGAATGGTCAGTGTGTGAATACATTTGTTTCTTGTGTAACTCACAGAACACACATCTGTGAACTGCAGAAGCATAGTGTGAGGATTGCAGTCAGTACATGGTGACAGTGATGAGAATTACTACCATCGCATTCCTGATTGGATGTACGTCACATGAAGCAGTGGTATGACAGTCACTGTCTGAGGTTATCACACTGACATGCCAATAGTGGGCCACTGTTTATAGCTGCAGTCACAAGTCATCTACTCTTTGGACAGATGTCATGCAGTATATGTGCATGTGTTGTGCTCCCTCTGCAAATATATGACATCTGTTGTCTTGGGTTGATGGTAATATCTATGCATGCTGTTATAAGTAATCCTGAATGCTGTTGAATATTACTAAGCCTTATCTGTGTTAAAACTGCAACACCATAAACTCTATGGGATGGGAGGTCCCAGCGGAACCACCTGTCCCACTTCAGCTGGCTATGGCACCGGGCACCATCAGGTCTGGGGCCCAGCCTTGGACCTCCACCTCTGTTGGCTCTGCACCACCTTCTGATGGAACTGCCACTGAGGATAGAGCCTGTCCCCCTGGGTGCAGGTCCAGACAGGAACTTGTCAGCCATCGTACAGTCCAGGCCGTGGTGCGTAGGGGGCTCAATAAGGAGTTCTGAGGCCAGCTATACCAGCTCGAGGGCAGAGTGTTATATTTAGATGGTGAGCCTGCCCCTCCTAGACAGCCCCCAGCACAGCCACCTTTGCAGCTCTGATGGTGGTTGCCCAAGTGTGGGGACCTCCATCCCACTGTTTCCATTTGGGGGCTCATGGGCTTGTGACTGCCAAACACCCCTCTACGTCCAAGGTGTAACCCCCCCACATGTGTCATATACTGCCCCTGTATGATGTCTTGTCTGTCATCCTACCCAACCTATCCTCCACGAGCATACCTACTCTCCTTCCCCAACATCCCACTCTCACCTTACGAAAATGGAAACAAAAGGCCAATCTGTTCCCAGAACAACTTTCACCCCATACATAGCTGTCCATTTCCCACATGTATCCACTGGACACATGTAACCTTTGTAACTTGCATCACAACATACTACTGTTGCCTTCACCCCTCTCTCAGGCACACGATCCTGGTATGCACATGACTCCTAAAGGTTCCAGGTACACATGATGCAGATGACCCCATTGTACACACAACACTACCGGTCCCTCTATAGTTACCCCATTTAACTTTTTAATGATGATGATGATGCACATAGCACCTTGCAAGAGTACTGTTCTCACATAATGATTGGACAGGACCTGTTTTGTTACTGTAAATAAAATGCTCAAAGTAATGTATTTAATGTTTGCATGTATTAATGACACATGTCTGTCTGAGGGAGTCTTGATATTACATTGGACAACACCACTACATAATACAGGAGTTACTGGTGTTTCCCTTTTCATTCTTTTTTACTGCTTTGTTGTCACATGGTATGTTCTTGATATAGCTATATATATCTATATCTATGTATGGATATATATCTGGACATAAACACACACAAACATACATCTACAAAATGGAATACATGTCCTATACTGTTGAATGACTGTGCTGGATGCTATGTTTGTGATAACATCCAATGTCTGTATATCTAACATGGCTTAGTGGTAAATCACATTGGCTGTGGTGTGCAGGGTCCTGGTTTCGAGCTTTGCAGAGGCTGCTTATTTTGTTGCTGGGCAGAACAAGGGCCATTGGATACAGAGTGATTAAGGCACTTTTAAGCAGGTGTGAGCGGGTGTGCATGGGTTTGCACTACAGTAAGCAGTGGTTACTTTTGGTTACAGTTCCTTACACTCAGTTACCTTCTTGATTGCTTATCCTGTGTAGGCAGTGCTTACCCCTGTGCAAACAGGCTGTAACCCGCTTACTGCTGCTTAAAAGTGCTTACTCCCACTTACACCCATGCTAATTTCTTTAAAAGAAAAGAAAAAAGGGGTGATAGGAAAGTGGTGAAAAAGGGGCACAAAGAAGGAAAGACAGTAGGCAAGGTAGCTAGGGATGTGCAGGAAGGGTTTAGGGAAGGTCCATAGCTGTCCATTACTTCCACTGCAATGGCTGTGCATCTACAATAAATTCAGTGGTACATTTGGACACTCACAACCCTGAGGGAGGGGTGAGGACAACAATAGTATGTTGTGATGCCAATTAGAAATGTTTACATGTGTCCAGTGGACACTTGTGCGAAATGGACAGCTATGTATGGGGCATGCTTTTTTTGTGGGAACAGATTGCCCTTATTTTCTTTTACTTTTAGGTGAGAGTGGGATGTTGGGGAAGGAGAGTAGGTATGATCAGGGAGGATAGGTTGGGTAGGATGACAGACAGGACAAACAAGATGTGTACAGGGGCAGTATATGACACATGTGGGGGTAAACACCTTGGACAGGGAGGGGTGTTTGGAAGTCACAAGCCCATGAGCCCACAAATGGATACAGTGGGACTGAGCTCCCCACCCATTCACCACTGCACCTTCACAACCCAGAAGGTGGCTATGCTGGGGGCTGTGTAGGAGGGGCAGGCTCACCCTCCAGTTGCACCATTCGGCCCTCAAGCTGGCATAGGCGGTCTCAAATCTCCCTGTCAAGCTCCCTACACACCACAGCCCAGACTGTACCACAGGTGACAGGTTCCTGTCTGCACATGCTCTCAGGGGGGGCCAAGCCCCATCCTGTGCAGTGGTTCCACTCATAGGTGGTGCAGGGCCAATGGATGAGGAGGTCCCAGGCTGGGCCCCAGATGTGCTGGTGCTCGGTGCCATGGTCAGCTGAGGTGGGACAGTTGGGTCTGCTGGGACCGGCCTTCCCATACGAGCTATGTCATAGCATGTTTAAGGCAGATATGGGTTAGTAATAGTCAACAGCATTCACGATTAGTTATACCAGCATGCATAGTTATTCCCATTACCCAGGGCACCAGATATAAAATAGTTGTAGAACAGGCAGAACACATGCATATATGGGTAAACAGTGGCCATTACAACAACATGTAGGTTTCATTGATGGCAACAGGACACCAATATGGGGGTATTTTAATATGGCACATGTATAGAAACAGATGTGAATATTTATTAACCAATAGGACATATGTCCCAACAAAGGTTAGGAGTGTAGACATACCAAATGAGTTGTGTAAATCGGTTATTTTTGCATATATGGTAGGGGTGAGAGAGAGAGAGAGAGTTCAATTAACAACTAATAACTCCTTGTAGTTTACACAACATTCATAGTCACTGCAGTAGTCTGTCCCTTACATGTATTATTATACTACCTAATGGCATTATATTGTACAATGGTATGTTTGTAGATTAGTATGTATGGGACCTGTGTCTTACATACAGGCTTGACAAGATGGAGGTGTAATGCAATATGTTTGGAGACTGCTGACTGCTGTCATACACTTTGGGTGAGATGCTGGGATGACAGGTATGTTTGCATGTACATTCTCTGACTATGTACAAGTCTGACTATCAGTTATATGTCATTTACAGCTGCCTACATTCCTTGGATCATCACACTAATTTGTCAGGGGAACAGGGCAAAAGGCAGGTGATGTGGGCCATTTATCAGGACATACTGGGCAGATTGGAACAGTTGAGGGGTATGAATATGCATACCACTTTCTATTTGAGCATTCTAGCATAATATGTACAGTTGTTAATTGTATATATGCATACAGCTTTCTCTCTAAACATTCTAACAAACTGTGTGCAGTTGTGTGGAATGATTATGCATACAACTCACTAGCACTCCTGGGATCCAAAGCCCTGCTGTGTGTGACAAAAGCATTACAGTTAAGATCACTGTACACTATGCTATCAGGCAATTGTTGAGAGGCTTTGCAATGTATTTAGTCTAATATGACTGACCTATTTGCACTTCCAACATTGTTATACAGCACTTCATACACATTTTATCTGCATACTACAGTGTGGGTTACACTGCTTACTACAACAGTACTATTTAATAACTGCAACAGTACAACAACATATGACTGCAGGGTAAACAGAAGCAATGCAGGGCTTACACCTTTATTCGCAGCATATTACACAAATCTGCATACTGGTACAACACTTTCTGAGGCTCTTACATATATTTGTTATGACAGTACATGCAGGCTATTTACTAACCTGCCTCGTGACGCATCCTTTGCAGCCTAGCATCATAGGCTTGCTGGTTTGCAGCATGCTCATCTGCAGCTGTCAAAGAAGTACAGTGATATTTAGCCATACCTATCAATAGTATACACAAGCTAGGCAATTATTAACTACGTAGTGGAAGGAGTACTTACTCAATTCTGGGGCATTCTGCATCTGCCTTGCTTCCTGGATCCACTGTTCCAGGACATCCCCTCTCCACCGGTTCAGGTCTGCATGGTGGTGTCTGACCTGCTCACCTGTCTGGGGGATACCTTTGGCACTAGTGAGGTCATGGGCGAGACTGTCCCAGACCTCCATTTTGTACAGCGAGCCCTGGTACCGGCCCTGCAATAGTTTCCTGTCATGGTGCTTTACCAGGAGCCATACCATGAATTTGGACTCCTGGATGCCCCAGCACTGCACTCTAAAGTGAGTGCCTTCTCCCACTCCAGCCATTCTGCCTGCAGGGTGATGCTACAACCAGTTATGAGCCATATTCCCGCCTCTTCGGTTTAAGTACGGCCAGATTCCCGGACTTTTCCGTAATTGGCCGGTTTCGAAAAGGTTAGTCTATGTCTTATTCATTATAGGTTATATATGTGTCTGGTACCCGTCATTCATATGTACATACACTGTATGGGGTCCTGGGGACTTCATAACATTATTACAGTGACACCTCAACTCTATGTTTACTGCAGTACTCCAATTCACATATATATGGTCTGTGGCAGGTTATAGAACATTACACTGCACATAGATTCAGTTCACATGTTTGATTTGATTTCCCTGTGGTGAGTATTAGTTTGCTGATACCTCCTTTATATGTATTGCTATCATGGCATAGTGGTTAACTACTATGACTGTGATGTATAGGGTCCTGAGTTCTAGCCTTGCAGAGGCTGTTCATTTTGTTGCTGGCCAGAACATGAGCTGTTGGGTACAGAGTGATTAAGGCATTTTAAAACAGTTGTAAGCGGGTGTGCGCAGGTTTGCCCGGAGCTAAGCAATGCTAACCTCTGGTTACAGTTTCTTACACTCAGTTAGCCTATGCATTGCTTCACCAGTGTGATACTCACATACCGGCAGCCAAACAGGCTTACACCAGCTTGCTCCTGCACTTGCAAATGCACTGCATCTGGTATTTGCATCTAACACTCACACCACTGGGTGGGGGTGAGGACTACTATAATACCTTGTGATGCCTATTACATCGGCTTACATGTCTACAGTGGGGTGTTGCGACCATGTGTTCGTAGATGTTGTGTAGTGGGTTATGCAATGACACACATGGTCATACCATACTTAGTCATTTAAACTGGACTGTGCTGCGGTGGGACCCATATCGGGAATGGCTGCCCATTAGGCGTAAGCATGCCGGTCGACTGTACAGAATCCATGGCCTGTCCAGAGTTTGCTTCATACTATTGGTGTGTTCCTCTTACAATTTGCACCAGTCTGGCAAATACTTGGGAAATGACACCATTAAATACAGACAAGTAATTGGGTTTAGGACCCCACATCCTTCAGCCGAGTCATGCTAATGCATAGCTATTATTCTATCAGCTTTCTAAGGTTGTAAGTGGAATATGTGCTTTCTGTCCCTATTTGCTCCCCCAATGGTTTATGTTCTGTCCAGTGGTTTTGCTCTTAGGGGTTGAGAGGTATGGGCGTAAGCACTGCCCATTTTGGAATATTACTTACATCCTGGGGTGGTCCTAATACAACTGCGCCAGCCAACACTAGCATGCCTGGGCCCATAATTGCATACACATAGTTCCCCCACCTGCCCTCCTCTACAGCACTCATCCTTACTGTGGGTGCGGGTGGGGTCTAACCACACCACTACACACTGCCCACTCTCCATGTGTCAAGACCCATGTCATACGTTGTGTCGACCCATGGGTTATCAGGCTTGCACAACCAACTGGTCCCTGTACGTCTACAGCCTGGTTTGATGAATCATTATAAGGACTGACTCCGATGATCAGTAATTTTTGGGGTGTCCCACAAGGGACATTTATGTCTTAATTTTAAAATTAGGCCTGGCAGGTCTCTCCCACTGGTAGTGTCCTGCCTGTTGTCTGGGAAGCAGTGATGTGTTTACTTGTATCGTGTGTTTGTATGTTTCACCTGTCTAGGTGGGGGTGGTTGATGCTATGTATTACACGTTTGTTGATTGGACCCCTCACCACCATTTGCATGGCCTGTGAACATATGTAATTCGTAACTGCTGTATCATATCCTGCACCTCCTCTACTGAGCCCATCCTTACTCTGGGTGCAGGTCGGATCTGAACACATCACTACACGCTGCCTACTCTCCACTTCATGGGACCCATGTCGTACAGTGTCTCTACCCATGGGTCATCAGGCTTTCCCACTCTTGTATTCCGGGTATGTACACACCCCAGCCAGAATGGTCATCGTATCGGCTTTCGCATAAGTGGAAATTGACTATCTGCATGAAGATCGCAGTACAGTGGGGAGTGGAAATTCATCCACATCCCTACTGTAGTGCGATCTTGGAGTTAGAATATATAAGTAGGGGGGTGTGGGGGACGTGATAGCTGTATAGGAGTTTGATTTACATGAGCTCCTATACGGCTATCACGTGGTGGTTTCGACAACAATGTCGAGGCAAATGCGTCGAGCATTTGGTTCGACATTGTGAAAGGCATTTTTTTTTACTTTCAGTATTACCATTCGTTTATTTGAACAGAAAATGTTTTTCCATTCAAATAAACAATAGTAAACCACACACACACACACACACACACACACACACATATATATATATATATATATATATATATATATATGTGTGTGTATATATATATATATATATATATATATATATATATATATATATATATATATATATGTGTGTGTGTATATATATATATATATATATATATTTTTTTTTTTTTTTTTTTAATTTATTTTATTTATTTTACATTTGTTAACCGGGAAAGTTTGACTTGGAACAAAGCCAATTTTCAGCAGAGGCCCGGGTAGAAAACTCCAGATATATATATATGTCTGTAAGGCAATGCATACCCCCACACAAACACACTTAAACACACTTACTGGTACTTATATATGCTTACTACTGCTTATTTATGCTTAAACCTGCTTACTAGTCCCTTTTTCATTATGACACTGCCACTTCACTCCAGTTCACTTTTAATTGTTAAAATACAAAAACAATAATAAAACAGCCACCAAGGACTAAATGTAGGTCTTCATTATTTTAATAAAACACAGAACCAAATAACTAAGTGCTTTCACCAGGCATAAACTGATAGCCAGTGGTTTATGCCTAGTGAAAACGCTTAGTTATTTGCTTCTGTGTTTTATTAAAATAGTGAAGACCTACGTTTAGTCCTTGGTGGCTGTTTTATTATTTTTTCTTATTTTAAATGTTGAGTGGTGGTTTATCCATTTGGATTTCTTTGTTTTTTCATTTTTAATTGTTATTATACAGGTTATACAGCAGACAGATGTCAAAATATGTTCATATATAGATTTCTAATGGAAAATGGTATGTGCTGCAGTGGGATTTGGAACGGGAATGTCTGTTCATTAGGCGGATGCTCTAACCTCTACACTATTGCTGTGCTGCTTAATTTGCATATATACCCATATACCCATGGATCCTAGTTTCCCAAAGACCCACCCCAACACTTCACTGACACAGCAGTTATCCATTCTCCAGTTGGATACACTGTGTATCTACACCACTACACATTGGCCACTCCCTACTCCTGTAGACCCATCCCATGGGCTGACTCACTCCACGTATCCTCAGACATTCCAAAAGTTTAGTCCACACACATTGGTGAAATGAGTGACCAATAGGACACTATTCACGATTTCTGGGTTGTCCCACCTGGGACACACATGTCTTTATTTCAAGATTAGACTGTATACTTCATTACATCATTACTTCCATTAACATGACACTGCAATAAATTAATAACTATGACTATGTGGTAACAAGCACGTTACACATGAGAGCTAATAATGTACGTGTTCGGCAAAATTATATTACAAATATGACCTGTTTAGTGATTGGCATTGCCGTAGCAGGCAGATCACAGGAATGATTCCATGTGTGAGAAAGTCCTCACATTTGATTTTTTGAGAACAGCACTGACTTTGGACAATGTACACACTTCTGCATTTTTGCAGATTTGTCCCTTCTCTCTTATGCACAGCCTATTATTCTATCTACTGTCGAGGTTTGTAGGGGCACTTTCATGTTATTTATGTCTGCAAAAGGAATGAATGTGTTACAGGGAATGTACTTCTCCATATAGACATATGCATTTGTGTATGCATATATACTTATAATGAACTCGCTGACCTCCATGGGACGGTCCAATTAGAACCAGGCCATCCGACCCTGACACGCCTGGATCCATAATTTCATACCTATGGTTCCTCCACCCCACCCCAGTTCGACATACACGCAAACCATCCATTCTCCGGTTGCTATCACAGCCATGACACATCTCCACACATTGCCCTCTCCCCAGCGTTACGGACCCTACATGTATGTTGTCCCAACCCATGTATCATCAGGCTCTTCCACCATTTGGTCCTTAAACATACCTGCCCTTGCTTGTGTAATGGTTAAAAGTCCACTCCGTCTAGCAATTTTTGGGTAGTCCCACCAGGGACTACCCTGTGATTGTAAAGTCGACTTAGCAGATCAACAATGTTGCTCCCACTGGTAGTGTCCTGTCTGTGGTGTGGGTAGCAGTGATTTGCTCACCCCTGCCCAGCTTGAAATGATCTACACTGACAGCACTAAATAATACTGGGATTGCTGTTGATTCCCTTCTCATTCTTTTTGTATGATTTATTGTTACAACGTTTATTCTTCATATATATATCTATATATATATATATATATATATATATATATATATATATATATATATATATATATATATATATATATATATATATATATATATATATATATATATATATTATATATCTGTACATACACATGCACATACATCTACATAATTATATACATTTCCTATGCTGCTGCATGACTGTGCTGGATGATATGTTTGTGATAACATCAGATTTATGTATATCTGCCATGGCTTAGTGGTAAATCACATTGGCTGTGGTGTGCAGGGTCCTGGGTTTGCCTTTGCAGAGGCCATTTATTTTGTTGCTGCCAGAACAAGGGCCATTAGATATAGAGTGATTAAAGCACTTTTAAGCAGTTGTGAGTGGGTGTGTCCTTGTTTGCGCGATGGTAGGCTGTGCTAACTTCCAATTACAGTTTGTTAAATTCAGTTAGCTTCTACTATGTTTAATGTGTGTGGGCACTGCTTACACCCATGCAAACACACTTAGACTTGCTTACCAGTACTTATATATGTTTACTATTGCTTATTTGTGCTTACACCTGCTTACTGGTGCCTTATTCATTATGACACTACCACTTTGATTGAATGACATCAGTTAAATATTTCATGCAGTACTCCAGTTCACATTGACATGTTATTATGTAGGTTATACAGCAAAAAGATGTATAAATATGTTCATATACACTTTCCACATGGAAAATATATGCTATAGTGGGACTCGAATCGTGCATGCCTGTTCGTTAGGCGGATGCTCTAACCACTACACTATTGACGTTAAGATTAATTCCTCATGGTCTTTTCTATTTGAAAACCAAAAATAAACGTGTTGGGTAAAACCTTGGTGCAGAAATAAATCCAAGTAAAAAGTAAGAGATGCACCAAGATAACACACAGCAAAACATTTAATCACAACAAAGTGCACGGTGGTAAGCTCTTTCACAACTGAAGTTGCTTCATCAGACACCTGTCTGATGAAGCAACTTCGGTTGTGAAAGCGCTTACCACCTTGTACTTTGTTGTGATTAAACATTTTGCTGTGTGTTATCTTGGTGCATCTCTTACTTTTTCTTTTCTATTTGGATGATTTTAATGTGTAAGCTATGCTAAGCACGGGGCGGCAATGCACAAACACACTGTGCTTCATTTACACTTTCGATAATGAACCAATACAAATGTAAAATAGGGACACAGGGGAATCTAATTGTGATAGTTCTAGGCACGGGGCTCAACATTCCACTATGTGCTTGTGTGTTTACTACTTTGAGTTTATTTCAGTGTTCATGTACACTCTTGTATGCTTAGCATACATTTCAGTATCCACGGACACTGACTTAATTGCTTACTATTAGAGGCAGGCTCTAATAGTAAGCACAGCAGGTTGTGCAACTGTGGATGCATGTTTACGCCTCTGTAGAGCACTTAAACATGCCCCGGCACTCGCACACATTTCCTGTGCACATCAAGGGTGCGGCAGTGTGCCCTCATAAATATTCATGTGGTGCTGCTGCACCATCTGTAAGGAGGACACACGGCGCAAGGCTAAAACTGTCCTTGTGCTGATCTTCAAGAATCCCGGGGTTTGTGTACTTAGCTGACAGACATCTGCAGTTCACTGGCTTTTAATGTTTTTTCTATTTATTATTTAAATCTTACACTGTCATATTTATTTATTTGTTTTATATTATTTTACATTTGTTGACTGGGAGAGTCCAACTGGATTACAGGTCCATTTTCAGTGGAGGCCCGGGGAGAAAAGCTCCAAGCGAACAATTTTTTACAAAACATAGTTTTAAGGATAGACTTTTGACATACAATTTCCACAGAAGAGACTTTGACATACATATTAACTAACAGATAGGATACATTCATTCTCTACTATATAATATTAAATTACAGAAGATATTTGTATGTTTAGGATTCCTGTGATAGATTTACTATCAGAGTAAAAGCAGAGAGATGTAGAATAAGGCTCCGAGAGAGCAGATGATGCTCGCTATAGTTGAGAAGGATAACAAATTGATTCACTATATGTCTTCACCTGGTTTTAGTTGAGAAGGATAACAAAATAATTTACAATATGTCTTCTCCTGGTTTTAGTAGCATATGGAATTGCTCAACATTGCTGGGGTACTTTTCCCTAACTCCTGTAGAGATGGGATGAGCAGATTAACAGCCCTAAGTGGGTACAGTACTATGATTGGTTAGCTTAGCAGAGTTACTTAAGTTAGGTGAAGTGTTCTAATGAGACATTAGCCAGGGGGAATACAGGAGCACAGTCAATTATTCAAAAATTGAGTTTTAACAAGTTTCTTAACTGTGATGGGGATTTGTTGTCAGTTATGTGGGCAGGAAGGGAGTTCCAGGTTTTTGTTATACAGTGACTGTAGACAGACCTACCAGCTTCATTGTTATATTTGGTTACTTTGAGGAGGTTTTGTGTGCTAGACCTCAAGTGCCTGGTGGTTGTATAGGGTTGCAAAAGATTTTGTAGGGCTGGGGTATTTTCAGAGTTATATATTATTTTGTGGGCTAGTGATAGTTGATTGAGTTGAAGTAGTAGTGGTAGTTCTAGCCAACTGAGTTTTTTTTAGGCATTCACAGTGATGTGTTCTAATGGGAGAGGTTATAGCGAATGTGGCTATCTTATTATAACAACTATCAAGTTTGTTTAGGTCGGATTTGCAGAGATTTGTAAGCACGGGGGAGGCATAAAGTAGGATAGATAGTAGATGAGTCCTCGCTATTGTAGTTTTGGAGTGGTCAGTGAGGAATTTTTTATCGTGATACAGTAGGCCACGTTTTTTATGTACTTTTTTATGGTTATAGAAATATGTAGGTCAAATCTAAAGTGATTATCTATTTCAACCCCTAAGAGTTTGGAATGATTTGTGGGGGTGATTGTGGTCTTCTTAAAGGAGGAGATGAAGAAAGAATCAGTGGGAGGTATGGCTCTGTGGGAGCTAAAGAATACTAGCTTTGTTTTACTTGGGTTCAGAATGAGCCTTTGGTTTGTAATCCAAGTTTCTGCTAGGGAAAAGCATTCTTGTCTTAAGGAGTGAAGGATGTCAATTGATTTGGCTGCACATATTATGGTGGTATCATCTGCATAATGCACTATTGAGGCTTTAGGAATACTGTTTGGGAGCTGATTGGTGAAGAGGGTAAAAAGAAGTGACCCCAGGATGGAGCCTTGTGGTACTCCTAGGGAGACTGGTAGGGAGGGGGAGAGTTGGTTTTGCCACATAGCAGCTTGTTTCCTTCCCTCTAGGTAGTGTTTGAATCAGGAGATGCAGGGGTGGTAAGGTGTAGAGTTGCTAGTGAATGAAGGAGTTTATTGTGGTTAACTATATCAAATGCTTTGGGCAAGTCAAGGAAGGTGGCAGATACAAGGAGTCCATTGTTTCTGTGAGTATTGACAATGTTGGTGAAATCTGTTTATGAGGTGGAGGTGCTATAGAAGGGTCTAAAGCCATGTTGTTGTGTTGCTATTAGATTATTTTCTAGGAGATATTTCATTAGTTGCTTGTGTATTACCCTCTCTAAAAGTTTAGATAAAGGGGGTAGTATGGCTATAGGGCGGTAGTTATTGAGTTCCAGGGAGGTTCCCCCTTTATGTAGAGGTATGATATGTGATATTTTCCACAGCTTGGGTACTATACACTCGGAGATGGATCTGTTAATTAGGATGGAGACAGGATATGATATGGCTTCTGCAGCCAGGTGGAGGTATTCAGCGGGTAATTTATCTGTGGCTAGAGACGTTGGTTTGAGCTTGCAGAGTAGTTTTTCAATGGATTTGGTTGGTTCTGGGTGGAAACTGAACTTGGGGCAATTGTAAGTTGAGGTGGGGGGTGGATTTGCAGGGGTGGGGATGTTGTCATTGGGTTGGTTCTTTGCAAGGGTCTGGATGGTTTCTGTAAAGTATTTATTAAATTGAGTGGGGATGTCTTCTTGGTTATCTATTTTTGGGGGCTGGGGTAGTTGTTTTACCTGGTTGTAGAATAGAGTTATTTCAGTTGAATGTGTTATGATTCATTAAGATTATTCATATTCATATTTGTGTTAGCATAGATACAGTATCATCAGTATTTTATCATTATTAATAGCATAACATCATAACACACAAATACATAAAATTATAAAATATATAAAACATAGTGAATAAAATTTTGAATATATAATGTATTTAATGTATATATAAGCTTGCTGCCTAATTGCTAACACACATAAAGTGTTTATTAGTGGGTTTAGATACTGACATTTTTGCACAATACTAGCGCGAGCTGTTAGCATTGCCGAACATCACAGTTATGGATTAGTTATTATTTAGTGTTCACACAACTTAGTTTGGGTATTTTAGTACATAATGATTTTTAAAGTTCCTATAGTTTGTATAACGTGGGTACTGCTTAATGATTCACATTTTATTTGCATATTAACATATAAGAAATGACTCTTGGAGCAAAAAAGAGTTAATTTGTAGTGAATTTTTAACCATGTGATCACAAACAGCATATTTAAAGTACCGTGTTTATGATGTGTTTGTATCTGAAGAAGTTTGCTTAATTGGGCAGACAAAAAGTGCTTTATACCATACCAGTTTGTTCTAGTTTTTTTACAGCGGATAGCAGTGGTTGTGTTACATTATCGTTTTTACTGTGGAAAAATCAAATATCGCTTGGTTTTACGTTGCTGGTGTTCCTGTGGCATTTTTGTTGTTTTCAACAGTTTATTAATTTGTTTTTAGTGGCATGATTCATTAAGATCACAATCCATAACGGAGGAGGTAACATATAATCAGGAAGCTAAGTTTTAATAAACTACAATTTCATATTCTTAAGCAGACCCATGAAACTGTACAAAATCTAAGTTTTCACTTATATATTTGCAAAAGTATAACATCAGGATCCCTAAAAGGTTCATACTTGCCTAGTATGAAGTTTGCAGTCAATTGTATTTTTGATGTGTTTGCACTGTATTGAACCTTTGGGTTGTAACATATCTTTGTATCCATCTAGACCGGACCTGATATTTAGTCATTTTTAATCAGTGACTAACCCTGGTAAATAACCATAAATGCATTATTAATTTAATTGGTCTGCTATCCCTGTCTGGTATGGGCATTCAAGTCCACATTGTCTCTTAACTAGTTATTTGAAATGGTTAAAGTAACAATGGTAACAACTTCTAGAACTTACCAAGAAATCCACCTCCGTACATTGAAAATGAGCCTAGTAGCTGCTCATGTTGCTCATGACTTCTTTATGTAAATGTGAAGTAGCCGCACCAATTTTTATTATGTGAATACTCCAGCAGTACATCTCCTGGCCTAATGTCAGTTACCAACCTGTAGTTTTACACACGGGGCATATGCACCCCTCTCAATCTCTCTCTCTATCAAGACTCAGTGGCATCCCTGAAATACTTGTAGCTGTTGCCTGTGATAGTCCATTTTTTTCAGGCAGTATTTTGAATCCCTGTACCTAAAGGAAGCCCATATTTTAATAACTGGCATTCTTCAGTCACAGTACAGTGTTTAATACATACTGACTGTCTATCCAATAGGTTTGCACCTCTCAGCTTTTGAAGACACTACCTTATTTTGTTCCTGCTCTGTTGTGCCTACAGAAATGTTAAGAGTCCTTGAGCTGTACATACAGCAACTTTGGTCAAAAACATCTGAGATCCTGTAAGCAGAAAACCCATATGAATGCTACATTCATTAACGAGTGCTTCAGATAAAGATACTGCACAGATGAAAATAATTTGTAAGAAAATACCTGTGGTAGACCTAGACTCTTGCCAACTCAGTAGATTTTAAGGACCGTTGTACAACTGATTTTTTTTAGAAGAACTTTAACATTTATCATTGTGGATTTGACAGATGTACACTGGCAAATATGGAAGCAAAATATTTTGGAATAAGCTAACAGTGTATTGAAAAACCATCCTCTTCCCGGATTACATTAAATGTTGAGAAGATTCTCCAGCTGAAAACTGAGGGCTGTTTAGTTATCATTAAGTAGCTGGGTATCATTCTTATATATAAATCTCAACTGGGTTACATAGTGTATTATTTTTCCATATCTTTAATATTAAACCTGCTAGTGTCATATGTACCATGCTAATCACTGTAGTAAGCTCAATTAGAATGTGAAGATGTATACCTCTTAGCTATTACCCTTATATATAAACAAACCAGACAAACACTATCAATGTGGGTGACTCCACATCAACCAGCAGCGGGGTGCCACAGGGGACAGTGTTGGGCCCCCTACTGTTTGGTGTATACTTCGCAGAAGTTCAGGTCAAAACTAAAGGGTTGTGTCTAACCAAGTTTGCAGATGGGTGCAAACTAGGTGCAATCACTGAATCCCCAAATGATGCCAGTATACTCCAGAATGGTCTCACACAGACCAATGACTGGTGTATTAGTCACGGTCTCATTCTGAATGCAAAGAAATGCATCATCATTCCTTTTGGAACAAACAATGTTCCTTCACACTATCAAATCAATAACAATACCCTAAGTAACCATGAACTTGTAAGGGGCCACCACACATCTACCATTGTAAGGAAAGCTTTCCACATAGCTCACTTGATTAGTAAAGACATCACCCTGAGAGCAAAAGAAGTTATAACCCCTTATACTCGGCACTTATCCAGTCCTGAGTATAATGCTCTATTCGGCATGTACAGTACTAAGTGCCTACAGCTATCAGAAAGACCTCAGAGGTTTCTAATAAAGGCAATCAAGGGCCTCCAGCATGTGCCTTACATGGACTGACTAAATTCCCTGTCACTATACTCTGTATCCTATAGAATTCTTACGGAAGACTTAGGGCTGGCCTACAGAGTAACCTGAGACCCAAACCTAACAAACTTACTGCATATCTGTAAATCAAGTGGATATAGGGCTACCCATTCCAGAGACGTAAATATGGCCTTTGACTTAAATATGGCATGATGGAAGGACAGATTTATCTCCCAGTGATTGCCATGTCTTTGGAACAGGGTGCCAGTTCATTTGAAACAGAGTACCTCTATGACACTGTTCAAGAGGAATCTGCATGAGTGGATGGGGCTCCATAAATTCTTACTGGGGACAGTGCCCATGACGCCCTTGACATGGGCAGTCATCACTAAATGCAATCTTGGATATTGACTGGTATCTGTATGGTATTACATTCAGTTGAAACAGCTAGGATTAAAATGACCTCCAGGTTGATAGCCTAGTAATCTCCTATGGTCCTATACATATGTATATATCTGTACATATTTATGTATATAGTGAGAGAGATTGGTGGCAGACAGTTGATCGAATGTACTGGACTCCGACACCTGTTTGGTAAACACCATTTGGTCAATCCAGATAGATGGTTGACAGGTGTATGAGATCAACATTTCGTGAGTAAGGAATATTCCCTTTCCCCAGTGATTGTGCATACTGGAGTTAGTTAATAAAATTAGCAGAGGTTATGGAAGGCTTTTCCCCTACAAATACACTTGCAATTCATTTAGTTCGCTCCGAGGTAAGAAGCATGCACACAACATGCCCATATATGTGCATTTGACATTCTGACACTCATCTCTAGGGTTTTGGCATACAGTATATTCACTCTAGAGTCTGACACCCAGATATATATATATATACACACACATACACACACACACACACACACACATATATATATTACTTCACTGAAAGCTTAATTGAGTGTATCACTAATCATCGAACTCAGATCAGCAAAAGCTCAATTAAGCTAATGACTGTTCCAGCCAAACAATTCCTAGGGAAAAAAAATAGTAGGCCAGCTACTGACCAGAACATATACAACAACATTTAAAACCCTGCAAAGTGGGTGCTTTGCCCCCCCCCCCCCCACTATATATACCAACTCTGAGATTTCACTACAGTGGGGAAAAGGGTATATATTATATATATATATTATATATTAAGTATAAAAACTCCAAGATCCCAGTCCAGTAAAGACAAGGGCAAACTTCCTGCTAAACACTGTACCGCTTTCTCCAATCAAAACATCAACCTCTAAAACATCATTACACAACACCAAATCCACTCTTGACTTTCAGTTTACTTTATTTGGAGCATCTCTGTTTGCTTTTTGTTGCACTCGATCAGGTGATTCTGCATATGTGGAGTCCGAGTAAGTGTCATTCTACATTTTGATAGTAAACCTATATATGAGTCTACTTCTAATCTTTGAAAACTCATTTCTTTGAAGATTAGAAAGCAGATACCCACTTTCATGAAAGTGCACTTAACCAAAAATGCACATTCATGAAAGTCGGTTAACCAAATCATGGTACAGTGGGGATAAGGCAATATATCCTTTTCCCCACTGTAGTGTGATCTCGTAGTTAGTATATATAAGTAGCGGGTGGGTGGTGCAGCCCTCCAGATGGGCGATGTAGGGTGCTTGCTCCCTGGCAAAAAATTTATTCCACTTTGCCGGACACACCTCCAGTAATTCTGTATACTAACTCCTAGATTCATGGTACAGTGGGGATAACGAAATATATCCTTTTCCCCACTGTATTGTGATCTCAGTTAGTATATAGAGTTATGGAAGGTCTGTCTGACAAAGTAGAATACATTTTTGCAGGGGGGAAACCCCTGCACCTCCATGTGGGGGGCTGTTCCCCCATACACCCACTACTGATATATACTAACTCCGAGATCACACTACAGTGGGGAAAAGGATATATTTCCTTACCCTCACTGTACTGTGATTTGGTTAGCTGACGTGATTTCGTTAACTGACTTTCGAGAAACTGAACTTTCGGTTAAGTGCACTTCCGTGAAAGTGAGTGTCTGCTTTCTAATATTCAAAGAAATGAGTTTTCAAACATTAGAAGTAGACCCATATATGTGTGTGTGTGTGTGTGTGTGTGTGTGTGTGTGTGTGTGTGTGTGTGTGTGTATGTATATATGTATATGTGTATCTCTCTCTCTCTCTCTATATATATATATATATATATATATATATATATATATATACATATCACAAAAAGGGAAAACTAGTTGTGCAGAAACAATATCAGGATATGAATTATTAAAATAGACTGTCATAAGTTCTTATGTAAGATCCATGTGAAAGATCACTTTGCATTCTTATTAAAAATAAGAAAAGATTATTGAAGCTGTTACTGCTTGTTTAAACCATGGTTTAGGAACTTAGAACAAGAGTTTAATGGTTTATCCCTTGCTAGAGCACTTTTTTTTATCATCTTTCTGAACCATAATCCTTGACATATTTGTCAAGTATAAATTCTAATATTTTTTTCTATAAAATGTAGTATTTTTCTTTTAAACTACGTAAGATCTTGGTTCATTTGCTTTACCAACAGTTTTAGCTTCAAGCAGTAGATTGTTCCATAGCTTCTGAATGCTTACCTTTAATCCATCTTCTAATTCTTCTCCTTCATTATCTTTTTCAATATCTCCTTTTTTCTGTTTTTGTCTATTTCTATCTCTTTTCTCTGATCTATATTAATTAGTCATCCTTCTTTTCTTTGCAAGCCATCCATAAATGTCCCATTTTTTTACATCTATAACATTTAAATTCACATGTTTTTTCTTCATGTCCTGTTTTATCACATATATGACATTTTTTGTTATGACAGCTGTTAATTAAATGCCCTTGTTTTCTTCAAAGATAGCATGTTTTGGTCGTCCCCAATATTTCACAACACCATTCTTACTGTCCACGTTTATAACACTTGGAATACATACAATTTTATAAATTCCCATTTACAGATTAACGTCTCACAATAGTCAATAACAAAAATGAGTTTCACTGCCTGATCACTTGCATTACTAACTGTTTTGGAACCCCCTTTATCAAAGTCTCACTGATGCTGACATATGATCAACAAGATTCCAGTTTGAATTTGGTTGCCCTTTCTATTCTTCTTTATGCCAAATCTGGTGACTTGCTGATGCCATCTAATGAGCCAGGAAAGTAGCACCAATAATGAACACCATTGATAAGCAGCGCCTTACTTTTTCAGGCTGAACTACTCTGAGAACGTTAACCTTGAGAACCTAATCATATATGGATCAAAGTACCATAAAGCACCGAAGAACTTCAGGAAGAATAATAGCAGTGATTGAGTGGTACTCCATAGCATGTATAGCCATTGCCCCAATTTTGATTTGTTTTCCTATATTCCCATGAGCTGTATCTATTCCATTTGTACAGTAACTTCCCTCTTTCTCTCCCATTTGTGTCATTTCCATCACTGTCCATTGGATTTGCTCCATATATATTTTTTTTACTGGAACCCCTTGACAATCAGGTTCTCATACTACCACCACATTATTCAGTTAAACCATTTATTTCACCAGGTCTGAGGGCGCATCTTACTCAAATTATACTTATTTTCAACCTAGAGGCAACAGTCCAGTAACTGGGATTGGCAGTCATAATTTTTTGCTAATGTTGAGTCCCTCCCCTTCTTGCTATAAATATGATGATGTAAAGAAATGAAACCACAATAAATCATTTCAAAACTTTTCCCACCTTTAATGTGACCTATAACCTGTACAATTCAATTGAAAAACAAACAAATCTGTTAGGGGAAAAATATAAAAAATAAAAAACATACAATAAGCTGGTTGCATCAGTGTGCACCTTTAAAACTAATACTTTGTTGAAGCACCTTTTGATTTAATTACAGCATTTGGTCTTCTTGGGTAGGAGTCTATCAGCATGGCACATCTTGACTTGGCAATATTTGCCCACTCTTCCTTGCGAAAGTGCTCCAAATTTGTCAGATTGCGAGGGCATCTCTTATGCACAGCCCTCTTCAGGTCACCCCACATATTTTCTATTGCATTTAGAGTTGGGCTTTGGCTGGGCTATTCTAAAACTTTACTTTTCTTCTGGTGAAGCTATCATGTTGACTTGGATGTATGCATGGGGTCATTGTCATGTTGAAAGGTGAAATTACTCTTCATCTTCAGCTTTCTAGTAGACGTCTGAAGGTTTTGGGCCAGAAGTGACTGATATTTGAAACTGTACATAATTCCCTCCATCTTGACTAAAGCCCCAGTTCCAACTAAGAAAAGCAACCCCAAAGCATGATACTGCCACCGTCATGCTTCACTGTGGGGATGGTGTTCTTTTGGTGATGCAAAGTGTTGTTTTTGTGACAGACGTACCTTCTGGAATTGTGGTACCTTTTGGAATTGTGACCATAAAGTTCAACTTTGGTCTCATCAGACCAGAACACATTTTCCCACATGCTTTTGGGAGACTTCATGAATTGTTCTGCAAATTGTAGCAGGGCCTGGATGTTTTCTGTGTGAGAAAAGACTTCCAACTTCCTACCCAATACCCCATAGTCCAGACATATGGAGAATATGGGAGATTGTGTCACATGTAGTACACAACCAGTACTTGCCAGAAATTCCTGCAGCTCCTTCTGTGTTGCTGTAGGTCTCTTGGCAGCCTACCTGACCAGTTTTCATTTTGTCTTTTCATCAATTTTGGAGGGACGTCCAGTTCTTTGCAATGTTACTGTTGTCCCATATTTTCTCCACTTTTTGATAACTGTCTCCACTGTGTTCCATGGTATATCTAATTCTGTGGAAATATTTTTGTACCCTTCTCCTGACTGGTACCTTTCAACAATATTACCCCTCTGATGCTTTGTAAGCTCTCTGTGACCCATGGCTTTTGCTGTAGCAGGCAACTGAGTAAATGTCAGGAAAATCCTACTAGGACAGCTGAACTTTATTTCAGGTTAATCAGAGTCTTTTTAATAGATGGCAGTTTTGTACCCAAGAAGATTGAATGCTGTAATTTAATCAAAAGGTGCTTCAACAAAGTATTAGTTTAAGGGTGTGCACACTTATGCAACCAGCTTATTGTACGTTTTTTTTTTTTTTATTTTTACCCTAACAGATTTGTTTTTCAATTGAATTGTACAGGTTAAAAGTCACATTAAAGGTGGGAAAAGTTTTGAAATGATTTATTGTCATTTCATGTTTTATATCTCAAAAACCTAGCATTTTAACAAGGGTGTGTACACTTTTTATATCCACTGTATAAAGCCCACAAAGTCCTGAAAAACTTGGAATTTGGACTGTAGTTGGGGGTGTGAACATAAATGAGGACTGCTAGAACTTTTGAAAGTAGATAAAGCCTGAGTTTATGTAATGAAAAGAGCATTTTCTTAAGCTTTTCATGCATTAGATATGAGAGTTAACTTTGCATAGAGGGATCTGTGTATTTACAGCACTAGGAAAATATTTAAAAAACTATAACACTTGGTAGTAACATCTGTGCAGTCTGAAAAAAAGCAGCACTACATGTTAGGGAATTGTAAGGACCAGTGACTTAGAAAATGTTGACAATAAAAACTATTGTCACAGTGCATCATGGCTAACTCAGAATGAAGGAATGTTACATGATAACTTGAATAACCAGAAGAAGAAATATTAAACAGCACCTTAGTCTCCAAAGTTCAGTAAATTCAGAAATGATATTGGAAGGTAATGTAGAATGAGGAATGATTGTACTACACTGGGTAAGGAAACAGCCATGTTTGAGACAAAAGAAGAGTGGTGAACTGTGTATGTATGTGTGTGTGTGTGTGTGTGTGTGGGGGGGGGGGGTAGTGCACTGACAGGAGTAGACGTGGAATTTTATGAATCCTTATACCTTTTATAGGATTCTGTAAGCAATAGATTTCTGGAAATGCATTCATGTATATTACAGCATAGAGTACAGCAATATAGATTTAGAACAAAATACATTCCCTTACCAACTTGATTGCAATAGGTGAAGTATTAGGAGAGAAAATTTAGCAACATATATAATGCAGTCTGTCACAAGAAAATGTCCATTAGCTGGATAAATAAACAAGGAGATGAGTCAAATCAATAATTTTGATACTATAGCAGATTATAACTGAAAAAAGACTTTTTTTACACTTGAGGACAGATGTTTATCTATTAATTGAAAAAAATACAAGTTGTGGAAAAACAGGTTTACAGTTGTCCTAAAACATATTTAATATTCTCCATAGAGGAAGTAAATCCAACAGTGATGAAAAATGGAATTACAGCTTAAACAATAGGAGGAAAGCATGAGCGATGGAACTAAATTAAATATGAAATAATGAAAATGTTGAGACACAGCAAAAATGGTACAGAAAGTACAGTTAAACAGAGGAATGTGAAAGCTAAATTAGAAACAATGGAGGTTAGAACTCAGGTTATAAGAACATAAATGTTGAAGATAATGAATGTGGGAAAGGTGTGATGGAAGCAGTGATAGAAGATATAAACTTTACGAGCAAGAAAATCAGTGGTGAGGGAAGAACTGATTAGAGTGAATATATGTATTATAGACAGGAAAGGAGTTAACAGCAAGCACAGCCAAGAGAGTCGATTAAAACATGGTAATCGACCTCAAGGTAAAACTGAGGCCTCTGACCTTAAACTCCTCTCTCAGACAATTAAGAGAAATGTATGTGGCATAACAGAAGAAAATAGGATATATTACTGTGAAGCTAAATTAATAATAGATAAATCCTACCCCCAAAATATAAAACAATAAGGGAAAGACAGGGAAGAAATCAAATCTATAAAGCAATTAAGATAAGAAGTATCACTGTTAGAAGGGTATAGAAGATGGAACAAGTCGACAAAAATACTTAGAAAGGTAGACATGATAAAAACAATGCACAGTATTAGAACAGACCAGTCTCTATTGTACACTATTGCAAGTTAAAAAAAAAACTAAAGATATCAGTGCATGCAGCAATAAATAAGCAGGTAAATATAAAGGTAAAGTACAAAGTAAACAATTCATAGAATACCCAGAACATTTTATAGAGAATTGGGAAACAAAGCAAAAGGAATAGAAACACCATCAAAAAAAGAAGACATAAGCACATTTTTGAAAAATATCTATGGAGATCCTATGAAACATAATAAACATGCTGACGAGAGAAGAAGTTAAAGAAACAGTAAGAAGTTCAAATGTACAGGATATGAAATGGGATGAAGTAATGGCCAGAGAAACTGAAACAAAATTAAGAAAAGCTCCTAAATGGAAAATACCAGGCCCAGATGCAAAACTTACCTTCTGACTCTAAGTAATAACAATTTTACACAAAGATTTAGCCCTGAGTAAGAACTACTTATATGCTCACCCCAACAGATACTAAACTGGTTAACAACAGGGAAAATAATACTCCTGAGAGTGAACCTGCAAGCTATCCTAAAATTTGCCTTTTGACAATGTATAAACTATACACTGCAATTCATGCCGACAGAGTTTATAGTCATTTAGAAGAAAACTCAATCATGGCAACAGAAAAAAAGGGTAACAAAAGAAAGTCATATAGAACAAAGGAACATTTGTTGTTAAATAAGTCACAATGGAGAATTGTAAAAAGGAGAAAATCTAAGTAAATTAATAGATCATTTTGGAGAAGCACTTATGAAGACCCTGTTGAACGTACCAATGATATGGAATAGACAGAAAAATTAAAAGAAACAGCAAAGCTCTAATATAGAGCATGTAAGATGGGATGAAGTGATACGCAGAAAATTTGAGCCAAAAATGAAAAAGTTCCTTACTAGAAAACCTGAGGTCTAGATACAGTGCAAAACTTTTCGCTATAGATTTTAGAAAGATCTAGTGATAGGTAAAATTATTTAAATACACACACTGAAAAGACACTAAACCAATTAACAACAGGAAGACAATATTGCCCCATGTGAATGAACGTGCAAGCCATCCTAAGAACTATAGACCAATAGCTTGCTTTCCTACTATATATAAATTATATACTGGAAGAAATACAGGCAGAGATTATTATCATATTGAATTAAAAAAATGCAGTCATGACAATAAAAAAAAGGTAATACAAGAATGTTATATTTATTCTTTGTCATGACTGCTGCTTTGTCTTTCCTTCATTGCCTTAAGCTGTTTATCCAATTGACTAGGCTACGGCTACAGCTTAACTTTCAGATAACAACCTTGTTCAAAGACACCTCATCTACTTTCTATGAGTGATTTAAAACTATATACTTCATCAAATCATGATCTGAAAGCACAACAACAAATGGTTAAAACTTTCAAAGGTGATATAAGAATGGTATTTAGGCCAGCATTCATAGTCATTTGCACAAATACATTAGGGGTATCCCTGATGTTTACAAATGACAGAAGCAAAGGCTAGATTCATGGAGGCCATTTATGGTAATGTGAAGTGCTTGTAATAAAATGAGATGCAAATAAAACATTTGTAAAGTGTTGTATCCTAATGAAACATTCTTGCGAATCACTTTCCAATAACTGTGCAAGTGCAATATGCACTTCCGTTGTTGAATGCAATGCTTTACTTTCAATATTGGAGTTGCAGTCCTCAAACTTGCACCAAGCTTTCCTTTCAGTAGTTTGTCCAAGCATGCGCAAGTAATTCCTACACATGCAAATTAATTCTTTTCGCTAGCAACCCCTTCAGTAATTTGTCTAAGTACGCACAGATACTAAAATGACACATAATAAATTGTTTTGCCCGGTGATCACTTCAGCAGTCTGACCATATATGCACAAGCACTTCACTGTCACCAAAATTAAACATTTTCCCCAGCAATCTTTGCTCAAGTATGCACAAGCACCAAAATTAAACATTTCTCCAGGCAATCCCTTCAATAATTTCACCAAGTGTGCACAAGCATAAAATGAAACATTTCCCCAAGCAATCCATTCAGTACTATGTCCAACTTTGCAAAAGCGCCATAATGAAAGCATTCCCCTACTGATCCAGTGAGTAGTTTCACCAAGTATGCACAAACACCAAAAAGAAACATTTCTCCAATGATTCATTCAGTAGTTTGTCTAGGTGTGCACATACACCAAAATGAAATATTTCCAACATCTATTTCTTCAACAATATGTCCAAGTATGCAGAAGCACCTCATGAAACACTTCCCCCAATGATTCCTTCAATACTCTGCCCATGAATGGACAAGCACTTCACTGACTTCAAAAGAAACATTTTCCCCAACAACCCCTTCAGTACTCTATCTATGTATACACAGGCAAGTCCCTGACATAAAATGAAACACTTCACCCGATGACCCCTTCAGTAGTCTGCCCATCAGTGCATAAGCATGTCCCTGATGTCAAATGAAACATCTCCCCAATGATCCCTTTAGTAGTCATCCCATGTATGCAGAAGCATGTCCCTGATACCAAACATAACATTTCCCTTATCAGCCCCTTGAGCAGTATGTGCAAGTATGCACAATCACCAAATGAAGCATTTCCTCCAGTGATCCCTTCACTAGCTGCCCATGTATGCACAATCATGTCAGTAGCTCCCAATGAAACATTTTCACAAATAACCCCTTCATTAGTCTTCCCATGCATGCACAAGCATGTCCCTAACATGAAAGGAAACATTTACTCAATGACCCCTTCAGTAATCTGCCCATGCATGCACAAGCATGTCCCTGACACCAAATTAAATTTTCCATGAGCAACCTCTTCAGTAGTTCTCACATATGCATAAGTACTTCAGTGACTCCATATAAAACATTACCCCATGACCCCTTCAATAGTCTGCCCATCTATACACATGCACATCCCTGACACCAAATGAAACATTTCCCCAATAATTCCTTCAGCAGTCTGCCCATGTAAGCACAAGTTTGTCCCTGACATCAAATATAACATTTCTCCACCAATTCTTTCAGCAGTATTTTCAAGTATCATAAACACCAAACAAAACATTTCTTTCATTGATCACTTCAGTAGTCTGTCCATATATGCACAAGAAGGTCCCTGATACCAAATTAAATGTTCCCCCAATGACCCATTCAGCAGTCTGCCCATGTATGCACAAGCACTTCACTGACTCCAAATTAAACATTTCCCCAACCACCCTTCAGTAGTCTGCCCATGTATGCATAAACACTTCACTGACTCTAAATGAAATACTTCTCCAATGACACCTTTAGTAGTCTGCCCATGAATGCACAAGCACTTCAGTGAGTCCCCCAGTGACCCCTTCAGTAGACTGCCCATGCATACACAAGCATGCCTCCAAAACCAAACAAAATGTTTTTCCCTTCCCCTCACCACTGAGTATTCTTCTGTTAATTTGCTACTTAATGGCATAGGTTTAGGGCAATTTACATATTTATGCAAATTAGATAATTTTGTAGTCATCTTTATGAATCCTACTGACATGTAAACATATATTGCCCCTTATCTGCATATCAGCAGTTCCCCTATCTCGTATGCCTTAATCGTATTGCATTTTTGCAATATGGAGGCAAGTTTATAAAAAGGTCTCTGCGTTTTTGCAGTCATACTGAAAGTCTATGATTTGCATAATCATGTAGTGCTGCACTTCGTGGATTAAAGCTATGAAAATAATAAGCCGTGGACTATGGACTATGAATACCAGCCGTGGTCTTGACAAATTTGCAAAAGTAATGTTTATAAAAGGATAACTGTGCAAAAGCAGTGATTATTAAAGTAAAGCTGCAGCACCAAGAAAATATCAGGCTGGGACAGGCTTGCAATATAAAGGACCTTGAATGAGCGAGAGAGTGTATAAGTACTTAGGAGTAGATGAATGGTCAGCAAAGAAACATGAATCAGTGAGAGCAGACTTAGTGAGGGATACTTCTGTAGACTAAAGATGTAAATCAATTTGCTGTTCTGTTCTAACTTACAAATTTGATGTGATTGATGGCTCAAAACATTAATGAATAAGTTGGATAAGAAAACAAACAAACAAAAAAAATGTTTCAAACAATATATGAAAGAAACAGAACATACCAAGATTATATGTCACTCGGTCTCAAGGAGGTATTGGCCATCTCAGAATTGATTACATGTATAGGTCTGCAGTTGTGGAAGTGTGTACATATGTGCAAACCTTATCAGATCCAGAAATGGTGAAAATTCTAAAGCACAAAGACAAGAAGTATTAGATGGCATACTTGCTTCATTTAACAGAAGCATTTAGGAAATGATTGGGAATGTAAATCAAACCAGAGGTAAACAAGAATGAGCAGCATTTAATACTGCAAAAAAAAAAAAAAAAAGAAAGTAAGAAAGAAAAAATAATAATATAAAGAATATGGCCAGAAAAAAAAAGAAAATAGAAAGTTCACAAACATTTTGATCTTAGAACAATCACATTTTCACCAAGATTTGGTGCAAACACGAATAAGAAAAGGTTAAGTTAAACAAAAATATGAAAGACTAGTAATACCAGCCCAATATAATGGGCTACATGCACATTGTTATACAAAATCCATTGAAAAAGTGGGAGAAAGAGAGAGAAGAGAGACAAATGCATGTTCAGTAAAACAGAACTGGAAACAGTTTCACATATTGTTGTTGGGTATTATACCCTCATGTCTGAGGTGTGTATACTGAAAGGCAAAATAGTATAGGCAGACTTTTGTACTAGGGCTTCTGCAAACACTATAATATATAAGTAGCTGAAAAACATTGGAAGCATGAACCACAAAGCATTACTGACAACGATGAAGTTGAAGTATTGATCTTTGAAACTGCTGCACCTAGCGATTATAGTATCTTATGTTCTGAGAGACAGAGTCATAAAATACTAGAAAAGTGAGAGCAATGTGGAAGAAAGGCACACATAGTTCTGGTAGTTGTAAGAGCAGCAAGATTAATAAAAAAATAATTTACAGTTGTATTTAAATAAGCTAACAATACATGTAACCCTGTACAAAATGCAGAGGGAGGAAAATCTGGCACATTGTAGGTGCGAAGAGCACTCTTAGCTAATATCAAAGACTGAAGCAAAATTAATTTCTAGTCATGTCCTGACTTAGAAATGGGGTCCATTCCTGGCATGGAATTAGAAATCCAAAACTCTTGGAGAAATTAAAAAAAAGGGCTACACCTTTCAGAGAAATTGCTTTCACGGATGAAACCTTGATTGGTATTAGGCAGAGTATATTGATAATGGGGAAAGAGGTTCAAGGAAAATTATTCAATTAGTAAATAATTTGCAAGTCAGTAAGAAAACATATCCTTCAAGAAATGGCACATTTGGAAAAGAATTAAATGTAAGTATAGGGACTACACAAAAGAGCTAACATAAGTCCGATTTTCTGTTGTGATTTAAATGGAAGATGCCATCAGTCTACAGAGTAAAAAAATATATAACAGGGAAAAATTATTTGTCAGCAAAAGACTCAGTGGATGAGAAATAAACACTCATGAAGTACACCGACTGAGATTACTTACCTGATGTGCCAGTCATCTAAAATAGTTATGAAGATAATAAAAAATAGATATTTCACCTTTATGATGAAACAGAAAGACTTTGTCTTAGATTAAAGCATAGTATCACTTGAATTGGAAACTACATTTTAATTCAAAATTAATATCAGAATAGAGAGTGACCATTTCCTTATGTAGCTAATGTTGATAGGAAAGGAGTAATAGTCCCCCAGAGAGTTTTTTTGACATAACACTTAGCCAACTAGAAGATAAAAGATTGTAAGACAATAAATGAAGTACAAACAATTCCAACAGCTACCAGGTACCTCAGTAAAGAATATATGCTGAATCCAATCTTCGTAGTGTATTTTAATTAATATTACCTATGTAGTTTTATAGAGAGTTAGATTTTGTGTTTTTAAGTTTGAGTAATATGTTCTGTAATTTTATTTCTATATATATTCATATATTTGAAATATATATATATATATATATATATATATATATATATATATATATATATAATATATATATATATATATTTGAAATATATATATATATATATATATATATATAACAAGTTTTCTATATGCCTTTAAAAATCTAATATGATCATGTGATTCTTTGTATAAAAGCAGGTGTAAGTATGCTATTTGATATACCTGAAGAAGCCTAAATGGTGAAAGCGCTCGTGTACTGCAATAATAAAATGATTTTGAGAAGCCTGGAGCCTTACCTCTGTTCTGTTTTTTCAAAAAGATTGTAAGAACCCTTTCTAGAAACAACCCAAAGGTACTGTTGACTTTAAAAACCATTAGACTGCAATATAATATTTCTAATTTGAAGATTTGGATTGAAAACTACACAACTGAGTGGCAGAGCAAAATGGTTATACATGGAGGTCATATAAGAATAAGGGAAAGCTTGGTAAAGGTTTAATAGCAAAAAAAAAAAAAAGAATGCTTACAGAGTGCATAAAAGTCTGTTTAAAGGAGAGCATTAATAAAGCATATTGTAAGATGAAAAAAGCAAGATCAGTTTATGAAAAACAGTACAACATTTCTGAAATCACAAACAAAAAAATGGACTAGAATATTAGGTAGATTTGCATCATGAAATAAAATGAATTTTGGGGTAAAGATAGCTATATCATTGCAATCTTAAAAGTGCACTGACATTTACATGGACATAGTTGAAAAAGTTCTGTACATA
Organism: Protopterus annectens; assembly: GCF_019279795.1. Classification (NCBI taxonomy): domain Eukaryota; kingdom Metazoa; phylum Chordata; order Ceratodontiformes; family Protopteridae; genus Protopterus; species Protopterus annectens. Next base: position 948,485,467 of record NC_056739.1, on the reverse strand, counting down.
ATAAATTCTTGTAGCTGATATAAGGACCAAGCTCAAACCAATTTTCAATTAAATGAACCAAGCTGAAACCTATATTCAATTAAATGGGTTTTCATTCAAATGGGTTTCAGTCATTTATACATACTGTTTTTGCCAGTCAAACCTACCTTTAATGATCCAAAGCTGTATATGTAAATATATAGACACACACACACACTCTCACACACACACACACACACACACACACACACACACACACACACACACACACACAGAGCAGTATTGCCGGGTAATGATATAATTTAAGGAAAAGCATTGTGCGGTGAGATCAATTGGTTATTGTTGCCTTTTATGTAAATGGCATTACAGCTATATCATATATATAGCTATATCAGCACTGATTTATGCACTCTTCATGCCCTCACTCTGTTTCTCTCATTCTCTTCCTTAGTGTCAGCTGCTGGACCTCACCCCCAAGCTTCCTCCTATCTTCCTCCTTCTCCAGTACACAATGTGTCTACTTCTTTACTGTGTCAAAATCTGCTCCTTATATACAAATGATGTCAACAGTAGATGCAAAAGTAGATTTTCTTTATAATCATCTCCAGCATTTGTCAACTAAATAATTATATCATTAGAATGCAAAACTTCAAGTTAGCATACATAAATAAAATGACTCTAAGTGTCACTACTACCTATGTTTGTATTCAGCAGTCCTCAAGTAAATGTGTATCGGTGAGAGTAAATCACTACAAGGTATGTATGACTGGCCTACATTAAGCTGTCCTGCTTACATTTGTTTCAGTATCCCAACATTCTGCATCATTTTATATTTTCAATTGAAAATGTTGCTATGCTACTTCCTTGTAAACTGAGTACCATATAAGACATATCTGACTTACCTTTATGTATCCTAAAATAAATATTTCAATTAAGTAAGTAAAAATGTAGGTTTATGATACACTATACCACAAAATCTGCTATTCAGCATTCTATTTAAACTAAACCTGTGTTACTTTTTTATTGCTTTTCATACTTTCTATTCAAGAGCAGAATTATGCAGACATAAAGTAAGCAGTATCCTACGTAAAACATACATTTATACAGACAAATTCAACTGCATATTTTAAACTCAAGGTGATATTGTTTAATTGGCTGGATATATTTGCATAAAACCATTCCATTTCATTTACAGAATCAAAAAGTAATGTAACTCGGATATTACTTTGATGAAAGATTGCATATTTCAAGTAATTCAATCAGTGATGTGTGAAATTTAGAAAAAAGATGTTAATTGAAATAGAAATATGGGTTAAAATTAGCTACATGGAGACTGAAGAAGAGCAGTGAAGTCTTTGAGCAGCACTATGTCAAACACCTACAAGTTAAATTGGCCAAAACTGATTAGAATCTTAACAGGTTTGCTCTCAAGTTAGACAGCTGGAGTGCTAAATAGTTTCAACATGTCAGATTTATAGTCTCTGCTCCAGAAAATATAATTCTTACTGAAATGGAACATAACACTTCCATGAATCATCAAAAACTGAAAGATATTCTAAGTCTATGTTGTACTGATAGCTATCAAAATAGCACATATTTGCATGCCTATTTATAATGCAGTGATGTAGATTAGATAGGTTTCTTCAGACTACCGGTGCAAAAGGTTTTCTATTTTTATAGTATCTTAAATTATATATTCTAATTGTTTATATATTGCACTAAAGCATACCCATCATTAAAGCAATGAATTTGGAATGTTTTCCAAAAGTCTTAACTTATGCATTTCATATGAGTATGCACTTCATAAAGGGATGTCCATTATGAAAGGAATATATTCAGGTGAGTCACCAAATATGAATTATAAGTCTAACCAAAATAAACTTAAGATCATAGACAGTTACTAGGGTAGTGTCCCTAACGACTCTTCAAGCCTAGTCATGTTATACTCTTGTTCCCTTATGGACCAAGATATATAGTCTATGTTTACATGCAAATCGAAGATCAGCACTGGCTGCCGTTGTCTAAGAGGGATATAGGTGAAACCCCAGGTTTAAATTTACAGTTTCTCATCCAATTGTCCAGGTTATGCTTAAATAGGGTCATTGAGGAGCTCAGTTTTATATGAATTGTGAGTTTGTTCAAGAGGGGTTTGAACCTCTGGGAGACATATCTGTCTCTTCAGCATGTATATCACAGGCTAGGTTAAGATCCCTAGAGTGAGTGAATCTTCTTCCATTGGATTTGTGGATGTGCAGCAGCTTCATCAAGGTAGGGTCTGAGACTGCTTTGTAGGCCAGGCGCACATCACCTCTAAGCAGTCTATATGATACTGAGTAAAGTTAAAGGGCCTTCAGTCTGTCCATGTAGGTCATGTGTTGTAGGCCCTGAATATTCTTTGTGAGAAACCTTTGAGGTCTCTCCAGTTGCTGCAGATGTCTGGTGAAGTACATACAGAAGGAAGCATCGTACTTTATTATTGGTCTGATGAGAGCCGACTATAGGGGAGGTATAACCAGCTTAGCTTTGGATGCTATACCCTTGCTTCTGAGGTGTGCAATGTAGAAGGCTTTCCTTACTACTGTGGACACCTGATGATCAAAATTAAGGTGGCTATCAACTTGCGCTCCTAAATCTCTCACCACTGGGTTTGAACTTAGGGGGATATTATTAATGTTGTAATTAGTAGGGGTTTATCCTTTCCAGAAGGGGATGATAATGCATTTTTTTTTGCATTTAGTTTATGTCTATGGCTTTGATACCAATCATTTGTCATTGTAAGCCTATTTTGTAATATGTTGACATCTTTGGGGAATTCAATGATTTCTCTCAGTTTGCAGTCATCAGCAAACTTGGTAAGCCATAGGCCATCAATTTTCACATGGACTTCTGAAAAATAGATACCAAACAGTAGGGTACCTAGCACAGATCTTTGTGGAACACCACTGGTAACAGGTCTACTAGTAGAGTTTTCATCCACAATTTTTACTGTATGTGTTCTGTTTGTGAGCCAGTCAGCAACTGATTTAGTGACATGTGGGTTAATCCCCAGCTGGGTGAGTTTCTCAATCATGCCTGAGTGAGGAATTTTGTCAAGGGCTTTAGGTAGGTCAAGATAGGCAGTGTGAACTGTTTTGCCTTTATCCAGGGCCTTGGTGACATTCTTGAAGAAGTCAGCCAGGTTTAGCAGACAAGATCTGCCCTTAACAAAGTCAAACTGGCTTGAGTCAAGAGTCTGAAGGTCACCTATATCCTTGTTGATAAGATCCATGATGATTGTCTCCATGGCCTTGTAGATAAGGCTGGTTAGACTTATGGGTCTATAGTTCCCAAGGTCAGTTGAGAGACCCCCTTTGTGCAAGGGATTACAGTTGCTGTTTTCCACTTAGCTGGAACAAAGCCAGTGCTTAGACTGAGATTGAAGAGTGTGCTCAGCAGTTCTGCTAACTCCTGTTTTGGACCATTTATTAGGCAGCCTGGGATGTTGTCTGGTCCCATTGGGGCTCTGTGTTTGGCATTAGAGACTATGGCTATGACCTGCTCTTTGGAGATACTAGGTAGAGGACTGGGGACAGGTATGTTATGGGGTATGATTGGTGGGGACAGGAGAGTGAAGTTTTGGCCAAACCTGTCTGCTAGCAGGTTGGTGATGTCTTCAGGTTCAGTATAAGTGGTACTGTTCACAGCTAGTTCGGCGCAAAGTTGGGTCTTCCCTTTTAGATTTTGGACATAGCTAAAGAATGCTTTGTGATTTACCTTAGCTAAGGATGCTAATTTAGTTTCATAACTAGATTTAGAGGATTTTCGTGATGTCTAATCTGCTTGTTTATGCTTTGGAGGGAGTTCTTACTTTGCTGGGACTATTCTCTCTTGTTTTTTGACAGCAATTTCTTTCTGTTATTGTATAACCTATTTATGATGGATGCCCACCAGGGTGGCTTATTTGTTCATAAGGATCTTGGTTTGATCCATTCCGGTACAGCTGAGTCAATACATTTATATAGATGCTTATACAGGACATTTGTGTATACCTCAATATAGGGGTCATTGCTGTCAGTGTTGGCAGGGTTCTGAAAACTATTGATGCCATCACTCAGTAGGCTATAGTTTGCTTTGGAGAAATTTTTTAACCTTGTTGCTTCTGAGGGTGGGTCAGGTATGAACATTACTTCAAGTGAGACTGATTTATGCTCAGACTTTATGTAGAACTCCACACTGTCAAAAACTTTAATAAAAATGACAAAGCTTTCAAATAAAAACTATCCTTCTTCAGTGTCACAACACTGAAGAAGGATAGTTTGCATCTGAAAGGTTTGTCGTTTTTATTAAATTTTTTGACGGTGTGGAGTTCTACATTTTTTCTTGCTTTAAGCTGTTTTGGTTGGTACTTCTCCACTTCACTACTAGTTCACCTCTCTTTTTGAGACTTATGCTCAGACTTTACCAGGGAGGGCCCCACACATGGTGTGGTGCAGTGATCCCTCATATCGGTGAGTACTATGTCAAGGATGTTAGATCCCCTTATGGGGGTGCTGACAATCTGCTCCAGAGCATTTGTGTTAAGAAAGTGAAGAAAGCTTTGGGCATGTATGTTTGTGCTCATATATGTTACCCAATCACTGGAAGGATAAGGTTACCCATGACCTGGATATTTGGCTGTACTGAGAGTGACTCAAATAGGTCAAGTTGGGGGTTGGCATAATGGTTATGGTGCTTACCTCACAAACAAAAGGTACAGTGTTTGATTCTCACCAAGCCAAATTGGCTAGGCTTAAAATGATCCACAGGGACAGCTAACCTCTTTCCATACCTCTCAACAGTCTAGGTAGGCTGTATAATTTTCGTGGTTCATGGTGGGGGACCTATAGCTAAAAATAACGTGGAGGTGGTCTTTCCTACAGTTAGTTGGACTTGGAATAACTCTAGGGAGTTATCCTGTTTAACCAGTCAAGAGGTGTATATGTCTTTAATGAAGATGGATACTCCTCCTCCCATGTTTTTTTCATGTTTGTTGTGTGGTCTGAATGTGTGGAAGGTATTGTAGCTCTGCATGGCTGGGGTACTCTCTGAGGCCTTGAACCATATCTCTGTGACTGCACAGACATCAGCATCTTCCAGGGTAAGAAGTACTTCAAGTGAGTGGACTTCCTGATTTAGATTTTTAGCATTGAGCAGCATAACCCTCAGTTTGTTTCTGGAAGATATTTTAATGTCTGGAATTTTGTTCTTATGACATTGCCTAAAAAGGCACTATGGGGGCAAGTACCTTTGCCAGCAACCTAAAGCCTAAAAGCGACAGGTGCATACCATCTCTGGCAAAACAGTGTGGTCTGTCAACCATATAATCCCAGGCTGTTAGATACTGGATCCTCCTGGACTGAAACCAAAAGCTAAGCCAATTGTTGAAGTCAATATTTTTTTTTTTTTGCATTGTGGCATCATCCTGGGTGAGGGAAGAATCCTGCTTAGGGATAGGGACATACCTGCCTGAGACACATAATCTGAAAGTTCCATAATGTCTCTCTTCATACATTCCAGTGAGGTATGTCTCAAGTCATTCACTCCAACATGGACTATGACAGAGTCATAACAGTACTTGTTGTTGAGAGACTTGAGTGCATGCAAGATTTGGCAGATCCTGCCACGAGACAGGCAATGGACTGTGACCTTCTCCTTGCCAGCATAGTGAGGGGGACCTCTGTGTGTCTCACTATGGAGTTGCCTACGACCAAGACATTTGGTTTAGATATATTTTGCTTTAGAGGCTTATTGGGTGAGACACTGATGCATGTGTTATTATGGGTGGTGGGTGCTGTTGGGACCATATTGTGTGCAGAAGGTCTGTGCACAGGAGGTCTTTGCTCATTTGGTATATTTCTAGTGAGTACCTCCGCATATTTGACTTTATGTGTTGTGTGCTTGGTATGTGTGGGATGTGGAGTGTGGGTACTGACAACCTGCTTTGGTATTTGATTTGTTGTGATATGAGAGAGAAAGCATTGATTCCAAAATCATAGTATGGATACTTCTCTCACATATTGTATTTGCATGTTTTAGGAGTAGTAGGTAGGCTGTACACATGAGGCAATTGCTACATTGCCTCAGGATGCCCATGTGAATCAGACTGGCTGGAGAAATGGTGAAAAACTGACCTTCCATTATGCTAGGTGCATTCTGTAATAAGTGGTGGAGGGTGGACTAGATGGACTAGGGTCTGTTGTAGAACTAGTAAAATCAGCTAATCTATGGGAGGTTTAGGAATAGAAACATACACCGGCACCTCAAAAAGCACAGCTGCATTCCTCTCTGGGAAGCAATGCACAACTGCGTTGCTTGCCGAGAAGCAGGGAAGCTTAGGAGGGCTCCCTAGCAGTTATCTAGGGAAAATTTGACTTTTTAAGTGTTTGCATCTATACATGACACTGGTTAAATATTAGCTAAGTAAAACAGTTTTCAAACATGCCAACCAATAGGAAAGCCCAAGACTGAGCCTTGTTCCAGCAATTCCCATCTCAGATGGGTCCTTGAATATATATTCTTCTGCCACAAGGATGAAGGAGAGCCTTCTTAATTTAAGATGGCTGATTTCAGTGCTCAGAAAATGCCAAACAGTCTAGATTCATCAAGCAGTGCAGAAAACACAGTCACAAGCAATAGAAACATTTAAAGTAGGTGGCAAAACAGTTGCAAACAGTTTAAAAGTGCACTTCGACTCACAAGGGAATGACCTTTTTGCAGAGCTGAATTAACACAAGATTTATTTATTTATTTATTTATTTATTTATTTATTTATTTGCGTTTGTTTACCCGGATGGTCCAGCTGGGCTAGAAGTGCCCATTTTCAGTGGAGTCCTGGGAAGAAGAGCTCCACGTTTAAGACATTTCACATACAATACAGAATTTACATTAATAAAGACATTTAGCACATATTACTGGCAGCTTAAAAAAAAACAATACATAAGTAATCATTCTCAAATCAAAGATATTATACAAGCAATACATAGTATATACATCTGAACATTCCATACGAGTAGTTATCAGCTAGCAACATTTATGTAAGACACTTCATGCATTGATTCAAGACTGGGTACTTAAACGTTTCACATGTTTAGGAGGTGTAATAGCTGAGCGATAGGCTATATGAGTCCTGTTGCAGGAATCAGCAAAGTCGGTGGATATTGTTGCAGATGATATTAAGGTAGGCTGTGAGAGTACCTGAATGTCTCACCTGGTTCAATGGTAGGTCTATAAGGGTTAGGAAGAGAAGGAAGTAGGCAGGAGGGATAATGGTAGTACAATGAGGGTTAGTAGAAGAGGGAAATGGACAGGATGGAGAGTCAGAGTAAGTAAAAAGATAGGTGGATGTGAAAGGAGGATGCCAGAGTAGTAGAGTGGGGGTGAGAATAGTTGTGATGGTTGAAGTTAAGTTATATGAGATGTAGTGTTAGCACATGTGCACAGCCAAGATGAGGAGAGGTGTTGTTTCAGAGATGTCTTTAAGAGGGTTACTGAGTGGGTGGATCTAAGTGTTGGGGGGAGGGAGTTCCAACGTTTTGCAATAGTAAAGGACTAAAGCATCTGGCCAGCCGAAAGATTGGGTTTTTCTACATTTACGAGAAGTTGGTTGTTGGATCGTAGTGGTCTGTTAGGATGGTATAAAGTTAGTATAGAAGACAGAGCAGGGCATGTGGATGGATTATGAATGAGTTTGTGAGCTGTAGTTAGTTGGATAAACGTGAAATAGATGGGGAGTTCAAGCCATTTTAGGTTGCGTAATGATAAGCAGTGGTGGGATGAGTAGGAGGCAGTAGTTACAAACTTAACAATTTTGTTGTAGCATGAGTCTAATTTGGACTTTAGAGAGGACTGAATGTTGGTGAGGAGGGGGACACCATATAAAAGAGAGGATAATAGAAAATAAGAGGCAAGGAAAAGTTGGGCTGATGCACTGAGTAGATGTTTGTGTTAGTAGAGAGTGCCAAGCTTTTGATGTATCTTTTTGACATTGGACTGGATGTGTAGGTTGAATTGTGAGGCTTTCTTCTATGATAACACCTAGGAGTTTTGGGCTAGGTACAGTGTAGATGGTGGTACCATTTAGGGATTGAATGGTGAAGTTCTCTTTTTGTAGGGGTGTGGACTTTTTGGGGGAAAAGATTACTAGTTTGGTTTTGTTAGGGTTCCATGGCAAGATGATTATTAGACATACACATTTTGGTAGAGGTGAGGGCATTTTGGGTGAGTTGACGTAGTTCTGAGGAGTTGTCTGCAGTGCAGATGATAGTGGACTCATCTGCATACTGGATGACTGAGCCTTGAGAGAGTGTGGTGTGGAAGTTATTGATAAATATGCTAAACAAAAGTGGGCCTAAAATGGAGCCTTGAGGAACACCAGTGGTGGTGTTTAGGAAAGGGGAGTAAGAGTTCTGCCATTTAGATGATTGTTGCCTGTTAGTGAGGTAATTAGTGAACCAGTTTAGAGTTTGGGGAGCGGTACCTATGTTAGAGAGTTTTTTTAGAAGAATAGAGTGGGAGTTAGTATTGAAAGCTTTAGCAAGATCAATAAATAGTGACAATACGATTTTACCAGCATCCTGGGCTCGGTTGACAGTGTCCATGAAGGATATGAGGACAGTGGTGGTACTATGTAGTGGCCTAAATCCATGCTGGGTGGAGTAGAGGATGTGGTTGTGAGTCAGATAGTGATGACGTTGAGAATTAATACATTTTTCCAGAATCTTAGAGATGGGTGACAGTATAGCAATGGGGCGGAAGTTGGTGGTGTCTATGTTGGGGCCCCCTTGTGTAGAGGGAGGATATAAGCTTTTTTTCCAGATGATGGGAATGTAGGATTGTTAGATAGATCTGTTGAGAAGTATGCTGCTAAGGTAAGCAATTGAGTTGTCCAAGATTTGCAGGTATTTGGCGGGTATATTGTCAAAGGCATTTTTGTGTGGTTTGAGTTTTAGAAGCAATTTTTTAATAGTTGAGGTGGGTATAGGTGACAAAGTAAAGTTGGGAATAGGGAGTGTACTGGTGTTCGCTGTGGTGAGGTCTGTGGTGGACAAGTTGGTCTTGAGAAAGGTAGCGGTTAGACTGGCTCTATTATATATGAAATAGGAGTTGAAAAAAAATACAGTATTTAAATTGATTTTAACTGTGTGGAAAGAATATTTAGCTGAACTGGAAGTTTTCACTCTGCTCTTCAGTGTGGAAGAAATATTAGCTGAACTGGTAGTTAGTCAGTGTTTGCTGAATTTTGTTATTTGCTAGTAATTACAGGTGTGGGGGTAGTCACATTCTTTGATTTCCTGTCCTTGCCTATTTAAGTGGTACAGTGTGAAATATTTTCTGCTTAAAAACCTCAGCTTTGGCCGGCTAACAACTTGCTATATTCAACTGAAACAGAACTAGCGTCAATACAGGATACAAAAATCTGTGGCATTGAATAAGTACGCTGAAACGCCCCTGCTCCGGAATCGCTGGTACAACAACCCAAAAAGTTGTCACTGCATAAAACAATGGATCCAAGGATAATGTTCCACTGAAGTACGTATAAAAAACACAACTTTATTTTCTTAGACAAGGTTAAGCCCTTTCACCTACACACCGTAGGCTTCATCAGAACAGTGATAAAATCAATCCTGAGCAGTTAAATACTTAAAATTAGCGCCAAAAATTTAAAACACTTTTAAAGAGGTATTCCTAACATCCACTTTATATTCAACATCTGAATAAAATTCAATATACTTCTTTACTCATAATACATAAATCCATTCTTGCACATTAAATATAAAATATATATATCATAAAAATTAATATTAAAATACATTAATATATATACAATAAATATATATCTAAACAATTTCATATATGTTATTATACATATTCTAAAATAGTTTTAGTGGATATAAAATCATTGAGACCCGGAGGGGTAGTGGCATCAGTATATATCTGCCAGTAGCTTTCCTTGAATGCCAATCTATTCTTCATATTGCCACCTCTGGGATTTTTCTTAATTACCTCTAGTATACCAAATTTAAACTGATGTTCACTACCTTTGTTTATGATATGTCTTGCCAAAGCATTTTTTTCATCCCTCTTCTTCATACAATAAGTATGTGCATATATTCTCTTCTTAAAATTTTGTTCCGTCTTACCTATGTAGTATGATGGACATTTGGTGCATTTGGCAATGTATACTAAAAATTTTGTATTGCAATTTCCCTTTTTAAAAAATATGGTGGTTTTATTATAATTATCCAATCTTAGTTTATTGTCTTCTGTAATAAGACTACACTGATTACAATGCCCACATCTACTGGTATGTGACTTTAATTCCTTGCCTGCTCGTTTGCTACCCCTTTCTAATAAACTTTTTATATTTTGTCCCATTTTATATACAAAAATGGGTTTGGGTCCTAAAATTTCAGTCAACTCCTCCTTAGACGCTAAAGTGTACCAATATTTATTTAATACATGTTTTATTTTCTTACTATATGGGCCATACTCTACTATATAAGCCTTATCATATACCTTAATACTTACATTGTTTAACTCTGCTACTGATGTCTCTGAAATCTCTCTATATTTGCTGCCTAACAGAGGAACAATATCATTTCCCCATCTATTAAACAGGTCAGCACTGATTTCATTCATCATTTCTATATCATAACCTCTCTCTGTAAACATAGATGTGATGAAACCGATTTCCTGTTTTAATTCTTCCATAATGGATGTCATTCTCATAGCCCGAATGCATTGACCTTTAAATATGTTTCTTTTGGTCTTTCTAGGATGGCAACTATTATAATCTACATAAGAATTAGTGAATGTTTCTTTACGATGTATTTTGGACTGAAACCCTATGTCCGTTCTAACTACTAGGGTATCTAAGTACGGTACTCCCTTACTACTACTATGTGATGTAAATTTCAAATAATCACTACTCTCATTCAAATATTCAAGAAACATTTTAAAAGTGCCCTGATTTCCTTCCCATATTATATATATGTCATCAAGGAAGCGCAAGTAGTATTTGATCTTACTAACAAATTGACTCTTGAAAATAATCTTCTCTTCCCAGTTTAACATGACAAGGTTAGCATATATGGGGGCACAAGCGGCCCCCATAGCCACACCCTTGATCTGTCTGAGAATTTCTCCCTCATAGTACACAAAATTATTCTCCAAGACTATGGACATAAGATCATTAACCAGCTGAATGCTTTGGCAAGACATATCATAAACAAAGGTAGTGAACATCAGTTTAAATTTAGTATACTAGAGGTAATTAAGAAAAATCCCAGAGGTGGCAATATGAAGAATAGATTGGCATTCAAGGAAAGCTACTGGCAGATATATACTGATGCCACTACCCCTCCGGGTCTCAATGATTTTATATCCACTAAAACTATTTTAGAATATGTATAATAACATATATGAAATTGTTTAGATATATATTTATTGTAGATATATTAATGTATTTTAATATTAATTTTTATGATATATATATTTTATATTTAATGTGCAAGAATGGATTTATGTATTATGAGTAAAGAAGTATATTGAATTTTATTCAGATGTTGAATATAAAGTGGATGTTAGGAATACCTCTTTAAAAGTGTTTTAAATTTTTGGCGCCAATTTTAAGTATTTAACTGCTCAGGATTGATTGTATCACTGTTCTGATGAAGCCTACGGTGTGTAGGTGAAAGCGCTTAACCTTGTCTAAGAAAATAAAGTTGTGTTTTTTATACGTACTTCAGTGGAACATTATCCTTGGATCCATTGTTTTATGCAGTGACTACCTTTTGGGTTGTTGTACCAGCGATTCCGGAGCAGGGGCGTTTCAGCGTACTTATTCAACGCCACAGATTTTTGCTATATTCAACTGGACGTATAAGAGAATTTAAGTACCTTTATCTGCTTTTTTTTTTCAAAAAAATACAGTATTTAAATTGATTTTAACTGTGTGGAAAGAATATTTAGCTGAACTGGAAGTTTTCACTCTGCTCTTCAGTGTGGAAGAAATATTAGCTGAACTGGTAGTTAGTCAGTGTTTGCTGAATTTTGTTATTTGCTAGTAATTACAGGTGTGGGGGTAGTCGCATTCTTTGATTTCCTGTCCTTGCCTATTTAAGTGGCACAGTGTGAAATATTTTCTGCTTAAAAACCTCAGCTTTGGCCGGCTAACAACTTGCTATATTCAACTGGACGTATAAGAGAATTTAAGTACCTTTATCTGCTTTTTTCCCAAAAAATACAGTATTTAAATTGATTTTAACTGTGTGGAAAGAATATTTAGCTGAACTGGAAGTTTTCACTCTGCTCTTCAGTTTGTCCCACCCACCTTCCCTGTTTTTGTTTTGGTGATAATCTTAGTGGCCTTGCAGCTGCCCACCCCTCTTGTAAATTTGTGTTTGGATACTCCTTCTGGGCCCATCTCATTTGCTCACTCAACTGAGTGCAGTGAGATCATATTCTGATTTCAGGCACTCCTACTGTGTACAAAGAGAGCATCTGGGAAACAGAAAAAAAAAAAAAAATTAAGCTTGTTTCCTGCCTTTCCTGTTAAGTGGTATAGACTATTTGTAGGCTTTTGAGCCCCCAAGCCCTTCTGTGTTGGAGGGAAGCCTTCTAGCTTAGTTTTTTTTCCCTATAACTAGCCAGTTTTCTAGTTTCAGCACTCAAATCTGTTTCTTTGATCTCAGCACTTGTTCAGAAAAAAAAAAAAAAAAATTTAATCTGCTTTTACTGTACTTGTGTTTCTACCTACTTTTTTTACTTTTGCATCATCTTAAAAGTACTCAATTGTATTTATTACTGCTTGGTGTAACTCATTCTAAGCCTTCTGGTTTAAACACTTGGGCTTCGGACCAGTTGTTTTGCACTGAGAGGGTTTGTGGTCTGCACTGTAGTGGCAGAACAGGTAGCTTACATCCTTCTAGGTTGGGAACTGCTGATTGAGGGCTCAGTGTCTGTTATTCTAAAAGTGTATTAATTCTGGTTTAAGCACTTAGGCTTTCAGGCCAGTTATTTTACATTAAGAGGGTTCGTGGTCTGCACTCTTGTGGGAGGAGAGGCTGGACTCTGCCCTTCTGAGCTGGGAATTTCTGATTGAAGGCTTATAGTGCATGCATATCTGAACTGCTTCTTACTGAAGTTGGTGCGCCTTGTTTGCTGTGGCATAGACTGGATTCGGGCCTGCTGGATCTAGCTTTGTTTGTGTAACTTGAGCACTAATCCAGGCATTCTCTAAAGTATTCAATTGTATTTATTACTGCTTGGTAGTAACTTGATTAAAGTTTAGCTGTCATTCTAAGTCTTTTGGATTAAGCACTTGGGCTTCAGACCAGTTGTTTTACATTTGGAAGGTTTGTGGCATGCACTGTGGTGGCAGGACAGGTAGCTTTCATCCTTCTAAGTTGGGAATTGCTGATTGAGAGCCCAGTGTCTGTTATTCTTAAAGTGTATTAGTTCTGGTTTAGGCACTTGGGCTTCAGGCCAGTTATTTTACATTAAGAAGGTTTGTGGTCTGCACTCTTGTGGGAGAAGAGGCTGGACTCTGCCCTTCTGAGCTGGGAATTTCTGGTTAAAGGTTTATAGTGCCTGAATATTTGAACTGTATCTTACTGAAATTGGTACACCTTGTTTGCTGTAGCATAGACTAGATCCAGGCCTGCTGAATATAGCTTTGTTTATATGCTTGTTGTTTGTTTGCTTGTTATTTCCCTGGAACGCTAATTCCACCTAATACGGGGCTTCTCAGCGCTTCTGTGGCTCACTAGTGATATCTGCATTGCTTACTGTACTTATTTCCTTGTTTCACTTGAAAGAAAGTTACTGTTTGTCGTTTTGCATTTAAGTTACCTGTAACACATTGCACTTAAGTTACCTGGCACTTGCTCACTAAAGCAATTATATAAGTCAGCACTAAAAATTAAAAGCACTACACCCTCACTCCCCACTGGCCCTGGTTTTCAATTATAAAGGAATTCCCAATATTATTCTAGCATGTCCAAAGGTCAGTTGTCAATCTCCTCTCCGGTCCAGCTGGTGAATCTGGGAATCTTGAGGCAATGTTACAACTGCCTCATGTACACAGACAACCCTCTCCTCCTCCCAACAAATTCCAACACATGTGAGAGATGCAACCATATAGCCAAACTGGAGGCTAAGCTCTCTCAACTCAGTACTGGCATAACCAGTCAGGAGGAGAAGGAAACCACACTCACTACAATTCCAGTCTCACATAGACCTACCACGACAGCAAACCAAACACATAATCACACAAAAACATACTCAGAGGCTCTAAATAAAGATCTGCCAAGGCAGCAGAGACCTCCAAAGCAGACACCCAAGCAGCCGCTACCCCAAAACAAAACACGTGCAACACATATCTCACAAAGCCAGTGTGCCAAACAGTCACAGCCCTTAAGACTAAACAACACACCTGATACACTTGTAATAGGTGACTCTATCATCAGGCACACTGACGTCCCGCTCACCAGGCTGAACAAGGAGAGGGTCACGGTGAGCAGCCTGTCGGGTGCTAGGATCCGCCACATAACACAAGCACTCAGGTCACTCCAAGGCAAGTACAAATATGACTCAGTCATTGTCCATGCTGGTGTGAATGACCTGAGACGTACCTCCCTGGACTACATGAAAAGAGACATAAAGGAGCTCTCTGAGCATGTAGCCCAGGCCGGTATGACCCTGACCTTGAGTAGCATCTTACCCTCACCAAGAATGATGCCACAATATGAAGACAAGATAATCAATTTCAACAATTGGCTTAAGTACTGGTGTCATTCAAAGGGGATCCAATGCCTGTCAGCTTGGGATGATATGCTCGACAAGCCACGATGCTTCGCTAGGGACGGCTTGCACCTGTCACCCCTGGGCTTGCGGATATTGGCAAAGGCTCTTGCTACCCCCATAGAGCCTTTTTTCGGCAAGGCTCAAAAGACAAACCCACCTCCATAGGTATCACAAGGGATAAGAAACTAAGAGTAATGCTACTCAACGCCAGAAGTCTAAACCTCAAGATGCATGCACTCGAAACTCTCCTTAGCATGGAGAACATCGATATCTGTGCAGTAACAGAAACCTGGTTCAGGGCTCCCGAGAGCACCCCAGCACTACCAGGTTATACCTCATACCATGCTTTTCGGTCCCAAAACTTGGACCGAACCACAAAAGGAGGGGGAGTATCGATATTCATCAAAGATACCCACACCTCCAGGTTGGTGGCAAAGCACGAAGCATCAGAGACTATCCATGTGCAACTAACAGTGGGTAAAACTGCCTTCCAGTTTATAGCCTGCTACAGACCACCCTCCCAAACCCAGGAACCCCACTCGGCCTTCCTGAGAACAATGGAAAATATGAAGGTCTCTCCAAACACCATTATATTGGGCGACTTCAACTACCCAAACATAGACTGGGAGCATTACTCTAGCTCCAACACCCTAGCCCAAAGGTTCCTAGAATTTATAAACTCAAATGCTATGGAACAACTTGTTACCACTCCCACAAGGAGGGAAAACATACTGGACCTGATCATCACCAACATGGGGACTCTATGCTCCAGACCAGAAGTGTATCCCTCACTGGTAAGATCAGACCATAAACTAATCTCACTGGATATTCACATCCCGACCCCACCCCTGCCCAGAAAACCACAGTGAAAAACTTCTCTAAAGCAAATTTTACACTCCTCAAAACTGAGGTGGAATTCTTCAAAGCCCCGGCCTGTGGAAAATACAGCCCAGACCGCAGAATCCTTTATAAACGCATTCTATGAACACCTTCAGGAATGCATGGATCATCGATCCCAAATAAAACCAAGACCCAATCCTCCAAAGGCAGACGTCCTGTCTGGTGGACCCCAGCCATAAACAAACTATACAATAGAAGGAGGAAGCTACTAAATGATAAAGCAAAATCCCAAAAGGGAAGGCATCACTGATCAGTATTAGCAAAACTACGGGCACACATAAAATTGTCTAAGGCCAGCTTCGAGAGAAAAATTGCACAGGACACTAAGGATAATCACAAGGCTTTCTTTAGTTATGTTAGGAACCTGGGTGGTAATTCCCAGATATGCTCAGAATTAGTCCAAAATGACAAAAAATACACCGAACCCGCAGACATTGCCAACATCCTAGCTGACAGGTTCAGCGCAAACTTCTCCCCTCCCACCAAAAGGGCAAATATCTATCCCAGCAGAGTGCTGCCCCTGACATCTCAGATGCTCAGGTAAGAGCCGCCCTCTCCAAAGCAAAAAACACAGCATCAATGGGACCAGATGGTGTCCCAGGCTGCATCCTACATGAACTCAAAGAAGAGCTAAACCCAAACATAAAACTACTGTTCAATCTCAGCCTTACTACAGGATATGTGCCCAAAGAGTGGTGTACAGCAACAGTGGTCCCTCTCCATAAAAGTGGTGCCTCAACAGATCCTGGAAACTATCGCCCCATAAGCCTGACTAGCTTGGTCTGCAAAGCTATGGAAAGGATCATCATGGACCTCATAAATAAAGATATTGGGGACCTACAAACACTGGATCCTACCCAGTTCGGCTTTGTTAAGGGCAGATCCTGCCTCTTAAACCTGGTTGATTTCTTTGAAACAGTCACCAAGGCCATTGACGAGGGGAAGGTGGTCCACACAGCCTACCTGGACCTCGCAAAAGCCTTCGATACAATACCCCACTCGGGCATTATAGATAAGCTCACCAGCTTAAATATAAACCCCTATGTCACTAGATGAATTGCAAACTGGCTCAAGGACAGAACCCACATGGTTAGAATTGCTGGAGCCATGTCAGACTCCAAACCAGTTATAAGTGGTGTCCCACAAGGCTCAGTCCTGGGACCTCTCTTGTTCGGTATATATTTCTCGGAGGTACAGGCCAACACGGAAGGACTGTGGCTGACCAAGTTCGCAGATGACTGCAAACTGGGTGCCATAATCGACTCTCCAGCCGACACAAGCATCCTCCAAAAGGGCCTCATAGAAACAGACAACTGGTGCCAGAGCCATGGCCTCAAGCTAAATGCCAAAAGTGTATAGTCATCCCTTTGGCAAAAACAAAGTGCCCACAAATTACCACATAGGTGGAAATCCATTAAGTACAGAAGAAGTAATTAGGGACCTGGGGACCCAAGTTGATAGCAATCTCTCATTTGACAACCACGTGGCCAAAGTGGTTAGAAAAACATTTTATATAGCCCACCTAATCATGAAGGGATTCACATCTAGATCAGGGGAGGTCATCGTGCCTCTTTACTCATCCCTCATCAGGCCCATAATTGAGTACAATGCCCCTTTTGGGATGTACCTTACCAGACACCTGCAGCAACTGGAAAGACCCCAAAAGTACCTCACCAAGAGGATCAAAGGGCTCAAACAGATGCCATATACTGCCCGGTTAAAGAAACTCCAGCTCTACTCAGTGGCATACCACCTGTTCAGAGGAGATCTGTGTCTGACGTATAAAGCCATGTCCAACCCGGAATTAATGGACATGCTGCACCTCAGAAAATCCAAATCCCATCGAGCTATGCACTCGAGAGACTTTAACCTCAGCACTGAAATAAATAGGACATGCTGGAGGGACAGATTCATAACCCAGAGGCTCCCTTCACTCTGGAATAAAATCCCAGTCCAGGTTAGGCAGAGTCCCTCATTGACTCTCTTCAAGAGGAATCTTGATGAGTGGATGGGAGATCGTAGGTTTACCCCGGGTATCACTTCTGTGTCACTGTTAGATAGAGGCACAGTATACTAACCTCGAAAAAGGGCATAGCAAAATAAATTTAAAATGGGTGGCGAAAGCCAAACACATTCTGGCTAGGCTTATAAATGCCCTAGGGCAGATAGCCTAGTATGAACCTATGAACCTATTTCAATGGGTGTTTTATTTGGGTCTGGGCAAGGATTATTACTAGAGCCTGGGTTTAATAAAGAGTTGAGAGAGCTCCAGAATTTATTTGGGTTTTGCTTGTGTTGATTTTGTAATGTAACGTAGTGTTCTTTTTTGTTTGTAGTACTAGGCGCTTAATCTGGTTTTGGAGCTGTTTGTATTAGGTCAGCTCAGATGGCTTTTTTTTTTTTTTTGCCAGATTTTCCATGATTTGTCCCTATGTTTCATGATATCCTTAGTGGATCTTGTCAGCCAACTGGCATGCTTGGTCTTTACTCTCTTTTGTCTAAGGGGAGCGAGATTGTTTAGTATGCTGAGGAAGGTTGAGTTGAAGAACTCAACTGCCTCATCAACGGGAAGTGATTTTAATGTATACTAGTTGATGCTAAGCAACCTTTGGTTAAAGCTGGATGGACAGAAATGGGATTCATCTCTGGTAACCATGTACTGATGTTGATTAATTGTTGTGGTACATTCATGTTGTATAAAGGTCAGTAAGTGGTTACTTATACTATTAGGGAGTGTACCAGTGGATGTGATCTTATTTGGGTCAGACACTAAAATCCAGTCTAGGATTGAGCCATTAGTATTACTTTTATTAGGCCTGGTTATGGCGTTAACTATCTGGGTGAACTTATATAGATTGATATTGCAGTTAGAGTGGTGTGGGGCTATGTCTACCCAGTTGATATTTACATCTCCCAGTATGATAGTCTCATTTTTTATTTTAGTAGATGCCCAGACAAGGATTTCCTCAAGAATTGGGATATTTTTGCCTGGGGAAATGTAAATGACTATTACAGAGATTTTTGCAATATTTATTTTAAGGAAAGAAACTAGAAGTTCGGCTGTGGGGAACTGTGGGATGGGTTTTGTATATGGGACAATAGTGAAGGATATGGGCTATATTAGAGAGATGCCTCCACCTTTTTCTTAGGGTCTATCAGCCCTAAGACAGGTGAAATCTGGGGGAAGGAATTATGTGTCCTTAATATAGGGTTTTAGCCATGTTTCAGTTGTGGCAATAATATGGGTTTGTTGTGGGCTATCCATGCATGGAACTCAGGTATTTTATCTCTGATGCTTTGTAGGTTAATTGTAGTGAGGAGTTGCTATCTGGAAAGAAAACTATCAGTAAGGTAGGAAATCTGGAGTGGCAGCAGATGGTCTAAGTATTTAAAGATGGCACTGCAGCTCAGAGGAGGAATACTTAAACTCTCATGAGGAAGAGGGAGGGAATAGACAGGATTGACAGGGCTGGGAAGCTTACAATACGATTATGTTAGGAGACTGAGAGAAGGGGTGGGGCTAAGAGCCAGGGCTTGGAGAAAGCTGTGAGAAAACAGGTTTGACAGGGCTAGGAAACTTACACTAGAATTATGTTAGGAGAACAAGAAAACGGGGGAGGCTGTGAGAAGAGAAAGCTGTGAGAAGAGAAAAACAATCAACCAGCTAGCCCAGGTCAGTATCTAAAGGTGTCTGTTTATCTGTGTGAATTCAAAAGTAGATTTAGTAGAGAATCAGGGAAGTACAATATAAAATAAGTGTAAAGCTTTGGGAAACTGTATATATTTGTTACAATAAATGGGAAAATAAAATATAAGAATAAAAAATAAATGTAATATACAAGATAAATAAAATATAAGAATATTAAATAAAAGCTAACTATGGAAAAATGTATACATTTCTTACAATAAATGGAAGGAAAGGGAAGTCCAGTAGTACGCACAGCAGAAGAATCAGAAGGAGTATCACAGAGAGAATATATAAGAACTCCACTGCTCACAGTCTGTTCATAAAAGTAGGACTTGCAGTAGCTTTTAGTGGTTTGTATGGGGCTTCACTCTCCCATGTTCTTAAACATATTACAGAAACTTGAGTTGCAAGCAAACTATAAAATAGAACTGTGGGGAAATGTCCAACTGGAGTGATAAGTATTTACAATTAGAGTAAAAAACAAACGACCCTGGAATCAATAATTATGTCACAGTAAAACCGTTTATAGAATAACTGCATGTGTTTTTTATCCATTGTATATATATGTATTTTTTGCATTGCATATTATTTTACAACATCAAGTATTCGTGGAACATTACATAAACATACACTGGGACAGATACTAAGAGCCTTTTTCAGTATTTATGAAACATGGAGTGTGTTTTATAATTCTGTAGGTTCAACTGAATCTGTTAGATTTCTGAGTTGACTAATTAATGTGTTATGTAAAAATCATATTCAATTTTAGATGCATTTAAATGCATATACTGTGTGTCAGAAATGAGAATGTTTTTAGATGAGGTTGAAGGTTTCTGACAACATAGTTGATTTAGGTATGAGTAGTCACACACACATTATCATCCTTTGAGGCATATTGCATCTAATATAAGGACTAGATATATTTATAAATGCTTATAGATATGGTTATGTATACTGTCATACATTTACACCATATGGAAGCATTTATATGATAGATTTTATATATATATATTTATTTTATTTCATTTTACCTATACATATATATATATATATATTTTCTGTGTATATGTGAATTTATTTGTATTGCCATATATATTTTATATATTAACCCTTCATAGAAGAACAATTTTAATTTTATGATTTCAACTGGATAATGTACACAAGACATAGAGTGAAATTGTGATTTCATAGGGAGCTTGGAAGTCAGCGATTGATTATAGCGCAGACTTCCATGTATAGTCTCAACAGTTGTGAATAGTTTATCCTTTCCATATATATGTTTAAAGGTTTATGCACTATGCACTTTGATGAAGCCGTTACGTTGAATAAAATAAAATTATTAACGTCGGATATGTACGGCATAGAACATGCATAAATATGGTTCATGAGCTTGCTATTTATTTGTTTATTTATTTATTTTTATTTTTATCTTCATTTCTAGAGAGATGCATACATGCATATACTGTGGATAAGTTTTATGTGGATATATGATGTGTTTTACATAATTGTATGCATAAACAACGTTAAAAGAGTGTTCTAATCCATGAACAGCAAATGCGTTTTTAATGTTCACTTACCAGAACACAAACTGCAAGGGATATTTTTATTAATGTTTTTTAACATGATTTATACTAGATTGGGTTTTTATTAGACCATTTTACTTTGACTTTATGTGTTAGTAATATTGGTTTTAAGTGAGGAATTGTTAATAATATGAATATGTAATCTGATAGGAAATATGAATGACAACAAGTAACGTGGATATTGAATGTATTTTTACGGGAACTTTGCAACTACTTGTTAACTCTTTGTTTAATCAATCAATTTTGGGTGTAACCGAGCAATTGCTTAATTGCAGCAATATTGTGAAGGATTGATTGATATAAAATGAACAAGGTTGGATAGTTAATTTATATCTGAAGAAGCGTGCCAGAAGCACGCGAAAGCGCTCATTCTCCTGTTTACTTTTCGTTTTGGAATAAAAGGATTTTGTTGGAACAAGAAGTGCTCTCGTGGTGTATCCTATTGGTTACTTTCTGGGTGTGTATTTACAATTAGACTGAAAACATTCAGGTTGTGATTAAAATATGGAATTCTTACTGCACTGGTGTCCTTGCTCATAGAAATTGAGAATGGAACAATATGCCTGTCAGTATTTTGACTTGGTTCAGATCACTCTGAAAATAATGGAAGCTTTTTAGTATGTCTTTCATTTTAGTGGGACCTTAAGTGATGAAACTATACTACATGTACACAGAATATGAGACTGACAGGATTTTGTAGACTGCAAACAGCATTGCTAACTGCTCAATCCAGCATTTCCACCTTTGAAACTAAAGATATAGGATTAAATTAAGTGGTGATATTTTTAAAGACTGATTTTCTGTTCTCATTGCAGTTGATTGGTGCTACCTCTATTCACTTAGAGATCAGCGTACTGATCTGTAGTTACTTTATTGCTAGTGTCAGAATACTGGTATTTAAAACAAAATACCATTGTAATAGATACACATGAATGCTAACGTTGTTTTATCTCAGAAGCCTTTCACTGATGGTTTAAACAAAAGCATGTAGGAAAAGTTAAGGAAGATCATACACAACAGAAAAAATAATCATTTGAGAAAGAATATTTCTAATTTTTTATACTTAAAAAGACAGTTAATATCAGTTTTTATAATGATTATTTATCCAGGGCTACCTAGTTACAGGTCTATCTAGTTATAGCCAAAAAAAATATATATATATATATATATATATATATATATATATATATATAAATATATATAAATATATATATATATATATATATATATATATATATATATATATATACATAAATATATATATATATATAGATATAGGTTTACTATTAGAATCTCTACTTCGGAATGTACGCCTATGAATTATTCGAACTACAGATGTTCAAATAGTTCATATGAGTACATTCCAAATGCTCGAACATTATATTTGCGAATGTCCTGTGCATTCACAAATATAAGCATTTGAAGGGATGCACAGAGATCGCAGTACAGTCTGGTTAGGGAAATACATCCCTTTCCTCACTGAAGTGCGATCTCGGAGTTGGAATATATAGTTAGGGGGTGTGTGGGGATGCAGCCCCCCACAGAGGGTGCAGGGGGGCTTGCCCCCATGCATAAACAGGATGTTAGTTGAAGGAGTTTGGGATTTACGGCAAGGGTGGCATTGTCGCTAATTGCCGTATAATGTCGAATTCGACATTTTTGGCAATTACTGCAGATTTACGAGTAAGTGAACAGTTGTACATCTGCAGATTCGACATTAATCATCGACATTTAGGTGATAAGATTTTAATAGTAAACTATATATATATATATATATATATATATATATATATATATATATATATATATATATATATATATATATATGTAGACACTGAAGCCTATGTACAGCCTATATTTCACTTCAGATGTCTGGCAGTTAGTGTAGAGGTCTATAGACAAATGCAGTAAAATACAAAGTTGTGTAATAAATTCATTGCTACAAAATATTGGAATGACTTATTAACATTAACAAGCAGTTTCCCATAGTTCCATGTTTGATTCCCTCACCTGCTTTCTGTAGTTCATGGTTTGGTTCAGTCAGCCTCCATTTGCCCACCTTGTAACTCTGAGCAAGGCACTTAAACAAACAGTTTTCTGCAGCAACTGGGAAATCAGGCTAGACTCTTCAGTGGTCTGCTGAACCTCTTTCCTAATAACTAAATCTAGTAATCTAGAGTTACTAGAACTAGATCTAAGTTTAGACAACCACAGCTCCTTGGACCCTTACTTTTCTCCCAACTCACCAATCAACTACACACCTCCACTCTACATGTCTCTGTGATACAATATGCGGACGACTCTACTCTTATATGCATGGCTCCCTCCCTACAGGTCCTCCACACCATTACCCAAGATTCCTTTTTATCCATAGAAATACGGCTCGCCAATTCCCAACTCATTCTGAACCCCAATAAAACTAAGCTCCTTCTCTTCTTCCCCACTAGATCTCCCTCTTCTCACCTAACTTTCAACACAGAGTCCAAAACAAAATTATTATCACCCAAGCAAGACATACTAAACTGCTAGGCATCGAAATTTATGAGATTGGCAACAATCTGAAATTCAACAATCATATTGCTCAAACTATTAAGAAAGTCCACAAAAAAATAGGACTGCTTTTCAGAAACAAACAGTTTTTAACTAAACCACAAAAGCCACCATCACCCATACACACCTCCTATCATCTCTCTTATATGCCTCCCCAATACTAACCAACCTCTGTAAAAGTGATCTTACCAAGCTGGAATCCTGTTACAACAAAATTGCTAAGTTTGCCACTGATGCTACACATAGGTCACATCACTGTATTGCTCTTAAACAACTAAAATGGTTAGAATTTCCTTAACTACTACAGTATAAACAATTAACATTTGCCCACAAAATCCTGCATCAACCTGAAAATCCCTGCTCTCCATAATCTTATGCAACCATACACCACATCTAGAGCCCTTCATTCCAGTAACAATCTCCTCTTAGAAACCAGCAAATCTAACAACTCAGCAGGAAAATCTCTCTTCTCATACATCATTCCTAAAATATGGAATAAACTTCCAAACCCAATTACCTCAAACAACTCCGCAGTACTATTTAAAAAAGCTCCTAACTATTCACTTAGCAAACACCTGATTCTGTTTTTGCAACGGTCCTGAAAAACTCTACCCTCAGTAATTAAACACATCCTGCTCTTTGGGTGTTATTCATTACTTCAGTCTTCACACTCGTATATAGTAACTTGCTTTTGCTCACAACGTAAATGTATATAATCATGTAGCACATGTTTTGCTATTGTAACTTCTAAGTATGTATTACTAACGCTGCACTACTCTTGAATGTGAATATTCCTAGAATAGTATTGTTTATTCTGAACTTTGCTAAAAGTTCCTTGTCTTTTTTAACTTTTACAAGCTGAAAAAGGACCTGTGTCCAATTGGACTTTCCCATTAAACAAATGTAAAATAAATAAATATGAACATAAAATGAAGTGATCATTTGTGGATGAGTTTCAGCTCAAATGCTGTGTGACATAAAAGTTTTATTAATACAAAATAAAAATCTAAATCTATAATATATAAAAAAATCATTGAGCATTAGCTGTATTTTCTTAGCTTCATGAGTTTATATTAACCTTATAGCTGGAGAAGTGTGGAGAAGCTTAGCTACATCACCCAGGTAGTGATAATGGTAGACAAGTTTTCTTTTTTCTGGACATAAAATTATTCAGATTAATTCAAGGCATGCATTTTCACTTAACTATCCAATCACTGAGGTGGCTTTGGAAGACATCAGGGTGGCACTTTGACATGCAGAGGGAAATAGCTAGTCTCCTTTTATCAAAGCGTAAAGAAATTGAAAATATCATGCATGTAAAACCTAAGTACCAAAACACTGAGGGCACAAAAAATGAAAATAATAACTTCAAAAACAACACAAAAACAAAGAAACAAACGGCATTTTTGCAGGGACACTTCTGCACCCCTACCCTAATATAGTTACTCCAACACAAAACAGCTATGAAGTATAAATGCACTAGATCTAAGTTTAGACAACCACTGAGTAAAGAAGAAAGAATGATTACAAACAACATTCTCCTTTTCTGTTTACTGTAAACTGTCCATCATCACAATCAACACCAAAGCCAGAAGAAAATGTTTATTAAATAATAACATACTTCCAAATAACTGTTTGAAAATATGGAATTAGAACTGTTAGGCAGTGGGTTAATGCTATAACTTAATGCAGTCAAGGGTTTGATTCCCTCAGTCTCCATTTATGTAAACCTGCGCAAGTCACTTAACCAAGCAGTGCTCATAGGTTGCTCATGACAAGGGACAATTGCATGCCATGGGCTTACCTAGGCAGTAAACCAAAACTATACACAATATTTCAAATCCCTACCAAAGGAGACATGAAAAACAATCAAATTCTCATTAAATGTCTTTGTAAGACATTCAAAAAGTAGATGTGCTTAAAAATTCATACAGAGAGCTGATTACAAATTCTGCAAAGTCTGTTGACCTTTACAGGAGACAAAAACTGCTTAATTATTTTATGGGCAATTCATGAGCAGCTGTTCTTAATCTTGCCTTTTAAAAATAAGTTGTATATGTGTGTGTGTGTGTGTGTATATATATATATATATATATATATATATATATACTTACTCTTTTCCAGGGTTAAATGAAGCCTTATCTATCAAAAGCTTGTTGAAGCTTAAAGCCCTGGTAAGACAGGGGTGGCAGCTTGTTTGTTTCACACAAAAATGTTTAAAACATTTAACTGGCTTTTCTTCTTTTCTTCTTTTTATATTTGTTTATGAGTAAGACTTTCTATGGTTTTATATATTTTTACAGGTATAACACCACAAGGCAGGGCGTACAAGTCTTGTATGATGTATTTACATGTTGGTTTTTTACATTAACATAATCGGCAGGATTCACGATGGCTTGCACGGAGTCTAAGAGTAGTGTAAGACTCCATGCAGCCATCACGATCCAGGAACAGCCTGTATGCACCTAAAACGGCTCTTACACAGGCAGGGCGTGGATATGCTAATTACCTCACTTGCAGCCGAAAGGCATGCAAATGAGGTTATTTTGCGATCCAGGAAGCAGAAACCTGCCCATGTAAGACCCGTGTTATCTGCAGAAATGTACTCAGTTGATAACTGAGTACCGTTCTGCAAATAACACAATGGAGCCTTGTCAGCTCCAAATAAAGGTTGCAAATGTCCCAGGCAGCATGCCAATGGCCAAATATGTGGCCACTGGCAATGTACCCCGATGCAAAAATAAAATAAAAATGTTTTTTTTTTTTGGCGCTCGCCGATGTTTAAACGTAGAGCAGTGCCGCGCAAATGGGCTGCGCTATAAAAAAACATGAATTTACAATGTAAGAGAATAGCAGGCTGAAAACAACATGGCCACCGAGTAGGGTTTGCTAAGGGGGGAAGCTGAGTGTAAGACATGTAACTAAGCATTAGTAGGCAATGCCATGTAAATGAGTGGTAGGATAGTGAATCGCACTGTCACATAGGAAATGAGCACATTCCGTGCAGTGTAGGAGTAGGATAAGGGGGAGTAACAGAGTAGGAGATAGGTGACATCACAGGGGGGAATGTATGAAAGAAATGCAGCTCATTGGAGCACAGTGGCATGTGAAAGATGTCAGTCACACATCATGGAAAGAGGAGTGTCAACAAGTAGGCATGGGAAAGCCAAGAAATGGAAGGTGTACACTATGGATAACACCAAAGTTTCTTGCAGGGCGTGCAGTGCGCGCGTGTGCACACTGGTAGGCATGAGTAAGAGAGAGTGCGCGCGTGTAAGTGTGACTGCGCACGTTTAAGGCAGAATACGCATGTAGGAGCCTGTTTAAACACCTGTAAGCTTGTTTGCACTGGTGTGCGCACGTTTTAACCTGAATAAGCAAATTCTAGTCCGTCTAAGCATGTGTGCACGCGTGTTAGCCGCTGTGAGTGTGTTTTCGCTGGTATGCGCGTCGCTCCCCCCTGAGGAAACAGAAGGGAAAAAGGAAGCATGAGAAATAGTAGGAAGCTAGCAGGGATTACTGGCAGAGCTAGCAGGTGAAAACAATCAGAAGCAGGCAATTACACAGGCAGAACAGTAGCCCAGCCCAGCACTTAAAACTCTGCAAACAACAGTGCAGAATGTTTCTCTCAAGAGACACTGCAACAGAGGAGTAAGCTATTAGAAGTGAAAACTGAAAAAGCTTCACTCAGACCAAAAATGCTAGGGGCTGCCAGAGCTGTTGTAAGGAGACATATGCAACTTGCTGAGGGTGGTGACTATGCAAATGCTGCCGGACAACCCACAGTGAGGAGACGGAGAAGAGTGTACAGGCCCAGGGTCACCTACCAGGGGTTACATGAGCTGGAGATAGTGGAGCGCTATAGAGTAGACAGAGACCTCCTACAGCAAATTGTTGAGCTGTGCAAGCCACGCCTCACACACAGAACCAACAGAAGGGAACCCATCCCAGTGGAAACCAAGGTATGTGTTGGCCTAAGAATACTAGCAACAGGTACCTTCCAGAGACCAACTGGTGATATGATGGGGATATCACAGGCATCAGCATCCAGGGTACTGCACCAGTTCCTGGATGCCATGTCAGCACATGTCGGTGATCATGTATATTTCCCCAATTCCTGTGAGGTATTGGCCAGCAATATGCATCTCTTCCAGCAAATAGTGGAATACCCTGAGGTAGTGGGTGCAATAGACTGCACGCATATACACATCAAAGCACCAGCTGGTGAGCGGGGTAGGGCCTACATTAACTGCAAGGGCTTCCTCTCCATCAACTGCCAGGTCGTGTGTGATGCCCAGGGCATAATAATGAATGTGTGTGCTGGCTGCCCTGGAATCTACCATGATTCCCATATCTGGCATTTGACACAGCTGTACCAGACATTTGCCAATGGGGACATCCCACGTGGTCACTTAGTGGGGGATGCTGGCTACGCACTGGAGCCGTGGCTGATGACACCCATCAGAAATGCACACACACCTGAACAAGAACGCCATAATGAGGCACACGCACAAACACGAAATGTAATCGAGTGTGTGTTTGGGCTGCTCAAGTCACGGTTCCGGTGCCTGGACACGTCTGGTGGAACCTTGCAGTACTCACCAACTACATGTACCCAAATTGTCATGGTATGTGCTATGCTACATAATATGATTCTGCGAAAACAGCTGCAGCAGGACCAGCATAGGGCTGGGCCAAACAGCCCCCCACCATTGCCAAGCCAATCACAGGCAGAGCGTGACTCGGAGGAGGAACAACCTAAGCCTGCCCCAGTAGGCAGAAGGAGGCGTGCCCAGTATGCCTTGACCTTGGCAAAGCGGCAACGCATAGCACATACACTGGCTCAGTAGGAACCCTGGAAATGATACCTCTCTCTGGCTCACACATATAGTAAAAGGGATGCCTATGTTGACACAACCTGCTTTCAAACATGTACAGGGAGTGTAGAATGTGCATCCAACATAGACAGCCCTGCAGCACCACCTGAGGCATGATTGCCATGTGTTAAGCAATGTAACACCATGTAGTATATGCAAACTTGATGACCCTGGCTAACATCATACCCTCACCAAGCATGATGAAACAATATGAAGACGAGATGATCAATTACAATAATTGGCTTAAGTATTGTTGTTAGTCAAAGGGGATCCAATGCGTGCCAGCCTGGGATGACATGCTGAGCAAGACACGATGCTCCACCTGCTAGGGATGGCGTGCACCTATCACTCCTGGCCTTTTGGATATTGGCAAAGGCTGTTGTCACCCCCACTGTGCCTTGAATAGGTAAGGCTCAAAACACAAACCCATCTCCATAGGTATCACAAGGGATAAGAACCTAGACGTAATGCTACCCAATGCCAGAAGTCTAAACTGCAAGATGCATGCAGTCTAAACTCCCCTCAGCATGGAGAATGTTGATATCTGTTCTGTAACAGAAAACTGGGTCAAGGCTCGCAAGAGCACCCTAACACTACCAGGTTACACCTCATACCATGCCTTACAGCCCCAAAACATGGAACAAACTACAAAAGGAGGGTGACTAGCAATAATTGTCAAGGATAACCACACCCCCATGTTGGTACCACAACAGGAAGCAGCATGCACTATCCACTGCCTCCCAGTTTGTAGCCTGCTTACAGACTACACTCCTAACACCAGGAACTGCACTTGACCTACGTCAGAACACATGAAAATATCAAGCTCTCCAAACAACATTATATTGGGCGACTGAAAATACTCAAACATAGACTGGGAGCATTATTCTAGCTCCAACACCCTAGGCCAAAGGTTCCTAGAATTCATAAACCAAAATGCTCAGGAACAACTTACCACTCCCACAAGAGGGGTAAGCATACTGGATGTGATAATCAGCAACATGGGTACTCTATGGCCAGATGAGAAGTGTATCCCTCACTGGTAAGATCAGACCATAGAGTAATCACACTGGATATTCACATCCTGACCCCAGTCCCTGGGCAGAAATCCACAGTGAAAAACATGTGTAAAGCAAATGTTGCACTCCTCCAAACTGATGTGGAATCCATTAAAGGCCCTGTGTCTGTGGAAAATATGGGCCACACCTCAGAACCCTTTATAAATGCATTTGATGAACACTTTCAGGAATGCATGGATTATGCAATCCCAAATAAAACCAAGACCCAATTCCATACACGCAGGCATCTGGCCTGGTGGACCCCAGCCATTACCAAACCATGCAAGAGAAGGAGGAAGTTACTACATGAAAGAGCAAATCCCAAAAAGGGAAGTAATCTCTGATCAGTATTATGGCAATAAAATATGGCCACACATAAAATCCACTAAGGCCAGCTACAACATGTTGAATCTGTGAATGTTGAGGCAATGTCACACCTGCCCCATGTACACAGACAACCCCCTCCTCCCCCCAAGAAATACAAATATATGTGAGAGATGCAACCATTTATCCAAACTGGAGGCCGTGCTCTCTCAACTCAGTACTGTCAAAACTAGTCAGGAGGAGAAGGTAACCACACACACCACAAACCCAGTCTCACATAGACCTATCAAAACTGCAAACCAAAGACATAAACACAGAAAAACATTCCCGGAGGCTCAAATTAAAAATCCACCAAATCAACAGAGGCCTCCAAAGCAGACACCCAAGCAATCACTACCTCAAAACATAGCACATGCAACACATAGTACACAAAGTCAGTGTGCCAAACAGTCACAGCCCTTAAGGACAAACGACATGCCTGATACACTTGTAATGGGTGACTCCATAGTCAGACACACTGATGTCCCGCTCACCAGACTGAACAAGGAAAAGGTTACAGTAAGTCGCCTGTAGGCCGCTACAATCTGCCACATAACACAAACACGCAGGTCACTCCAAAGCAAGTACAAATATGACTCAGTCATTGTCCATGCTGGTGTGAATGACCTGAGACGTACCTCCCTGGGCTACATGAAAAGAGACATAGAGGAGCTCTCTGATTATGTAGCCCAGGCCGGTATGACCCTGACCCTGAGCAGCATCCTACCCTCACCAAGAATGATGCCACAGTACAAACACAGAATGATCAGCTTTAACAATTGACTCAATTACTGGTGTCATTCCAAGGGGATCCAATGTCTGTCTGTTTGGGATGACATGCTTGACAAACCACGCTGCTTTGCCAGGGATGGCTTGCACCTGTCACACCTGGGCATCTGGATATTGGCTAAGGCTCTTGCCACCTCCATAGTGCCTTTTGTAGGCAAGGCTGAAAAGACAAACCCACCTCCCTAGAAAACATAAGTGGAAAAAACATAAGGGTAATGCTGCTCAACGCCAGAAGTCTAAACCTCAAGATGCATGCTCTCGAGGCCCTCCCCAGTATGGAGAACATCGATGTCTGTGCAGTGACAGAAACCTGCATCAAGGCTCCTGAGAGCACCCCAGCACTACCAGGTTATACCTCATATCATGCTTTTCAGCCCCAAAACCTGGATCAAACCACAAAAGGAGGGGGAGTATCCATATTCATCAAAGATACCCACACATCCAGGTTACTGACAATGCATGAAGCATCGGAGACCATCCATGTGCAACTAACCGTAGGCAAAACTGCCGTACAGTTTGTAGCATGCTACAGACCACCCTCTCAAACCCAGGAACCCCACTCAGCCTTCCTGAAGACATTGGAGAGTATGAATGTCTCTCCAAATACCAAATAAGGTACTCACAAATTACCACATAGGTGGTAATCCATTACGTATGGAAGACGTAATCAGGGACCTAGGGACACAAGTGGACAGTAACCTCTCATGTGACACTCACATTGCCAAGGTGGCTAGGAAGACCTTCTATATTGGCCACCGTATCATGAAAGGATTCACATCTACATCAAGAGAGGTCATTGTGCCCCTATACTCTTCTCTTATCAGGCCCATAATTGAGTACAATGCCCCATTTGGGATGTACCTTACCCGACACCTGCAGCAAGTTAGAAAGACCTCAAAAGTACCTCACCAAGAGGATAAAGGGTCACAAACATTTGTCATATGCTGCCCGGCTGAAGACACCCCAGCTGTTTGCAGTCACATACTGCCTACTCAGAGGTGATGTATGCCCGATGTACAAGGCCATGTCCAATCCAGAATTAATGGACATGCTCCACCTCAGAAAATCCAAATCCATCAGAGCCGTGAGAGCGAGAGATTTCAACCTCAACACATAAATAAATAGGATGTGCTGGAGGGACAGATTCATAACCCAGAGGCTCCCTACACTCTGGAACAGAATCCCAGTCCATGTTAGGCAGAGCCCCTCACTGACTCTCTTCAAGAGGAATCCTGACAAGTGGATGGGAGATCGTAGATTTACACTGGGGGTCATCACTGTGTCACATCTAGACAGAGGCACAGGAAAGTAAACCCTCTGGCTAGGCTTATAAATGCCCTAGGGCAGATAGCCTAGTATGAACCTATGAACCTATGAAGATACAAATTGTACAGGACACTAAGGATAATCACAAGGCTTTCTTAACTGATGGTAGGAACCTTGGTGGGAATTCACAGATATGCTCTGAATTACTCAAATATTACAAACAATACACCAAACCCACACACATTGCCAACATCCAACCTGACAGGTTCAGTGCAAACCCCCCCCACACCAAAATGCCAAATATCTATCCCAGCAGAGTGCTGGCCCCCTGACATTGCAGATGCTGAGGTAACAGCCAGCATCTTCAAAGCAAAACACACAGCATCAATGGTACGAGATGGTGTCCTGGGCTGCGTCCAACATGAACTCCAAGAAGAATGGAATGCCAAATAACACTACTGCTCAATTTCAGCCTTACCACAGGATATATACCCAAAGAGCAGTGTACAGCAACAGTGGTCCCTCTCCACAAAGGTGGTGCCTGAATGGATACTGCAAACTATCACCCCAGAATCCTGACAAGCTTGGTCTGCAAAGCTATGGAAAGGATCATCATGGACCTCAGAAATAAAGATATTGGGGACCTACAGAAACTGGACCCTACCCAGTGTGGCTTTCTTAAGGGCAGATCCTGCCCCTTAAACATGTTTGACTCATTTGAAACAGTCATCAAGCCCACTGATGAGGGGAATGTGGTTCACACAGCCTATCTGGACCTTGCAAAAGCCTTCCATACAATACCCCACATGTTCATTATAGATAAGCTCACCAGCTTAAATATAAAACCCTATGTCAGTAGATCGGTTGCAAACCAGCTCAAGGACAGAACTGACATGGTCAGAAATGTTGCAGCCATATCAGACTACAAACCAGCTACAACTGGCATCCCACAAGGCTCGGTCCTGGGACCTCCCTTGTTTGGTATATATTTCCCATAGGTACAGGCCAACATGGAAGGACTGTGTCTGAACAGTTTGCAGATGACTACAAACTGGGCACCATATCTGACCCTCCAGCTGACACAAGCATCCTACAAAAGGGCCACATAGAAACAGACAACTGGTGCCAGAGCCATGTCATCAAGCTAAATGCAGAAAAGTGTATAGTCATCCCCTGGGAATAAACAGTAAGTGCCCACCAATTACCACATAGGTGTTAACCCATTAAGTACTTTAGAAGTAATAAGAGACCTGGGGACACAAGTTGATAGATATCTTGCATTTGACAACCATGTGGCTGTAGTGGTTACAGAAACATACCATATACCCACCTAATCATGAAGGTAGTCACATCTAGATCAGGGGAGGTCATCGTGCCTCTTCAGTCATCCTTCATCAGCCTCACAATTGTGTACAATGGCCCCTGTGGGATGTACCTCAGCAGACACCTCCAGCAACTGGAAAGACCCCAAAAGTACCTCACCAGGAGGATCAAAGAGCTCGAACAGATGCCATGTGTTGCCTGATTAAACAAACTGCAGCTCCACACAGTGCCATACTGCCTGCCCAGAGGCAATCTGTGCCTGATGTATAAAGCCCTGTCCAAGCTGGAATCAATGAACATGCTGCACCTTGTAAAATATGAATGCCAGTGAGCTATGCACATGAGAGACCTGAACCCCAGCACTGACATAAATAAGACATGCTGTAGTGATTGATCCATAACCCAGAAGCTCCCTCCACTCTTGAGTAAACTCCCAGTACAGGTTAGCAAGAGAGTCCCTTATTGACTCTCCTCAAGAGGAATCTTGATGATGATTGATGATCGATAATGGATTACCACCTATGTGGTCATTTGTGGCCACTTTGTTTTTGCCAAAGGGGATGACTATACACTTTGTGGAATTTAGCTTGAGGCCATGGTTCTGGCACCAGTTGTCTGTTTCTATGAGGCCCTTTTAGATGGTGGTTGTGTCGGCTGGAGAGTCAATTATAGCACCCAGTTTGCAGTCATCTGCGAACTTGGTCAGCCACAGTCCTTCAGTGTTGGCCTGTACCTCTGAGAAATATATACCAAACAGGAGAGGTCCCAGGACTGAGCCTTGTGGGATGCCATTTGTAACTGGTTTGGAGTCTGACATGGCTCCAGCAATTCTAACCATGTGGGTTCTGTCCTTGAGCCAGTTTGCAACCTATCTAGTTACATAGGGGTTTATATTTAATCTGGTGAGCTTATCTATGATGCCCGAGTGGGGTATTGTATCGAAGGCTTTTGTGAGGTCCAGGTAGGCTGTGAGGACCACCTTCCCCTTGTCAATGGCCTTGGTGACTGTTTCAAAGAAATCAACCAGGTTTAAGAGGCAGAATCTGCCCTTAAAGCCAAACTGGGTAGGATCCAGTGTCTGTAGGTCCCCAATATCTTTATGTATGAGGTCCATGATGATCCTTTCCATAGCTTTGCAGACAAAGCTAGTCAGGCTTATGGGGCGATAGTTTACAGGATCCATTGAGGCACCACCTTTGTGTAGAGGGACCACTGTTGCTGTACACCACTCTTTGGGTACATATCCTGTGGTAAGGCTGAGATTGAACAGTAGTTTTATGTTTGGGTTTAGCTCATCTTGGAGTTCATGTAGGATGCAGCCCGGGACACTGTCTGGTCCCATTGATGCTGTGTTATTTGCTTTGGAGATGGCGGCACTTACCTAGCATCTGAGATGTCAAGGGGGCAGTACTCTGCTGGGATACATATTTGCCCTTCTGGTGGGGAGGGGGGAGAGAAGTTTGCACTGAACCTGTCAGCTAGGATGTTGGCAATGTCTGTGTATTCAGTGTAGTTTTTTGTCATTTTGGACTAATTCTGAGCATATCTGGGAATTCCCACCCAGGTTCCTAACATAACTAAAGAAAGCCTTCTGATTATCCTTAGTGTCTTGTGCATTTCTTCTCTCAAAGCTGGCCTTAGACGATTTTATGAGTGCCCGTAGTATTTTGCTAACACTGAACAGAGATGCCTCCCCTTTTTGGGATTTTGCTCTATCATGTAGTAGCTTCCTCCTTCTATTGTATAGTTTGTTTATGGTTGTGGTCCACCAGACAGGATGTCTGCCTTTGGAGGATTGGGTCTTGTTTTTATTTGGGATTGCATGATCCATGCATTCCTGAAGGTGTTCATAGAATGCGTTTATAAAGGATTCTGTGGTCTGGGCTGTATTTTCCACAGGCCTGGGGGCTGTGAAGGATTCCACCTTGGTTTTGAGGGGTGTGGAATTTGCTGTAGAGAAGTTTTACACTGTGGTTTTGTGGGCAGGGGGTGGGGTCGGGATGTGAATATCCAGTGAGACTAGCTTATGGTCTGATCTTACCAGTGAGGGGTACACTTCTGGTCTGGAGCATAGAGTCCCCATGTTGGTGAAGATCAGGTCCTGTATGTTTCCCCCTCTTGTGGGAGTGGTAACAAGTTGTTCCATAGAATTTGAGTGTATAAATGCTAGGAACCTTTGAGCTAGGGTGTTGGAGCTAGAGTAATGCTCCCAGTCTATGTTTGGGTAGTTGAAGTCCACCAATATAATGGTGTTTGGAGAGACCTTCATATTTCCAGTGTTCTCAGGAAGGCCAAGTGGGGTTCCTGGGTTTGGGAGGGTGGTGTGTGGCAGGCTATAAACTGGAAGGCACTTTTACCCACTGTTAGTTGCACATGGATAGTCTCTGATGCTTCGTGCTGTGCCACCAACCTGGAGGTGTGTGTATCTTTGACGAATATTGATACTCCCCCTCCTGTTCTGATTTGGTGCAAGTTTTGGGGCCAACAAGCATGGTATGAGGTATAACCTGGCAGTGCTGGTGTGCTCTTGGGAGCCTTGAACCAGGATTCTGTTACTGCACAGATATTGATGTTCTCTATGCTAAGGACAGTTTCCAGTGTATGCATCTTGAGGTTTACACTGCTGGCGTTGAGTAGCATTACTATTAGTTTCTTATCCCTTGTGATACCTATGGAGGTGGTTTTGTCTTTTGAGCCTTGCCTAAAAAACGCACTATGGGGGTAGCAAGAGCCTTTGCCAATATCCGAAAGCCCAGGGGAGACAGGTGCAAGCCGTCCCTAGCAAAGCATCGTGGCTTGTCGAGCATGTAATCCCAGGCTGACAGACATTGGATCCCCATTGAATGACACCGAAACTTAAGCCAATTGTTGAAATTGATCATCTTGTCTTCATATTGTGGCATCATTCTTGGTGAGGGTAAGATGCTACTCAAGGTCAGGGTCATACCAGCCTGGGTCACATGCTCAGAGAGCTCCTCTATGTCTCTTATCATGTAGTCCAGGTACGTCTCAGGTCATTCACACTGGCATGGACAATGACTGAGTCATATTTGTACTTGCCTTGGAGTGACCTGTGTGCTTGTGTTATGTGGCGGATCATAGCGCCCGACAGGCATCTCACCGTGACCTTCTCCTTGTTCAGCCTGGTGAGCGGGAAGTCAGTGTGCCTGATGATAGAGTCACCTATTACAAGTGTATCAGGTGTGTTGTTTAGCCTTAAGGGCTGTGACTGTTCGGCACACTGGCTTTGTGAGCTATGTGTTGCACGTGTTCTGTTCTGGGGTAGCGGTTGCTTGGGTGTCTGCTTTGGAGGTCTCTGCTGCTTAGGCAGATTTTTATTTAGAGCCTACGAGTATGTTTTTGTGTGTTTATGTGTTTGGTTTGCTGTCATGGTAGGTCTATGTGAGACTGGAATTGTAGTGACTGTGGTTTCCTTCTCCTCCTGACAGGTTTCGCCAGTACTGAGTTGAGAGAGCTTAGCCTCTGGTTTGGCTATATGGTTGCATCTCTCACATGTGTTGGAATTTGTTGGGGGGAGGAGAGGGTTGTCTGTGTACATGAGGCAGTTGTAACATTGCCTCAAGATTCCCAGATTCACCAGCTGGACTGGGGAGGAGATTGACAACTGACCTTTGGACATGCTAGAATAGTATTGGGAATTCCTTTATAATTGACAACAAAAAGGGCCAATGGGGAACAAGGTACTCAAGGGGAGTTTGTGAAGGTGTAGTGCTTTTAATTTGTTAGTGCTGGCGTATATAAATGCTTTAATGAGCAAGTGCCAGGTAACTCAAATGCAATGTGTTACAGATAACTTAAATGCAAAAATGACAAACAGTAACTTTCTTTCAAGTGAAACAAGGAAATAAGTACAGTATGCAATGCAGATGTCACTAGGGATCCACAAAAGTGCTGAAAAGCTGCATTTTAGGTGGAATTAGCGTTTCAGGGAAATAACAAGCAAACAAGCATACAAACAAAGCTACATTCAGCAGGCCTGGATCTAGTCTATGCTACAGCAAACAAGGTGTACCAATTTCAGTAAGAAACAGTTCAAATATGCAGGCACTATAAGCCTTTAGCCAGAAATTCCCAGCTCAACGGGCAGAGTCCAGTCTCTCCTCCCACAAGAGTGCAGACCATGAACCTTCTTAATGTAAAATAACTGGCCTGAAGCCCAAGTGCTTAAACCAGAACTAATACACATTTAGAATAACAGACACTGAGCCCTCAATCAGCAGTTCCCAACTTAGAAGGATGTAAGCTACCTGTCCTGCCACCACAGTATCCTTGACATTTAATGAGACTCACCCTCCTGTCATAGTTAGTTCTGTGTTTTGGGGCTGTCAAGCATGGTATGAGGTGTAACCTGGTAGTGCTAGGGTGCTCTTGGGATTCTTGAACCTGTTGTCTATTACTGCACAGATATCAACATTCTCCATGCAGAGTAGAGTTTGGACTGCATGCATCTTGCGGTTTACATGTCCGGCATTGAGTATCATTACTTCCATTTTCTTATCCCCTGTGCTACCTATGTAGGTGGCCTTCTGTTTTCAGCCTTACCACCAGAATGCAAAGATGTGCAGACATTACACTATGGTAATTAATAGTGGTGTACCAAACAATACAATGACAATCATACTGTTAATGCATCAGGCATGCTGGGATATACCCACAATGATATCATTACACTGTACTGTTGACAACATGATAATATTACTACACTTCTATGTAGTCACCCTGTGCATCAGCACCATGTTAACCTGTTCCTGCATCAATGCTACAGATTGCAGGAGGTGGCACAGTTTCATCATATGCACAGGGTGTGTACTTGGTATGCCTGAGTCTGCCACTGATATAACCAATCAACATGTATGTGTGTGTGTGTGTGTTAGTGAGGGACAACAGTACAAGATGGGGCAATGTTGATGCGGTGTGTGCGTGTATGTGTTAGCCCTAGGTGTTAGCATTATGCATGTGTGTATGCATGCACACAGTTCCACCTCATGGCTGCCATATATGGGTGTTTGTGGACAGCCACAGACTGTACCTGCCAGGTCATACAGATCACTGTCTCTGGCCATGGGCACGGTACCTGTGCCTGGCAGGGGGCTACGGACAGTATCAGGTACTAAGCCAGACTGGGTACTGTCATCAGAAGCAGTTGGTTGATGACTGGAGACATGTCCCTGCTGGGACTGTCCAGAGCCATGTGCACGTGGTCTCCTAGGGCAGTCTGATGACAGCACAGACCCAGCATTGCTGGGGCTGGTACTGGCACTATGGGAGCGGCTGCAGGTTTGTTGTCTTCTGCGACGACTGCCAGCTGCTGATGTTGCTGGCATACGTCCACGTCGACGCCTCAACTGTCCTGCATTGCCCTGGCTCATGGACATGTAGTTGTGGAACAGATCTAATGTGTGCCCCCAACATCTGTCAATGACCTCGGTGAAATTACGGATGGCAGCCGCAACGTCACACATAGTGTTATTCTTAGCAGTGCGATGTGCTCTCAGCTCCCTCAGACCCTGTCTGGTGTACCGTTCCATATGTGCCTGTGCCTGCATTAGAGCCCGGAACATAGCTGAGGTTGAAAGACCTCTGTGGGCACGTCTGACAGGGACAGTATGACCACGGATGCTCCCACGAGAACCCCTGGACATCTGCCTGTGTGGTACCATGTCAGGACTCTGGCCATGGCTGCTGTGAGGGGATGCATGTGCCACTGATACCACATTACCCTAGTCAATGCCCACTGTATGCTGTCCATCACCTAAGGACATTGGTGACAATGGATGTATTGGCAGGATAACTGTGCGCACTGATGGGGTTGACTGCTGTGTACTGTCGATTGGCTGACCAACAACAGACCCTGTCACACCTCCCTGTGCCATTACACATGTATCATCATTATCACTATCCCCAGCAGTGGATTCAGGTTCCCTGCTGCACACCACCAGAGCAACACCAGAACCTGTGAAAGGAAGACAGGAAACACAGTTTACAATGTGTACACAATGTTACCACAGATGCACACGGGCACATGCACACATGCACACATGCACACAGGCACACATGCACACATGGACACATGCACACATGCGCACAAGCACACATGCACACATGGGCACATGCACACATGCACACATGCACACATGGGCACATGCACACATGCACACATGCACACATGGGCACATGCACACATGCACACATGCACACTCCTCAGTACATGAGATACAAACACACAGACACAAACACACCTGCAATCAAACACATAGCAATACTGTTTGAGGGTATTATTACTATTATTATCATTAGTATTAAAAGTATTGTTATTACACACTCACCAGCATGGACTGGCTGCCTTGCTGTTACACCAGAGGGACCTGCACAAATAAGACATTTATTGTCAGTGGGCACAACTGTGCCATTGATACTGTGAGTATGATACAGTTCAGTAGTACAACAGTTGGCTTTCACAGGTCTACTGCTGATATTGAGAATATCACTCTTGCACAATAATTACCAGGATAACAGCTACAAACACAGTACACACCTTACACGTGCATAAACTACCAGTGTAGAGAACAGTCAACTATAGATATAGCATGTTACCTGCACACTCCATGTCCACATGCTGGGTGGCTCCAGCCTCCATCATTACACATGTCTGCGGATGTTGTTGTTGTTGGGCTGGAGCCACAACACTTAGGAGGAGCCCCTCTAGTCTGGTGAGGGGGGGGTGTATAGCCGCCCCACCACTGGCAAGTTGTTGCCTGTGGATATCAGACGCACACTGATGGACATTTCTAATTAAATCACTGCAGTGATGGCGTACCTGCTCATATGTCCGGTTATGCATGCCTATGTCATTTACCCGACGGACAAGGTCTTGCCACAGTGCAGCCCTCTCCTGCTGGTTCTGGCTGGTGCGGGAAAAGAGTGTGGCAAAATCCCGCACCAGGCTCTGGTGTATCTCCTCTTCCTCTGCAGCAGAGTATGAGGGGTTGCGCTGGTGCACCATCTCCCTGGAAGGAAAAGAAAAATATGTGAGCAAGTGATATGGCACACATAATACTCTACTGTAGTGATATCACTGAACTGCCATATATAGCATCTGTCTGTCTATTGGGGGATACACATGTAAATGACCACATATCAGTGCTCAGCCAACAACTGTGTCACAGTGCCTGGCACACTCCACACAACAAACTAGTATACACCAGCAGTCGGCACACTGTTTGAGGTCCTATGCACAACCTCACACTGGGGGTTTGTATCAAGGTAATGGATGGGGAACATTGTCAACTCATGCAATGCATGCAATGCACAGTAAAAATTTCAATGGTAATGCACCCTAGTCTTTGTGGCCATACCCCACATACAGGGAACCACAGCACAACATATGGCAATCTAGTATGTTTGTATACCAATACCTGACACATCTTTCTCTGGCCTCACACCAAGGACACACACTACCATGACAGACACAAAGTCATGCTGAGCAATCACACCATTACAGACCTTGCACACAGTCAGTGGCACACTCATTCCACCTCACATAGTTGGTATTGCAATGAGTACATGTGTGTGTGCATTGTGTCATAGGTAGGTAGTATGCTATTGGCCCTGGGCCTACAGCAGCATACTGTTATGCTACCCTGCCCCTTAGGACACAGGTAATGTTATTGTACTTGCTCCTGTCAAACAGTTACACAGGGTGACTCATATGGCATATTACCTATCTGCAAAACATTCAAGAGGGGTATGTCTGATATCTACTAATGAGGAGCCTTGATTCTTAATGCTGGGTGGTTTACTCCAGGGTATGGCTTATTTGTGGGTAGGAACCTGTACCTCCACCTTGTGCTCTTTACTGGGGTGCCAAGGATGACAGACATAGGTCATTTAGGCTGGGAATATTGTGAGGTGTTACCATGGTTGTTGGACAACTGTTATGGGTGTGACTTAACTATGTATATCCAGCAGTGGTAACCTCTGTGTAGGTAGTATGAAAGGCACTCTATCTGTGGTTTTGTCAGTCACTCTGCATAGGTAACGTGTTTGAGGGCATTATCACTGTTTGTTAGGTATGACTGTGTCCTTCTCCCTTTCTGTAGTTGTCATGGGA
Organism: Protopterus annectens; assembly: GCF_019279795.1. Taxonomy (NCBI): domain Eukaryota; kingdom Metazoa; phylum Chordata; order Ceratodontiformes; family Protopteridae; genus Protopterus; species Protopterus annectens. The sequence goes on along the minus strand of NC_056739.1, from coordinate 948,444,140 downwards.
GGTACATACCATGTAGGACATTGTGAGGTGTAGAGGGGAACAGTGACCTACATTTCCCTAGCTGACACACCATTTGTGCTGCCATGTACCATGTACAGGAATTACAAGACTAGTGTGCCACTGTGAATATCAAAGGGGAGGCTATTGTACACTTGTTTCCCATGTTCCCTCCTGACACATCCAGTAGTAGGCAGGCAACCACCTATGTGGTGGTTAGTGATGTAAGTGTTTTGGAATGGGGTATGGTACTCCAGTATCCGCACTGGTGTTCAGTCCATGCCTTTGTCACCAGGCACCTGTTGCAATACAGTTGCACACATGTGCCTCTCTCAGTATATATATATATATATATATATATATATATATATATATATATATATATATATATGTGATATATATATATATTATATATATATATATATATATATCACATATCTCTAGACATTCACCGTTGTCCACTAGGTGGCGCTCCTATCCCTCTCCCTAATTCCTTTCTTTACATTGACACTATCCCTGTCTCACCTCTTCATTTCATTATCTCCCTCTTCCCTTCAAATCTATCCCTCTCAGCACTTCTCTACCCCTCTCCAGAGTCTTCACCTGTCACTTTACTGCACTTTTCCTATTTCTGGACATCCTCCATCCTACCTAACCCTCACTCCTACTGCTCTTACATACTTACCTAAAGCTACCTGCATCTCTGATTGTCTCCTCTCTACTCCTCATTCACTTGTGTATTATCCCCTGCCAGTCGTCTTTCTGCCCTATCTACTTTCCAGTCTCTATCCCATCCGATACTTTACTATCATCTCTCCATTTCCCTGTCTCCAGTCCTATATCACTCATCCCATTACTACTTAGGGATTGCCCAGTGCTTACCTAGCTGTTGCTCTGCCCACCTACCTCCGTTTCCTCCCCCACTCCATGAATCCTATGATCGTATACCACTAGGAGGTTACAAATACCCCCCATCTAGCACACGCCACTTCCTTTATCCCTCTCACGCGTGTGTGTCTTCAGCGGCTGTCTGCTCCTGTCCAGCGTCCTTATTTCCCACTGGTAGGTAGAATACAGGGCTTATATACCGCTAGATCTGGTATTTCAGTGAGTCTAACTGTATCTTTGAGTCGCCAATTATGTATTTCAGTTAAATGTGTTTTTTCAGCGGAATTACCGCTATTGTGCGAGTTAGCCTTCTCTGTTAGCTGACTGTTTTAAGCCTTACTAATGTGTTGTACTCGCTGACTGAAGAACGCGGAATTAGCGTTTCTAAACTTGTTGTTATTGCTTAATGCGGAATTAGTGTTTTTTAAACTTGCTGCTAGCAGACTGCTACCACGCCTGTAATATGCATTAATCACTGAATGTTTAAGGCGCAATTTAGTGTGTTCATACCTGAAGTTGCTTTCAACGGATTTACCGCTGTTACTCTAGCTGGCCTCCGTTATTTAGCAAAGGCCATTACACCTGGTTAAAGTGTCTTAGTTACTGAATACTCTACGCGGAGTTAATATTATGAAAGTTATAGTTACCTCTGTTGGTCACTAATTGCTCGTGAATTGTGTAACCGTGGCTACTACTTTATTTGTGCTTGAATGTAAGGCTTGAGCAGATTATTTCCCGTCCTACTATACCTGTCTTCGTGTGGTTATTTTTCAAACAAGTGCTTTGTTTAGTTCTCCCTACATGCTCTTCCACGCTGAACTACATTAGTTATCTATACTCGCATTAAAGTGCGGCTGCAATTACTTAATGCGACACCCACGTGGAGCTTGTCTTCCCTGTACTACTGGTATTTAGATACCAACCAGTCCAAAAAATAGGGAACACGCGGTGTACCTGCTCTAACTCACAATTAGTGGGCAGTGGACTGTACCGCTCTCATCATTTTATTTCCCTAACTTGTAACTAGATATTTAACTAAAGAAGCTTGTCTCGCCAACAATTCTAATATGACGAGAAGTAATACGGAACACTCTGTGTACCTGGTATAGCTTACTATCTTACCCTCTATGCTATATTGTCCCCTCTCCCTACAAATAACTGCTCAGGAATTGCAAATTGAGCACACTACAGCTGTATCTAAGACTGCCTTATAGATGTCTGCTGTTAGACGTTTCTTTTAAAATTAGTGCATCCAAATACTGCTGCTGCTTGTTGGTAAGCTCAGTTACTATACCTTAGTCCTTAAAGTACTGTATTTACCATATGCACTGCCTAAGAGTTTTATTGTAGAGTTACCATAATTTGTACCATAATCACTGCTCGTCAACCTACATATACAACATTTTACTGCATAATGTATGAATGTATAATATTGTTATAACAGTCTTTGCTCTATGTATTACTGCTTACTTTGCTAACCTTGTTTCCACCATTACATTTTCTCTCCCTCCCTTACCAAAGTTCCTAGCTCAACAAGGACCTGACTCTCTCTTAACCTCAAGCTCTATTGGGACCTTGTGGCCCGACCACACTGCTTTGCTGCACCTACCTGACTGTCTTTCCTGACAACCTCAAACTAAAGAAGGAAGAAAAGTAGGTTTTTTGAATCAAAACTCTGTGTTGTAGGTCTCTAGTTTTCTGCCCTACCAGTGTCCTAAGGCTACCCTGGGTCTGAGTTTCAGCAGCTATTCCCCACCCTCCACCTCCTCCTCCCCCTCTCCCCTCTTCTAGCTTCCACATAAGCCTGTAACTCTTATTCTGCCTGTCCTGCCTCACTCCCACTGGTCTTCCAGAACTCCTGACTAGCCAAATCTTTCCTACACCTTCACCTTTTTTCATATACCACCGTTGTCCACTAGGTGGCGCTCCTATCCCTCTCCCTAATTCCTTTCTTTACATTGACACTATCCCTGTCTCACCTCTTCATTTCATTATCTCCCTCTTCCCTTCAAATCTATCCCTCTCAGCACTTCTCTACCCCTCTCCAGAGTCTTCACCTGTCACTTTACTGCACTTTTCCTATTTCTGGACATCCTCCATCCTACCTAACCCTCACTCCTACTGCTCTTACATACTTACCTAAAGCTACCTGCATCTCTGATTGTCTCCTCTCTACTCCTCATTCACTTGTGTCTGTCTCCGGCGCTCCCTACCCTACCCCCAAATCTCACCCACCCCCAGTGGTCCTACCTTTATACACACCAAGCCACACCCCTTCCTCATCCTACCTACTTTTTAACTACTCACATCCTGCACCTAACCACACCTATCCTCCCACACCTCTGTCACTACTACTCTCCACTACTGGGTACTTTCATCCCCACCATTCTTAGACTTCTTCCTTCCTATAATTCTCCCTGCTTTTTTCTACCTGGCCCCTCTTGTCCCTTTCCAACCACACAACAAGAAGGTCATATTAACATTCTTCTAAGGATGCCTACTATATCCAAAGTCCACACTTTAAATGTCTCCCTCATATTAATCTTCTTACCCATCCTTACCTCTGCCTACCTCCTCACCCATTATGAGAAACCCAATTTATTCCTCACTAACCTCCCTCCAAAACACATTACCACACCAAATGTAGTCTACTCCCACAAACACATAAACATAACTTTCTCACCTTCTTACTTGTCACCACAATACCATCGATGTATCCATATAAAGCTACTGAACCTAAATACAAAGAAATTGAAACTTCTCTCAAACATCCCACATATCCCCATATCCTCAACCATAAAACATCTCTTAAAAGATGGGGACATACACCCTAATCCAGGCCCTACCATAGCAGCTTCACTAAATAACCACCCCACATCCAACCAAAATCCCACTAGTCTAAATAAACATACCAACTCCCTACTAATAGTGCACCTAAATACTCGCAGTCTAAATAACAAAATTGCTCACATTCACGCTCTACTTGAAACTCACTCAATTGACATTTTCTGCCTTACAGAAACTTGGTTAAAGCCAGGAATCAAGGATAACGAAATTATTCCTCCTGGTTTCAACATTCTAAGACAGGACCACCTAAAGCGTAAGGGAGGAGGAGTAGCACTCCTTTACAAAAATGGACTCCAAATCTCCTCTATTAATGACATCCCACCCTTGCAAAATAAGGCTGAAATCCTTATCTCTAAACTCCAGATTAACCCTAAAAAATCCATCTATATAATTTGTCTCTATTTACCCCCTGGTAATAACAGCATTATTATTGAAGAAATACTCGGATGGGTGTCTACAAACTACCCATAAGAAACAATAGTACTAGGTGACTTAAATTATGACTGGAAAACCATTAATACCATCAACCCCTCCACACACATTAATCTTCATGGTTTTACCCAAACTATAAACCAAACGACCAGAATTAACAAACCTAATAACAAAGAAAGTACCTTAGACTGGATACTCACAAATAAAGACTCAACCACTTACAAAGTGGGTACCTTACCAGATGATCTTAGTGATCACATGCTCACCTACATAATAAGACAAAAAAATGATATCTTTATCACCCCAACATATAGAACAATTCGGTCTAAGAAACAATTCAACCCTGAACTCTTCCAGAATGAACTTAGAGCTTGTGATTGGAAACCTGTTAAAAACCTTCCACTCAATGAAGCTGTGACATATTTTAACTCACAATTTCTTGCCATCCTAGATAGGCATGCGCCCCAACGATCTATAAGAATGAAATTTAAACCAGCCCCATGGCTAACACTTGAAACTAAGAATAAAATACTACAAAGAAATAAGGCTTGGCATAACTGGAGAACTAACAAAACCTCTCCTGATAGACAAATCTTTAGACAATTAAGAAATATGACGAAAAGGGCTATACTATCTGACAAAAAGAACTACTATAGCAAGCTTCAACAAACTCACCAAAAACAACCTCAGAAATTCTGGGCAAGCATCAATAGTCTCCTTAAACCTGGTCACTGTAGTACACCATCTCCTCATGATGCTGACCAAAACACCCCACTCCAAACTGCGAATAATTTCAACACTTACTTTACAGAGACGATCCAGTCCTTGGCTAGCCAGCTTTCTTCTGATAATATGAACCTAACTTCCCATAGTTCTATAACCCTACCAACTTTCACATTTCACCCCATCTCTACTAACTCTATCTATAAAATCCTCATAAAGCTTAAACCTTCTTCCCCCTCAGCAGACCAACTACCTGCTGAGTACCTGCAAATAGCAGCAAATTCCATTGCCTTTCCCATATCCATCCTGCTAAATAGAACCATTAATGAAGGTATCATCCCAGACATTTGGAAGGTCTCCCATATCATCCCACTTCATAAAGGTGGAAAATCCACTGATTATTCCAACTACAGACCAATAGCTCTTCTTTCTCCCTTAGCTAAAGTCATGGAAAAATGTATTCACCATCAGTTACTTAACCACTTAGTGAAGCACAATATTTTGGCTACTTGCCAACATGGCTTTAGGCCATTTCACAGCACCACCACCGCCCTTCTATCCTTCACTGATACCATCAATAAAAACCGTAATAATAGTACCCTCTCTTCTGCTCTCTTCATTGACTTGTCAAAGGCTTTTGATATGGTCAACCATCCCCTACTAATAAATACCCTAGAACTTCTGGCCCTCGACCCCCCAGCTATCCAATGGTTCAAATCTTACCTTAACAATAGGCAACAAGCAGTTGTCTGGCAAAATAAACTATCATCCCTTCTACCAGTCTCCATAGGAGTCCCCCAGGGCTCAATTCTAGGACCTCTTCTGTTTTCTCTCTTTATCAACGACCTTCACATTGCAGTCCCTGAGGCCACCTGTATTCAATATGCCGACGATTCAACACTTATATGCTCCGCTAACTCCACCTCAGACCTCCACTACATAACCCAAAGGGTATTTAAAATGGTTGAAGAATGGTTCCTAAAACGTTGCCTTCTTCTCAATGCCAAAAAAACCAAGCTGCTACTATTTCCACCTACCACTAGGTCCCCACCTCTTGATCTCTATTGTATCTAGCAAAGGCACCCTGATAACACCTGAACAATCTACCAAACTGCTAGGAGTGACTATCGACAACAACCTCTCCTATGATATTCACATTAACAACACCATACAAGCAGTGAACAGAAAAATTGGTTCCTTATACAGAATCAAACCTTTCCTTACTCCTCAAGCCAGAACCACCATTGCCCACTCTCACTTAATCTCTACACTTCTCTATGCTTCATCTATTTATACTAATTTAAAAAGAACTAACCTCCAAAAAATTTCTCATGCCTATAACAATATCGCCAGGTTTGCTACCAGCAACCCATACAAAACACACCATTGTCTTAATCTTAAGCAACTCAACTGGCTTGAATTACCTAACTTACTAACATTTTCTCAACTCATCATTGCTCATAAAATCTTTTATCAACCTAAAAATACTCCGATTCTCACTAACCTTATCACCCCATACACAAATCTAACTTCACTTCGTTCCTCTGCTAGATTACTTGTCTGCACTATGAAGTCTAATAACTTGTCAGGTGATAGCATTTTCTCAAATACTGTTGGTAAACAATGGAACCTCCTACCAACAGACTTAACTCAAATTCCATCCCTTTCTCTCTTTAAACTAAGACTCAAACTTCACCTAAAATCTCACTGGATATGCCCCTGCACAAACCCTGACTAACTGCCTCCTCCTTCCCTTCTATCTTCCTACTCCCTATGGTCCACTCTGACCCTTTACCACACTAATGTAGATTACTGATTCTCATTTCCTTGCTCTAGGACTTCTCCTCTCTTCTACCTACTTCCTCTTCAACGTTCCTATTTCTCTCCTGTTTACAAAGGTCTGCATAGAATTTTAATATTTTTTTTTCCCTCCATACTATGTTTTTCAATGTTTAAAATTGCTAATGTAATTTCCAATATTAATCTTTATTTTGTATAAATGTTTTTCTGGAGCTTTTCTCCTCGGGCCTCTACTGAAAATGGACATGTATCCAGTTAGACTAGCCCGGTCAACAAATGTAAAATAAAATAAATAAATAAATAAATATGTGTATGTATCTATATATACCTATATATGTATGTGTCTATTACATATATATGTATATACATATTCTATCTATCTATATATGTCTATTTATACATCCCTCTCTATCTATGTACACATATATGCATATTTTATATATATATATATATATATATATATATATATATATATATATATATATATAAATATACATATACATATATATATATATATATATATATATATATATATATATATATATATATATATATATATATATATATATATATATATATTTATTTACACATATGAATACACACACTAACATACTGCTAAACATCCATTACTGTACAACCTACATTGTACGTTGCACTACAACCTACATTGATATGTGCACATAGCAACCTTCAAATACATATGTATGTCCAGCCTTCACTAACAGTTGCAGTATGTCCCCTGCCCTATGCACATCTTCATATATATATAGATACAGACTGCTAACACATATGGAGGGTTCACAGTATGTAGACTATTAGATTATTAGTTTACATTACCTTTGTTTGTCACTGGTGTTTGTGATGGCTTGCTGCTTGGTGGCCTGCTGCTGGTTAGCTTGATGGTTTTTATTTATTTATTTATTTTTTTTGGTGCCTGTCTCTATGTCTCTGTGTCTCTGTGTCTCTGTGTCTCTCTCTCTCTCTCTCTCTCTCTCTGTCTCTCCCTCCGGTTGTTGCAATGAAAGTATTGCATGTGTGGACTGGGAGTACAGGCTGCTTTTGTAGGTATCTGCACATGTGCATGTGATGGCCTCTGCACCAATTGTTAGCCTGCATTTACTAATTGCGTGCAGCCTGCTGTGTGGTAATTGCAGTTCTCACTGTGATTTCAGGACAGTGCTATAAAATGTTAGGTTAGGTAGGCATAGCCCTTTCAGATTTTTAAGGTGGGGACCATGCTGCTATGCTGTGGACACTGTTCTGTGAGTGTAAAGGTTGGTATGTCTCTCATATTTAAGGCTGTGTTGTAGGCACTGAAATGCATGTTGTACTGAAACCTGACTATTGCTTCCTCCAGTTCGTTCTTCTCAGTGTGTATGTTAACTGACACCTAATAATACTAATACTGTTTAAATTGGAGTATGTGCTTTCCTGTGGGACTTGTGGATTAACTGGTATACAGCAGTGGCTCTTGCAATTTGTTGCTATGGCTTCACTATTTGGCCTTTACATTCACTCCTTGAAGGCCTGCTAGGTGTCTTTACTGGAATGTGTTGCTATGGCTTTCCTATTTTCCATTTACATTCACTCCTTGTAATGCTTGCTATATTTCTTTCAGCAGCAATTCCTTATATGTTTGGTGTGGTTTGGTGGTACTGCATGCAGTCTGGTCTGGCCAAGGTGTGGGGCTTGACACCTACAAGGGTATTTTATTTTGCTGCTGAGCAGTAGTGGGGCCTTGCACTTTATACTAACAGTTATGGATAGCAGGCACATGCAGTGCTTGTAAACTGCTATACTGTCCTTATTTTATTAGTTGGCTACATCCTTTGATATTTCTGGGTTGTACTCCAACATGCGGGTGTGCTTGTGGAAGCTATTCTGCAGCTATTCACAGAGTGTGTGACAGCAGACAGAATGATATGCCTGTGAGTTTGTGACACTTGCAGGCCACAGATACTCTCAGGTGTATCTTTTATCAGCCTCAGGGAATGGTACATATCAGTGGGATACACCCGTGATATGTTTTAGATATTCTGCAGTTGTGACTGTGGGGTATTTTGAGCATATGTATTACTACACCATTTCTGACATGCAAGTAGTGCATACTTTAAGTAATTGACAGTTACCATTACGTGGGATAAAACACCTTTCTGCCTACTGTTATTACATTTCACAGGGAGTCAGTGGGGCACAGTTAACATTTGTTTTCAAATAAGGGACATTCCTGTAAATCAGTCACAGTTGTGAGGTCTGGCCTCTTACCTATTCAAATATGGCAGTGTTTATCCTGCTCTGATAGTGTGTGTGGTTTGCAAGGTGCTACTGTCACATTATTACCTACTAGCTACCTACTAGCATGGCTGTTTCTCTTCTCACACTAATGTTATACAAATCCACAAGAATTGCCAGTAAAGATACAAGGAAAAGCTATGTGTAATAGCCTTCCTATATTCCCTTTACATTCAGTCCTACTATTTCATGATATATTGCTTTCAGGACAAAGTTCTTGTATATCAGTCATGGCTTAGTGGTAAGTCATGCAGACTAGTGTTTCCAAGGTCCTGGGTTCGAGACTGACAGAGGAATTTTATTTTGCTGCTAAGCAGACTACAGGCCTTGTCATTCAGAGTGACTAAGGCACTTTTAAGCAGTTGTAAGTGGGTTAGCGCTGGTTTCCGCAGTGCTCACGCATGCGCACTGTCGCTTAGCTTCGCGCACACACGCTTAGCTAAGTGCACACAAGCGCACACCCGCTTACAACTGCTTAAAAGTGCTTACTCTTGCGCACACCCACGCTAATTTTTTTGAAAGAAAAGAAAATGGGGAGATAGGAAAGTGGTGAAAAAGGGGGCACAAAGAGGGTAGGACAGTAGGAAAACAAGCTCAGGATTTGCAGGAAGGATGTAGGAAAGGCCCATAGCTGCCCATTTCTTTATCAGCAACAGCTGTACATATGTGTGTAATTTGGTGTGAAATTTGAAACCTTCCACCCCCGAGAGAGGGGTGAGGACAACAAAATATGTTGTAAAGCCAATTGTAATTACCAGTTCACATGTCCAGCAGGCATATCTGCAAAATGGGCAGCTATGTATGGGGCATAATTTTTTTGCGGGAACAGAGTGCCCTTTTTTTTTTTTTCAGGTGAGAGTGGAATGTGAGGTACAGGAAGTAGGTATATTTGGGGAGGTAGGTAGGGGAGGTTAACAGACAAGACAAATAAGACGCATACAGGGGCGGTGTATGACACATGTGGGGGGAAAAACAATTGACAGGGATGGATGTTTGGATATCGCGAGCCCATGAGCCCACAGATGGCAACAGTGGAACTGAGATCCCCACCCATGGGCAGTTGCCACTGCACCTTCACTGCCCAGGATGGGGCTGTGCTGGGGGCTGTGTAGGACGGGCAGCAGGTACACCCGTGAGTTGCACCACCCGTGCCTCAAGCTGGCGTAGGGGTTCAAGCACAGAATGCCTGATCTCACTACGCACCACAGACCGGACACTTTGGAGGGTGAGTGGACGGTCTCCTCCGGCCACGCTTGCAGAAGGGGGACGAGCCCCATCCCCTGCAGCGCTTCCACCCGAAGGTGGCACAGGGCCACCAGAGGAGGTTCCGGCCTGGGCACTAGTGCCAGGTGCACTCGCCAGCTGAGGTGGGAGAGGTGGGTCCGCTGGAACCCGCCTTCCTTGTTGTCCTATGTTTAGCAATATTTTATGACATTTTGGGTTAGTAACAAACAATACCATTCAAAATTAGTTGTAACAGCATGCATCAGTATTCCCATTAACCAAACTCCCATGAATTCCAAACATTGAACAGCAAGCATAACACATGCATATTTTGAACAGCAGTACACAATCCAACAGCATGCAGGGTTGATCGATGGCAACAGGCCATCAGGTTTGGATATGTGAACACGGCACATGCATCAACGTACGTGCAAATATGTTTGAACCAACAGGACAAATGTCCATAGGAATTAATTGTGAATACACATACCCAGTTTGTTGTGGAATGGCATTATTTGTGAATATAGGGTAGGGTGAAGAAATATTTCATTAACACCTTCAACTACCTATACATATGCTGTACATCTCTAGTAGCTGCAGATATATATACCCTACAGGTCTTAGTACAATTTCCTATATGTAACCTTAGGAATGTTGGTGATGGGACTGTTACTGCTACATTAATATACATTGCATTTTTATTCATACACGTTCATATCTGGCTGTGTTCAGGTACAGCATCCTGCTACATTTGATTTATATGGCTCTAGACAACTGTGGATGTTCATTATTTCATACAACCATACTATCTCCATATTGCAAGGGTACAGCAACATATCCAAATTGTGGGACAGACACATTGCAGCTTCAGTACTTTATTAGAAACATTTCACTGTTTGGTTGTGGCTGTCTCATTCATTTCATTATGTACTGACTGCAGTATACTTTATTCAGAAGTTATAACAGCTTTCTTGGTCGATTCATACCTCTTTCTCACACTCTCACTTGTTTATTTTTTACAATTCAAGATGGTACTTTATTCTAGGCATTATTAACATGTCATACTTGTTTACAACTATCCTTTCCAACAGACTCACTTGTTTCATATGGCAGATTTTCAAAGGGGATGTATTTGACACATGTCTATTGTCTTTAGCTTGTTTACCACTAATTTTCAGGCTGCAGCAGGTTATCTGATATTACAATACAGGTGGGAAATCTCTATTTCAGACTTGTTTAATTTTTATTTCTGGATTACAGGCTGCATCACTTATCTAATCATACAGTACTAGCAGAATCTTTCTTCTAGTGTTATTTGAACTTTATTAATATGTAACTACACTGAACTCTTTTACAAGCTGTCTCACTTACATTGTATAACAATTACAGAAAAATAATTACTAACCTGCCTGGTGGCGCAACTGCTCCAGCCTATCACCATAGGCTTGCCGATTCACAGAACGCACACCTGCAGCTGTAATATAAATGAAGTAATATTGGAACTTACATTTCCATGATATCAGCTAGGATAATTTCTTACATACATAATTACATGGATACTTAGTAGTGGGGCATTGGGCATTTGCCGGGCCACCTGGATCCAACGGTTCAGTTGGTCCTGCTTTCATCTCTTCAGGTCTGCTTGGTGGTGACGGACCTGTTCACCAGTCCTTGATATGCCTGTGGCACTGGTGAGATCATGTGCCAACCGGTTCCACGCCTCTGCCTTGTATGCTCCCCACAGAACCTGGCCCTGCACGAGTTGAGCCTCATGATCGTGGACTATGAGCCAAACCATATATTTGGACTCCTCAACACCCCACCTCTATGCTCGGAAGCGATTACCCTCTCCTGCACCTGCCATCCTGACTGCAAATAGGTTCCACAATCAGTTATGCTGTGTATTCCCGCCTATGGGGCTTATATATGCCGTTTTTCCCACACTTATCTGTGATTGGCCTTTTTGGAATTGTATCAGCTTAAAAAAAACTGCTTTGTCATGCTTCTATTTCCATTCATTCCTATATATATGCTAATACTGCATTTTTCAGTACAGCTGTCATGGCTTAGTGGTTCAGTACTTTGACTATGATGCACAGTATCCTGGGTTCGAGCCTGGGCATTGCTTTTTTTTATTTTACTACTGTCTAGACAGGCTTGGAGGTGTGTCTGTGTAAAGGCGGCTTTGATGCAGGTTGCTCAATGTTGTGCCACGGTAAGCTGGTTGGCGCACTGCGCAGCTCCGCGCAAACAGATTATGCTGGTTAACACATTATTTGGCTATGAGCACGCATATTACGCTATGAGAAATGTTGCTCAACTACGGGCACACAGTTTCAGCATGTTAAAGTGCTGCTCAACTCCGGGCACTCATATTACACCTGTTAAACCACTGGTCACCTGTGGGCAATCATACTCAGCTTGTTAGAGCACTGCTCAGCTATGGGCACTTATAATTTTTTTTTTTTTTATTGTGTCAGATTTCTTCAAAAATACATGGCCCATTTCATTACATTTTACTTAAATTATAGTTTTATATATATATATATATATATATATATATATATATATATATATATATGTATACATATATGTCAGGGGATTGTTTCGTGCTTATTTCACTAAAAATAGAAAATGATGTTGTTGGGGCTCGAACCGTGACTACCTCCTCTTTGGCCGATGTCTCTACCGCTACGCTATTGCTACTTGGCTTAATTTACATATTTAGATCTTATATGCATTTCCAATGAGTGCTAACTGTGGATGAGCGAAGGGCACACCCGTGCAAACGAGCGCAATTACGGGCAAACATTTTTGAAATTATAAAAAAAAATTACGTTTTACATTACAGTTGGGTTTATAGTCTGTGGGGGCATGTGTGCTGTTGTGCTTCTTGACATTTCCGCGGACTTGCTTGTGGGTGTTTCCTTTCGGGACTGTGATTCTTCTGGGGCGTGTCCCTTTGCAGGACTCGCCGTGTGGACACGCCCCCTACTTTCCTACATGGACTGTGTTAGCCTAGGGTGTGATTCAGCATGCCCTCATGACTATGCATGGCATACTGACATCACACCGTTTAACTGCAGCCTCCGTGTAAGATTTGCTAACTCTTACATGGAGGTTTTGTGAATCCTGCCCAATGTGATATAATGTAACTCAATTTAATAACATAACATAATATATTTCTATGCTACACATTTACACAGTACACACTTTATTTATTATCATTATTTTTTATTTTTTATATAACAATGGCCTATGTTTAAGCATCATTTACCATCCCAATTGTGTTTGTATTTATTTTTTGTCTTGGGTTGGAAATGGTAAACTTTTTTAACTTTTTTAGATGCTTAAGACTATCATTTGGGCAACATGGTTTAATTAGTCAATGTTGCTTTAAATGTTTAATAATGCATGACATCATGTACTTGGGCTGGCCCAGCCCACAGACTCAGCAGGCTTGTGTTAGGTTTTTAAACTGGTAAGTGAATAGTTTTTACTTGTCTGAAGAAGCTAAAGTATTTTGTTCAGTGAAAGCGCTTACGTACAATAAACAGCTGGATATTCCATTGCCTACTCGTTTTCTTTTTTTATTTCAGTTTTGCTAGTTTGGATTTGCATTTTTTAGTTTGTGGTTATGGCGAGCAGCTTGGATTTATCGCAACTGTTATTTCCCCAGGATGGTTCTACAAACAGTGCTTTAAACAGCACCTCTGAAGCGAAAGCTTCGGGTGATTTAACACTCCTGGTACAAGAGTTGATGAAGAAAGTTGATTCTTTATCTCAAAGAATCAACAATACACAGTCGATCTTGAGAGATGCTGGAGCATCTTGTTCTTCCACTTCTACAACTTCTGCTAAGTTGCCTATACTGGTTCTGCTACTCTACATAGCACTGGGCAGCCTGCACAGACTAGTTCGGGTAACCAAGTTTCTACTTGTTTAAATCCAGGCAATGCAGTGGGTAACTTGGGCCTGCCTAGAAACATGGTAGCAGAAACACGCATTTCATTTAATGTTCCTAGGTTGAGCGACATTCCTACTACTGATTCCTTTTTAAGGAATGTTTCCTTTTTTAACACCGATGTACCTCTTGGTACTGCGGTTACCAATGATGGTGATAACAATGAAAATAATTTAATTGTTAATAACTTGAACGAGTATGATCAAAAGTTATTCAAGTGTAGGAAACTGCAGTTGGAAGTTTCTTACCTTGAGGAATACATCCACAAAAAAGTTATTCCAAAAGGTTTGCGCCAGTGGCGCTATCCAGCAGGACTTATTAATGGTTCTTCTTTCCATCTAGAACTTATAGCCCTTTTTGACAAACAAGGCATAGAGTTTTTGGGGTTGCTAATCAATAATTACAAATCCCAGATTGCTTCACTTAGGTGCAACTTGGATAAGCTGGAAAGTGCTATCACAAATGCAGAAGAATATGCAAGGTATCAGTTTGATTATGCACGCATTTTTAAGCAAGTTTATTGAGGTCAAAAAGAAAAACTATCAAGAGACCTCAACGACTACTCCAAAAGATGTGCTTATCCACCACCTCCCCTTGCTGGGAATTCACCTCCAAGTAATAATAGCAATGCTCAGTTGGACCATTTGGGCCACAATGACAACGCCAGTGGCAATGCCATGGCAAATAATGACATTGCAAACATATTTCAACCTATTCGTCGCAGTGAAATAATTAAAAATAATCAACATCCTCAGGCAGCCCAACATTCAGGACAACAGCATGAAATACCTTTGAATGTTAATTTCCACCAGGATTTTTGGGAACCAAATGGGCCACAAACCCTTCATTCGAACAAACCTACCAATAACAGGAGACAGCCCCAGAACAGGAAACGCTACAACAGGAAGAGGAGATGAGATCAAAATCTCCTAACATCCTTTCCAGTTCTGAAGGGGACTGTAAAATCTATAACTTTAGTTCCCTGCATATTGAGTAAGCTATGGTGACTTTTTTCAAAAGGCTTAACATTTGTACCTGATAGGTGGGCCAGTATGGTCAAACTTATCATTGACTTAAAACTTTTCGTTCATAAACTTAATCTATGATTACTCATGGGTGCCAACTCACTTCTCACACAGGGTCTCAGGGTGTCCAGCCTCTTTAATCCTCCTATGCATGAATCTCTAGCACTCCTTGAGAAAACTTGTGAAATTGACTTTCGGAGAATATTCACAAGCAATCATCATATCAGTAGCATCCATAAAAATATCACTCCAGATGAATTTGATTTCATCAATTTATTGAATATTTGTCAAGTGTGTGTCATGCAACCTGACAAAGGTGGAGGTTTAGTATTCATGGATCAACACGGCTACAACTGTAGGATGAACTTGGTCCTAGACAGTACAACATACGAAAAAGTCAGTCTTAACCAGATCAATGGCACATACAAGTCTATCAATGGGATTCTTTCTGACTTGTTCCTGGAAGGGAGTATAGACATTGATATATACCATTATTTGTCTATGCCTGCTCCAGTTATACCAACCTTTTTCGGAAACCCAAAGATACATAAAAATTTAACTAATCCACCGTTTAGACCTATTGTGGATGGTCGTGGTTCCATATCGTATGCTTGTGCTAAATACATTGACTCCAAGCTTAAACCAATACTCAAGTTGGAACAACAAATTTGTCAGGACTCATGGCACTTTCTTAAGTCCATTAATAACTTGGACTTTAATGACAATTTAGTGTTTCCTACAGTGGACATTACGGATTTGTATACTGTAATCCCTCAACTAGTTGGTATTGAGTAGGTTAGGGATTTTTTGCACATGAGAGACATGGACAACCAAGAGGTGCATGTCATTGAAACTCTCCTTGAGATTGTACTACTTAACAATTTTCTGTTTTTTAACAATGAATTTTACCTCCAGACAAGTGGCATTGCTATGGGAGCTGCATGTGGCAGCAGTTTTGCAAACACTGTCATGGCTTACTGGGAAAGGTCCTATTTGTTTAATTCCCCTATCTTTAAAAACAATGTGGTTTGGTACACTAGGTACCAGGATGACATATTCTTTCTATGGAAGGGTGAAGTAAACTTGATGGATGAATTCATCAGTGAGATTAAAACTTATACTACCTTTTTGGATTTTACCTTCCAAATAGGCACAGACTACATTGATTTTTTTGGATATTCATCTAGCAAAGGACCTTGTTAACCACAGATTTAGAGCCACTATATACTGTAAGCCAACCTATTCCAATGCCTTTCTGCATTTTTCTACTTGTCACCCTTTACACCAGAAAAAAACAGTGGGGAAGGGATAAGCAGTAAGGGCTGCCAATCTTTAAGAACAATGTGGTTTGGTACACTAGGTACCAGGATGACATATTCTTTCTATGGAAGGGTGAAGTAAACTTGATGGATGAATTCATCAGTGAGATTAAAACTTATACTACCTTTTTGGATTTTACCTTCCAAATAGGCACAGACTACATTGATTTTTTTGGATATTCATCTAGCAAAGGACCTTGTTAACCACAGATTTAGAGCCACTATATACTGTAAGCCAACCTATTCCAATGCCTTTCTGCATTTTTCTACTTGTCACCCTTTACACCAGAAAAAAACAGTGGTGAAGGGATAAGCAGTAAGGGCTGCCAGAATGGTTAGTGACTTCAATGATTTTATTACTGAATGTGACTTGTTAAATCCATGTTTAATAGGAGAGGGTATCCAATGGCCTTTGTAGCCACTGTGTTTGAAGAAGTCATTAGTAAAAGGTCATCAGGCCACTTTACCCCCCTGTTACACAAAGGTTATAACATGCCAGTGTCACACACTAACATTTTAGCATCTCCTGCTTCAACAAACATACAGGATGGAGACAAATCAACTAGACTGTTAACAACTTACTCACTTGACTCTAGAGTCGTTAGAGAAATTGTCAACAAGAACTGGACAATTATTTCGGAAGATCCCCACCTTAGAAGTTCTTTAGGTTTGACACACCAATTAACTTTTAGGAGGGGCGTAAACCTGAAAAGTTTGGTTGAAAGGCCGAAAAGGACTTTTAAATTTAATACAGGCATGACAAAATGTGGGAGATGCCATCAATGCAAGTTCATTAAATTAACTGACAGAGTAAAAATCAGAAATAAAGTATATTACATCCATGATAGATACAATTGTGATTCTCTAGGGGTTGTTTATGGAGCTTTCTGTGACAGCTGTGAAGCATTTTATATCAGGAAAACAGAGAGGAAATTAAAACAGAGGATTTATGAGCACCAGTACAGCATTATTAACAAAATTAGTACTAGTGCTTTAGCCAGACACACCCTTATTTTCCTAAGTCACAATTTCTTATTTGTGGTTTTACAACAAGTAGAACATAACAAAAGAGGGGTGCCCTGGGAACTCAAATTAGAAGCGGCTGAAGTGGAATGGAAAATTGCAACTGCTGCTTACTCTTTTCCAGGGTTAAATTAAGTCTTATCTATCAAGAGCTTGTTGAAGCTTAAAGCCCTGGCAAGATAGGGGTGGCAGCTTGTTTGTTTCACACAAAAATGTTTAAAACATCTAACTGACTTTTCTTCTTTTTATATTTGTTTATGAGTAATATTTTCTATGGTTTTATATGTTTCTACATGTATAACACCACAAGGCAGGGTGTACGAGTCTTGTATGATGTATTTACATGTTGGTTTTTTACATTAACATAATGTAACTCAATTTAATAACATAATATAATATATTTTATGCTACACATTTACACAGTACACACTTTATTTATTATCATTATTTTTTTTTATTTTTTATATAACAATGGCCTATTTTTAAGCATCATTTACCATCCCAATTGTATTTGTATTTATTTTTTGTCCTGGGGTGGAAATGTTAAACTTTTTATTAACTTTTTTAGATGCTTAAGACTATCATTTGGGCAACATGGTTTAATTAGTCAATGTTGCTTTAAATGTTTAATGCTGCATGACATCATGTACATGGGCTGGGCCAGCCCACTGACTCAGCAGGTTTGTGTTAGGTTTTTAAACTGGGAAGTAAATAGTTTTTACTTGTCTGAAGAAGCTGAAGTATTTTGTTCAGTGAAGGCGCTTCCGTGCAATAAAGAGTTGGATATTCCATTGCCTGCTCGTTTTCTTTTCTTGTTTCGGTTTTGCTAGTTTGGATTTACGTTTTTTTAACTTAATGTAATAATAAAAATGAAGGAAATCAGAAATTAAGTGAATAATGTATTAATCTAAGTGATTCCGCGGTGGTGCAGCGATAGCGTTGTTGCCTCACAGCAAGAGGTTCTCCCATTCGATTCTCGGCTGGAATGCGGGAGTGACTTCTGTGTGGAGTCTGCATGCCCTCCCCACGGTTGGGTGGGTGTTCAAAAGACATGCGTAAATGGGCGTGCCTTCATTGAAGGTTGAACGTCAAGCTGGCACCTCGGCGTTTGTGAAAGTCTACTGCCAATCATTAGTGGACCGGAGTTCCGCTGTGGCGACCCCTAACCAGGAAAAGCCGAAAGACAAGCAAACAATGTATTAATCTAAGTGACTGATAATGCAAGCAACTATGTGTAAAAGTGAATTTTTAGGACTAGTTTTCAAAATTCTAGATATGCTATAAGTGTATAAATTATACAAAACTAAGATAAAGAAAATTATGTTTCTATCTTCTCCCTGGTCAAAGTATTGGCTATACTGGCAAGTTTAGTATAAGCACAATTAATGCTAATTATACAATAACGGCTCATTACTATTTAAAAACAAGCATGCTAATTGGACATCCCAACCAGTGTTCCTGTTATAAAGTAAACATATACCAATAGAAAAAAGGCCAGCCACTGAACTATCATTGCGTGGCCAAACTTTCTACTGGCATATGCTTAGGAAACAGAGCAAAATACAAAATAAATAAATAAATAAATAAATAATAAAAATCCGGTACATTTTGAAAAATTTATGAAGCAGAAATGTACCAGATTTTCCTTGTATTTCTGTGGTGTCCCAATCTTATCTCTCAACTGTCCAGATTTTTGTACAATGTCCAGATTTTTGCCTCATAGTTTTGATCTTTTCCTCATAAAAACATGTAGTTTTCCTGGTAAGCCACTGAGGACTGTAGGCATTTAATAATGACAGGCATTTGAGATTTTTTTCTTCATATCCTTCAGGAACTGCACAAATGCACACTAACACAAAACCTCTTATTCCAGCAACTTTCTAAGTTTAGAAGAGCAATATTTAAAATCTGTCCTTAATTTTGGACCTTTGCGCTACCTTATGTTGGACTTTGTCCAGTTTTCTTGCATTGAAAGGTTATAATGTCAGGAAAAAAACAGCAACAGAAATTCTCTTTTCTCCACTGCTTCTCCTGAACAGCACTGATATACTATTGCAAGAATGGGAACCTAAGTCCCATACCTATGCGAGTAGATAAGTAAAGAAGTACAAGCAAGGATGTGGTGGAACAATACAGCTCTGTTACCCAAACAAGCACAAGCAAGGATGTGGAGGAACAATACAGCTCTGTCACCCAAAAAAGCACAAGCAAGGATGTGGAGGAACAATACAGCTCTGTTACCCAAACAAGCACAAGCAAGGATGTGGAGGAACAATACAGCTCTGTCACCCAAAAAAGCACAAGCAAGGATGTGGAGGAACAATACAGCTCTGTTACCCAAACAAGCACAAGCAAGGATGTGGAGGAACAATGCAGCTCTATTATCCAAACAAGCACAAGCAAGGATGTTAAGGAATAATACAGCTCTGTTATCCAAACAAGCACAAGCAAGGATGTTAAGGAATAATACAGCTCTGTTATCCAAACAAGCACAAGCAAGGATGTGGAAGAACAATACAGCTCTGTTATCCAAAGACATTATTTAAGAAAAGTAAGCAATCTCTTTCTTAAATAATGTCATTATATAATACCAATAACCCACTCCTGGACGTGTGTATCACAGGATTTACTCACAGTTTTCTTCATTTCATCACATGGGTTTTGCCCTTGTGATGAAATCATGCTATCTGTGGGTAAATCCTGTGATCCCCACACCCAGTCATGGGTTATTGCAAAAATGTTTATTCTATTTCACTGTTACTTATAACTTCAAAGTTACTTTCATTTTTTACTTTTCCTTTTTTTTTTCTTAAGAGTTAAGAAATGGTGCTGGTTTTGTGTGGCAATTATTTGTTAACCATTTGTTGTTATGTTCTGCATTTTCCAGGAGGATGTACTATGTTATGTTCATGTTTTTTTTTTTTTGTTTGTTTTTTATGAGTATTGCTGTTACTGATGAGGAGAATATATAGATTCATAGGTGTTTATTAGGCTAACAATCAATCACGAGGGCCTTTTTAAGCCTAGCCATATATCCCAAATCTCTGACAAGTTCTGATACCCTTGATAAGTGTAAACATGGGCCTGGGAGATGAACCATTTGCAGCTTACCTCTGTCCGTTAGAGGCATAGGTACCAAACCAGGGATGACTTTCAGGTTTCCCATCCAATTGACCAAGTTGCACTTGAATTGTATTAGGGAGGAACTCTGCTTCACATGGATGGGAAGCCTGTTCCATAGATGATGTAGTCTCTGGGATACATACCTGTCTCTCCAGCAGGTCCTGTTTATATCACAGGCAAGGTTTAAGTCTTTAGAACAGGTAATTTTGGTGCTGTTTGTTTTGTGGATATGCTGGAGGTCCATCAGATTAGGGTCTGACAATGTCCTGTATGCCAGGCATAGATCTCCCCTCAAAAGCCTGTAGGAGATAGAATACAGAAATAGGGACTTGAGGTGGTCTGCACAGGACATTTTTCTTATGTCCTGTATTCTTTTAGTGAGGATTCTCTGTGGACATTCCAATTGTTGGATATGTCTGGTTAGTACATATCAAAGGGGGCATTGTACTCTGTGATAGGTCTGATGAATGCTGAATACAGTGGAACAATGACTTCCTTGGACCTAGATGCCATACCTTTGTTTATAGAATGATTTCTCACCACTGTAGACACATGATGATCAAAGGGTAGATTACTATCTATGTGTGTTCCCAAGTCCCTGACTACTGTGTCAGCTCTAAGGGGTGTATTGTCAATATGATAGTTACCAGGGATGGATGACGTCCCAAAGGATACTATTATGCATTTCTTGACATTTAGTTTTAGTCCATGGCTCTGACACCAGTTGTTTGTCTGTGTCAGCCCCTCCTGGAGAACATTTGTGTCAGTGTGAGATTCAATGACAGCTCCTAATTTGCAATCATCTGCAAATTTAGTCAGAAACCACTGACATTGGCCTTGACTTATGAGAAGTAAATGCCAAAAAGGAGTGGTCCAAGGACTGATCCCTGAGGGAATCCACTTGTGACTGGCCTCTTTGTAGAGGTGGACTCCTCAATTCTAACTTCCTGAACCCGGTCTGTGACCCAGTTGGCTATCCACTGGGTGATATATGGGTTTGTACCTAACCTCTTGAGTTCATCAACAATGCCTGAGTGGGTATTGTGTCAGTTGCCTTGGCGAGGACACGGTAGGCAGTGTGAATGATTTTGCCCTCATCCATTGCTTTGGTGACCTTCTCAAGGAAGTCCACCAGGCTGAGTAGACATGATCTTCCCAGACGAAACCAAACTGGGTTGGGTCCAATGTCTGGAGGTTTGCTATATCTCTATTGATCATGTCCATGATAATTCTTTCCATGGCTTTACATATAAGACTAGTGAGACTTATGGGTCTGTAGTTTCCAGGGTCTGTAGATGACCCGTCTTTGTGCAGAGGGATGACTGTTGCCTTTGTCCATTAATGAGACATGAAGGCAGTTTGGAGGCTACAGTTAAACAGTAATTCCAGAGGTCCTGATAGGTCATGTTTCATGCTATTTAGAAGGCATCCTAGGATACTATCTGGGCCCATTGATGCAGTGTTCTTGGTCTTAGAGAGAGCATTAAGGACCTGTTCCCCACTGATAGTAGGGGGAGTTATATTTCACAATATTTCCTGAGGGGAAGGTTGAGGTGGAGAGAGTGGTAAAGTTTGAGATAAAGCCAAGAGGTTGCATCCAGGAGGTTTGCAATATCTTCAAGCTCAGTATAGGTGGCTGCATTTACAATGAGCTCTGCACAGAACTGTGCATTGCCTTTGAGGTTGCGGACATAGCTAAAGAATGCTTTGTGGTGGTCCTTGGCCTGGGTGGCCAAACTTACCTCAAATTGGCTTTAGTAGACTTTATTTGTCCTATGAGTTGTTTGTTTATTTTGGCGAGTGTGTTTTAACCCTGCTGGGTGCTGCACCTCCTAATTTTTACCATGATTTTCTTCCTCCTGTTATACAGCCTATTGATTTTGTGATTCCACCAGGGTGGCTTGTTTTTGGAGTTAGTTCTGTACTTCTTCCTTTTGTGTACAGTTGCCTCTCTGTAGCTATTAACATGCTTGTACTGGCTTTCTGTGAACAGTTATTCATAGGCAACAGTGTTCTCAGGGTTTATGGGGTCATGAAATGTTGCCAGATTCTCACTTAGTAATGCTGTAAATCAAAGTTATTCAGGGTTGTATATAACTAGAATTCTTTAACATTTAAAGTTTATTGTTCAGTAATACTCTATTATACTCTATTAATCTATTATTATCTGTTGAGGGACATTTACAATTAGACTAGGGGAGTTTGATGAATTAGATCTTTCATGTTAGAATTTGCCTTTGAGTTTTTAATTTCCGGTAGTGTAGTTGTAGATCATGTATTTCTTAATTTGGTATTTCTGTGTAACTTCTTTCAATTTTAGAATGTTATCCTGCTAGAGAAGGGAGTGAAGAGAGAGAAATGAGGTTTGGCAATAAACCACTTTGTCCAGGGACATCTTTGGTAGGGGTTAGACAAATAGATCAGTGAGAGGTAAGAGGGTGGGGGGATGAAAGGGTTAAATGGAAGGGAGGCTGATTGGGAGGAAATGAGGTAAAGGTGGGGCGGTGCTTAAGGTGCTTAGGCAAGACCAGCTGGGTAAAGAATCACATTTTAGAGTAAACTTGGTAAGGCAAGTATACGTCCGAGACGACCTGTAGATATCCCTATGGAACAGGTAGGCCTCAGGTTACTGGTGGGTTTTTGGTTGTAGGAAATTTTTTTTTTTTTTTTTTTTTTTTGAGTTGCAGAGCTTGGCAGTCTGTGGGGGCTGGGGCTGGTTGCTTTTGGTTATTGTTAGATAGGGCATGGTTCAGCTAGGGACTGATTTACTGTGAAACCACAAGATTGATGGAGGATCTCCTTTGTAATCAGAGTTGGTGTAGTGCTTGTATAGAGACCCATTCTCTGGTATGAGAGGTTCATTTTGAGTGGCTTTCCTGGTTCCTTTTGGCTACTCTTTCAGGCTATTTTTTCAGCATTTGTCCGGTGATGCGGGTGTTATATCCTACTGTTGGTATTCTGGATCTGCTCTGCCCATCATCGCAGAAATCAAGGGACTGAAGCAGCGGAGTGGGGGTTTGCTGCTCTGAGCAGTCACCACCTGGGAGCTGGGTTGCAATGTTGGAAGTTAGCCATTGTGACAGTTTCCGTGCAACAAATCAAGAACCAAAAGAAATAATGGTGACAAGTGACAAGAAAAGCTCAATAAGAGTATGAGAAGTAATGCAGGTTTGTTCTTCTTTCTAACTTTCTTCTTACCCAGTACAATATATGTTGCAGAGGGTCTGCATTAGATAATCGAACTTTGAAAAGTTCGACTGTCATATGGTCGACACCATATGATCGAACTTTTAAAAGTCAAAAATCTAATAAAAAAAACAAACTACACAAATAACCTACCTGAATGTTTTAAGCAGGGGGGGGCAAGCCACCCTGCACCCCCATACATGGGGAGCTGCACCCCCCCCCATATCCCCTGCTCTTTAAATATACCAACTCCGAGATTGCACTACAGTGCAGAAAAGGGAAATCTTCCCATTCAGCGCTGTACGGAGATCTCCATTAAAACATTCAAACTTTCAAAAATTCGATCATATGGTGTCGACTATATGACAGTCGAACTTTTGAAAGTTCAGTCATCTAATACAGACCCTGTTGCAGATGTGCTCTGTACGTTAAATCTTGCTAGCTAACCACTTGTGTCCCTTTTTTGAATAGGTACATATATAGAGGTAAGGCTGGGATTAGACATTACTCACATCGCTTAATTGTTGGATATGTAGCTTCAGATATAGGTGCAGTGCTGCTCCTTTTCTGTTTAATTGTTGGAGGCACTGCTGTCATGGTGTCATGGGGGGGATGGTGTGCTTTCCTTGCATGGTGGCTCATTGGTCTTTTTTCCCATGGGTGCAGTCCAGAGTAGAAGGGGAGGCGGAGGGATGAATCAAGGGAAACAATGGTTGCTGTTGTTGCGGTTGTTGTGCAGGATTGTGGTTATTATTTGATTTTGATGGTGCTGTTTTCATTTTATTCAAAGTTGGGCATGTGGTGCTTGATTATTGTTGTTGGCATTGGGATGGCTTTTCTCCTGGTTTTGTCATTAGTGTTACTGAGTTGCAGTACAGCTTACGCAGCTATTATACAGGATTGTGGTGGTTTCCCCCTCAGTTGGTTTCCTTCTGTGGCTGGATTGGCATGGCGTGGGTACTTGCCATGGGTTCTGTCTTCCACAGACATTTGTGCTCATGAAGCAGGGCAGGGCTGGTACATTGGAATGTTGTGTAGACTTTTTATAACAGGTACAATGCTCTGCCAGTGGGCTGGGAAGGCTTACAATAGTGAAATGCTGACTCCTGCTATTGGTTTTGTAGTGGCTGGCTGAGTGGGAATTTCGCTGGCTTTGAGGTACCTGTGAGTGACAGCTGCTTCCATGCATGTGCAGTGAGTAGGGTAGCTGTTGGGGGAGGGTTTGAAATGCCTTGCAGCACAGATGATTATTCCAACCCCCCCCCAAAAAAAAAAAAGAGCGACTGGTAAGGGGAGACTGATATAAATAAAAAAATATATACATATATATGACTGGCTGTTTGGTCCTGGATGCATGGTGCTTGACAGGTGGATCTGGGGCTCGGTTGAAAGGCTTTGTTGTCGGCATGCATTATTGGTGGCTTTTCCTGATTCAGACTTCCTACCATTCAATAAATTCTTGCTACCGCTAACTTGTGGTACCCGTTAGTCATACTTTATTGGTGGCTTTTCAAGGTCACATGTAATAAGGGGGAGCTTGTTTCATATAGCCAAAACTGATGCCAGCAATTTAGTTAATATTGTATTAATGGTTTATCTTTTGCATTCACTTCCATTTTGGTAATCCACTATACATTAAGCAATGTTTCTTAACATCACGTTTAACATAAATTCAATCATCATCAAAAAACAAATATTCCTATTGAATAATCAACATTATTGACTTATTTTTTTTTTTTATTAACAAAGTAAGTAAGCTGGTCCTGGGCCCCTTTGTATTCATTACCACAATCACAAACCAAAGATATTCCAAATGCCCTTGCACTCTCGAAGGGGAGGTCTGTTCCCTTATCACTTACATATGCAAGCTTGGTGATTGCTATACCTTGAAAAAGAGGAATTACTTTCTAAGAAAAGGCAATGTCATTGTTCTCCATAATCTCTTAAATTCTTGCAGTTCTAAAAGTCAGAGTTACTTTCTAACCATGCAATGGGAACCCAGTAGTCTACAGTAAGAAAAGGGTACACTAGCAGAACATAAGTACATATCAGCTACAGATACAGCATAGGGGCGCACTTTTATTTAGAATCCATTAGATGGAAGTTGTAGAAGTATTACTCATCTATGGAGTCATTCCTTTTAATTGTTCTTGATTTGGTCACTGGTGTTATACTAACACGATCAAGGATGTCCCTGACTTTGACTGAAATTTCAGCTCTGACTCCTTTAGTCCCTCCTAAATCTGGTGTCTGTGATAGAAAGGTGGTGAATTACAATAATGGCAACAATTAAGAGTATAAACTTCTTTATTGGCAAGTTACATTCTCTCAGAATCTTAAAAGATGTTGCTCTTAGTAGTAACTGACAGATTGGGAATACATTCTGGTAATATATTTGGTGACAACACCGTGTCCAGTTCGTCTCCTGGGTACAGATGTATGGCAGGTGTCCCTGATGGTTTTAACTAGTTGGGTTTTGTCCTGCATTCAGTTGTGACTGGTCATTGTTTGATGGAGAGTTTAGGGCTCTGTTAGGTACATGTGAGTAAGGGTTAGCAGTATAGGGCATCCATGCAGGTCATTTGTAGTCTACAGTGGGTTGTTCTCAGGGCAGGCCTTTACCCCAAACTGTCAAAGGAGTTAGCAAGTGGTATAGTTTTAATGGTACAAGTTTTTGCAGTAGGTTCAGGGTTAGGTTTCTACCTTGGGCAGTCTTCATGGTTGGGTGGTTTATAAGAAGGCAAAGTAGTTCATTAAAGAGGGAATTACCAAAAGGTACACAGGCCTGTTTCTGTGTGCCTGGTTAATTGCATGGGAAGTCATAACTGCACTAGAAGGGTGGTTTAGAGACTCTCTGCATCCCTCTCAACTGTACAGATTTACAGAATTGGCTAGACTTTTCATATTTTGGTGCAGTTGATATATTGTGGATGGTAGATTTCTGGCAACTAATGGTGCCTAATGGCAATTCCTCAAGGACGGCAATTAGAAAATAAGAACAGACAATAATTATATATATATATATGTGTGTGTGTGTGTATATATATCTATATCTATCTATCTATATATATATATATATATATATATATATATAAATAAATAAATATATATATATATATATATATATATATATATATATATATATATAAATATATATATATATATATATATATATATATATATATATATACACATAGATATTTATATATATATATATATATATATATATATATATATATATATATATATATATATATATATATATATATCTATATATCTATATATCTATAGATATATATATATATATATATATATATATATATATATATATACATGGGTCCCCTTCAGTAGATCGAGCTGTTACATTTTGAAGACGATATGGCTGAGACCATAACATCGAACATCATTTAAAAGATCGAACGGACTGAATGGAGATCCGTGTGCAGTGCAGTGTGTGTGTGTGTGTGTGTGTGTGTGTGTGTGTGTGTGTGTGTGTGTGTGTGTGTGTGTGTGTGTGTGTGTTTGTATGTGTGTGTGTGTATGTATGTGTGAAGGATTGTAGAATGTGTGTGAGGTTTTTTTTTCTCTGTTTATGCGATCTCGGAGTTAATATATATAAGTAAGGGAGTGTGGGGAGTGCAGGGGGGCTTGCCCCCCTGCTTTTGTTTAGTGTATGTATGTGTATGTGTGGTGTTTTGTTGTGTTTATGTTTTTTGTGATGTAGGTGTTGTGATTTGTGTGTTGTGTAGTGTATGTTGTGTGTTCGGGTCTGTGATTTCGGCTTTGTGGGGTTTCGGTGTTGTGATGTTTTCGGCTTCATGTACTTGAAATGATGAAATTCGAGATTTTAGCTTTTTGGGCTGATATGAAGTGAAACCATATATATATATATATATATATATATATATATATATATATATATTTATATATATATGTAGAAAAAGAGAGGGGGGGAGAGTAGAAGGGGAGCCCTAACTTATAATTGCATTGAAAAGAGTTGATGGGGGAATATGGTGGTGGGTCCCCTTGATACCACTCAATGTTAAGATATTTTGGTTTATGGCAGTGCGTTAACAGTTTGTTTTGTTTTACGGATCAGTGATGGATGAGTACACAGTGGACATTGTGCCAGTAGATGGAATGATAGGCACTGAGGTCGTAGAAAGATGTGCGTAGAGGCACATCAGTCGGTGACCTGAAGGTGATGGATGCTGCTTGGCTGGAGTGATGAACAAGGAGTACACAGGTGATCTACCTTTAGGTGCTCATTAATCCATGTCAGGCCTGTTGAAGGAGGGAGTAGTATGGAGGCAAATGAGGCTGACGTGAATTATGGACAGAGTAGAGGGGGCAGATGGGGTTGTTTAGGGGGAGTTTGCAATTGTCCACAGGTGGAGTTACAATATGGTTATTATGGATTGGATTTAGAGAACATGGTAGTTGGGCTGACCTTTCTGTGGTAAGGTTAAGCAGAGGGGTTGCTCAGTGGCCAGTGCTACTCTGATTGGCTGTGGCATTTGGGGGGCTGGTAGTCAGAAGGATGTATGTGACTGGTTTCCCCTTTATGGTTAAGTGAAGGGTTGGACCGAGCATTGTATGGAGGGTAAGGGGTTTCATTAGGATTTTCTTTTGTTACAACTGTGACCGGAGGTGTTGGGTGGGGGGTATAATTTGGGGGGTTGGATGGCAGGAAGAATCATTCGATTATTTTAATCGTTTAGTCAACTGGTGTTTTTTGCTAATTATATGACAGGGTTTTTGTTGATGGGGATCCAGTTTAATCTACAGTGGACAGGTACATCAAATGATGTTTGCCTTAGTGGTAGGTTGCTGGAAATGTTGTTAAGAGTCAGGGGGAGCAGCCTAGTCAGGCTGGTGGGCAGAGAAGAGGGACAGGTTTGCCCTCTTCTGTTCCCCGTCTGGTGTGTGGATGTCTATTTCAATAAGTTGGGAAAGGAAAGTGAGCAGTTGGAGGCAATAAGTAGTAAATATAAGTGAGTGGAGGTAAGGACACTGCTTACTTGGTTGGAGGGGTATTTCAGTAAATGGTTTATGAAGTGAGTTGTTGGATGCTGCTTCATAACTAAAGTAAGTGAGTAGAGGTATGGACGCTGCTTACTGAGTCAGGATGAGTAAAGTCACAATGTCCTGATTAACATTACAGGGATGTTTATGCTGTGATTAAATCAGCTGTGCTATATTCAGTTGTAATTAATAATATTGGTTATCAAAGCCATGTTATGGAAGTTTAATAAAAGTCGTCAAATATCATTTGGTGCTATGTGTTTTTATTGAAGGGGACCGGGACAAAGATTTTTTTCTATGTCTCCCTTTTTTGTATAGGAAGTATGAAAATGTAGTGTGTGGCGTAACTGACTAACTGAAATTCTCAGTTAGATATGTTAAAATTACTTTATAAAAAAACTTTTTATAGTTAATAAATATACTTATTGGCAGTTGTTTATACTAGTGATAAGCATTAGTTTGAATTGCTCAGAGTTTTGCAAATCGCTGTGTATCTTTCTTAATGTATACTGCTTATTGTAGTCTGCAGAAAACATATGAGAAATTGGAAGATGTACTTAAAAGAATTTGAATACTGCAAATAACATAGTTAACACAGGGACAGAATGATGTCTTTCTTTTATTTGGGCTGTAAGTGTGGGGGTAGTCTTAGATCAGGGCTGGAGGTTAATTATGCAGGAGTCACTGTACAGTTACATATATAAAAGCTAGATGGCACTTTCTGAAGTCTAACTTATACAGATGCAGAACCTTCATCCATTAATGCTGAGGCAAGAAGCCTAAGTGAATAGGCTGTCATTGTAAAAGTACCTCATAGTGAACTAGATCTAACATCAAAGGCCACAAGTTTCTAACTATGTATTCTTTGTTTTTACGTTCCAATATGGAGCCCTTTTAAAGTATATATACATTCTGTTTATGTAGGAAAAATTGTGTGGTTTTTGAAGTATATAGTTTTGATCTGTTCAGATTTCATTTTTTTTTAATTCACAGGTGAACTGTAGTTGGGCTGTAAGGTAAACCTTTTTAGTGACAGAAGTACGCTTAGCTGTGACATTCTGTAAAAGTCCATGAACTTGACAGATATGCTTACTGAAACAATGATCGAGGTCTCTGCTGGTAAGGATAACTGTCAGCTGTTCAGATATTTACAGAAGTTTTCTGGTGTTCAGTTATGTTTATGTGCACATGAAATATTTTATTACAGATTTATATTGAATTTCTCAGTAAAAACTCCATTTGTTCAAGTAGACTTAAGCAGCTGCAGCTAGACTTGTTTCTATTGGTTTCTGCTCGATTTACAATTGTAATACTGATTAGGCTGTTTAATCAGCATACATATTCTGAAATACTAATGAGTCTTTATTGTACAATTAAAAATAACCAACCTTCCCATAGTAAGATGACACTTCAGTATCAGCAACAGGTGCTCAGTACTATAAACTCTATAAACTGTCCTACAGCAACAAGCATTTTATATGTGTGTGTATATATATATATATATATATATATATATATATATATATACACACACACACACACACACACACACACACACACACACACACACACACACACACACACACACCTGTGTCCCTCATAAAGAAATATAAAAGGTGAAAACAGAAGAAACACAGCTAAAACACAACAAAGCCAACAAAAGACACTACCAAATAACATCACAGGAGCTTGAAAACTTAGAAACACAAAATGAAAAGGTAAATACAAGAAAGCAAACAAGGCAGGCTTTACTACATATTTAAA
This sequence comes from Protopterus annectens, assembly GCF_019279795.1. Taxonomy (NCBI): domain Eukaryota; kingdom Metazoa; phylum Chordata; order Ceratodontiformes; family Protopteridae; genus Protopterus; species Protopterus annectens. Next base: position 948,413,508 of record NC_056739.1, on the reverse strand, counting down.
AAACTGGCAAAAGAGAAACAATACAACATAGACTTACAAACTATTACACCAGAGAACCTAAACACAGCGCTAAGAGAACTTTATGCCACTGTAAGAAATACAAATCAAACCACCAAGAGGCCACTGATGGCTAACTGGAGAACACAAGAGGGTTAAACCATAGGTGCCCACCACCAGCAGTATCTGGGTGCTGATCTTCCATAGACTGGCCTCAAGATTGATGGAGAGTTCAATAAACAACAATTGGACATTACTTAAATACATTAAAATAATCCTCGTCTGCAAAGGTCAACTGTAAGTAAAACACACCAAGGCCTTGTTTGTTTAAGTGGCTGCTATTATTATCAAAAAAGTACAGTTTCACTAGATAATTGTGCTCAATAACCTTATAACCAATGTTCTTAGCTGCCAAAGTCACACAGTGATTGAAGTGTCTAGAATTTTCAACAGCAGAACTACTAATGGCACATCTCCATTGTAAATGGAGAAGGATAGTGGACTAAAAAATATCCATGTATCGATAATTGGTGCAGGTCAGAGAGGATCTTGACAGCTAAAATTTTCTTTGGAACAACAGTCAACTCAGTGCTGCCCAGGTATATGATCAAAACAGTCAGCAAAGCTGAATACAAAGATAACTAACACCAGATGTCCCACAAGTATAGCCAAACCTGTGAGATTCCCAAAGGGTCTGATCCAAAACCCCATGCGTCTATAAGGTCAGGTGAACGCTTACCAAGCTTCTGTTTGGACAAAAAGAGTGGCCTGGAATCCAAATCACCATTTTCCCTAAAAGTAAATAACAATATTACTGCCTACTATAAGGAAGACAGGCATCAGATAGCCACCTCATGGTCTTCTTTAAAATTTGGTGAAATGCCCATCCTCTGCTAGGTCGGAAGTCCACCCTATATGAAAAGAGTGAGTGGAGTAGCCCTAGGAAGAAATGTCTAGGACTGCAGGAGGGTTTTTGAAGATAATGTTGATTTCTGCCACAGAAATAGAGTGACCAGACTTGCACCTAAAAACAGGGGTGGAGAGGGGAATGCCTAGAGTTAACCTTCTCGGTGGGGGGGGGGGGGAGTCCAATGGACAGTACAGATGACAGGAGACCTGCCTTTAAATAGATACTTTTCTTGCCTTCTCCTGTCCTGATCCATTTTAGATTTTTTTAACCATAATAAAACTATTTCTTTACCAATAATAACATCACCCCAATATAAGGAATCAAATACCTCACTGGCTCAGAAAGTGTTGTGTACACCCAGGTAAATAAAGTGGCACACAGGGCAAATGAGACAAAATTATTGGCCAAAATGTACAGGCCTTTTATAATAGATGCAAGGAGGTGGTGGCTAATGGGCTTCCTGCAATTCTGGACTGAGTGCACTTGAAGACTTTCCACCCCTTCAGAATCTTACAGGTAAACCAATGCCCCAAAAACTCAGGCAGCTCCAGGAACCAGGTCAAGCATCTCAGAGCTGCTAGGTGGATCCAAATTGTGCTAGGGGCATCATTCAATGAACATCACTGAATAAACTGCAGCAATAAAGGGAGATCACAGTGTCTGATGGGGATCTGGCAAATTGCTATAAGATTGGTTAAATGCATGCAAGAAGGAGGAATAAGCATTATTCGTGTTCAGAGCCAAAGACCTGGGTGCCAGTGTCATAATTAGTTTTCACCAATGATCCAAACTTCTGGAGGGATGGGTGTACCAAAGGGAGCTGCATCTGGAGCCAGCTGTCAGAATTTTGAAATATGGAAATGGAAAAGGCTGTCAGCTATGCTGTTATCTTTTCCTATTACATTGTGGCTAGAAGAGCACTATTAATCTGTAAATGTAACAGAACTAGCAATAATATAACTGAGTGCACCCACTTGGATTTCTATGACCTCTTGTTAATGGCCTACCTCTAGACTGCTGTTTATCAATAAAATCATTGACTGATATGCCGGCTAGGTGGGAAAGATGGTGCATCAAACAATACTCTCTGACTTATATCTTTTGGAACAGGCCTAGAGAGGAAATCTTAAAATCCGGGTATCAGAGGTAACTAAACAGACCAATGACCCTCTCTGCTGGGATCTCTTTCTCAATTAACTTTAAATCTTCAATTTATTTACTGTTTATGATGGACAGATTCTTGGCTACCTTAGAATCCAAGAAAACTGAGGATCCAATGGAAAAACATGAAGAAAATGTTACCAAGAAGGATCATGATTCATTATTGGTGTAATCTGACAGCAATACTATGAGTATATTGACTCTGATCAGGGCATGCAATGGTTTGTAGACATAGCTGACCCTGGACAAATTACCTCTTTGGCCATGAAAAAGATGTCTTCTCTTTGGAAGGACTTCCTTTCTTTGGTCAGATCTATTATCACGTAGAGAAGGGGGAAGGTTGGGGATGTAAGCCCTGGTTTGGACCAGCTTCTGGATATGGGGTTGCCTTTGTCGCAAGATGAGGAGAGGTAAGAAAACCTACACGCAGACAATAAAAAATTCCTGTGTTTAATGCCCAAGACAACTTCACTGTCATCGGGTTGTCTGAAGAGGGATCATTGTAACCAGAGTGAGGTTTCTCCAGCATGATATTGAGCCATATGCCAGGATGCTGCTGATCCCATCTAAGGGTTTTGTCTGTGGCCTTCAAGTTGAATCTATGCTCATATCATGACCAAGTTTCCGCCCTCTCTTTGGATGTGATGAGCTTCCCTAATGAATGGAAAACACAACAGCAATTGCAGGGCTTGGCTCATTTCCTTCTCTATTATGATGTCCATGAAATCTAAAAACCCCAAAACCCAGTTGTCCCAGCTCCTGCTTACCAATTTGGCTGAGGCTTTATTACTGATAGCAGCAAGTGCTGCCATGAGATCTTTAGATCTAGTGTGGTCAGCCTTTATGATATTTGGAATGCCTTCCGCATCAGTTAAGTCAAGGACATTGATGAAATATCCCACAAGGCTTTCTCCTTAATATTCTCAATGACATGAGTAGTAATGTGAGACCCAGACAGGATGGATCCAGAGGAGTAGTCCATGGCTAGGAGTGGCTAGAAACTGGACTATATGACGGTCCCAGATCCTTAGATCTACAGTCAACAGGCAGAGGGTTGGGAGGGACCATGCCCTGGGATGGTCCTGCTGGGGCAGGGGTCAATTTGAGCTGGGAATCTTGGATCCTTGAAGATGGCCTGTGAGAGTAACTGGCATAACACCAATGTTCCTCTCTGACACTAGGTCAAAATTCCTGGCTCTACCCTCATCATTGAAGGAGTCTAAAAATTCAAATAGTTATTCCCCATGTCCTTGCTCCTTTAAATCCAAGGTGGAACTCCTATCCCCCAACCCTGTCATTATCTCATATCACATCACCACAGGTACAAGTATGATTCTATCATACTGCATGTGGATGTTAAAGTCCTAAGATGTACTTCCCTGGACTATATGAAGAGAGACATTGTTGACCTCTTTCAGTGTGTGTGTGTGTGTGTGTGTGTGTGTGTGTGTGTGTGTGTGTGTGTGTGTGTGTGTGTGTGTGTGTGTGTGTGTGCGTGTGTGTCTGTGTGACTCAGGCAGGTCTGTGTGACTCAGGCAGGTATGTGCCTTACACTGAGCAGCACTCTACCTTTTCCAAGGATGATGCCACAGTGTGAATAAAAAATGACTGATTCAATAATTGGCTTAGATTCTGGTGTCTTTCCAGAATGGATTCAGTATTTGACAGCATGGGAAGACTTGTTTAACAGACCACCACATTGCTTTTCAAAGCAAGGTCTGCATCTGCCCCCCCCCCCCAGACTTCTGAATATTGGCTAAAACTTTATCCACCCCTTACAGCCTTTTTTATGCAATGCCAAATTGACAGACCTACTGACATAGCAAATAAAACCCAAAGCAACCTAAAGGTGCTACTGCTCAATGCTAGGAACCTAAACAAGAAGCTCCACACCCTACAAACTCTCCTCATTCTGGGAAATATAGACTTCTGTGCCATTGCCGAGACATGGTTTAAATTCACAGAAAGTACTTAAACAATACTTGGCTTCAGTCCCTTCACCACATTTAGATCACCAGCTTCACAGAGAGGGACAAAAAGTGGATGGGTCTCAATTTAAATTTGCAGCAAGCATAAGTGTACAGTGGTTAAACAGCACAATGCCCTTTAATGTATCCACATGCAATTCACTATAGACAAAGTCCAGTACTATATCCTAGCATGCTATAGGTCACCATCTGTGTCCCTAGAATCCCATAGCTCATATCTTAGACCTACTAGAAACACTCACCTTTAAAATAAATACCCTATTCATGGGAGACTTTAACTACCCCTCTATAGACTGAGAAACATACACTGTCTCATACTCACAGACGCAATGATTCCTGGACTTTATTAACATAAATACCTTTGATCAGATAGTGCGTAAACCTACCAGAGGTTCAAAAATATTAGACCTGGTACTCACCAATATAGGAGAGAGCTGAATCCCTCCCTACCCCAGTATCATGTCCTCACTGGAGAGCTCAGACCATAAAGCTATGTCCTTTGAAATAAAAATCAACTTAGTAACCCCTATTCCAAAGCAAACTACACCCTGTTAAGAGTTTAGCAAAATACATTTCCTCTCCTGCCTCAGAGGTCACAACAACCTATTCAGAATTATTCTAAAACTAAACAGGAAACTAAGAGGAATAATTAAGTCCTGCAAGGCCTATTTCAAGGTCAAGATAGGCTCACAGGGTAAAGATAACCACAAGGCCTTCTAAAACTATGTCTGAAACCTTAAAGGCAGCACACATCAGTGTGCTGAACTGGTGATCAGTAGTGCCACCTTCAATGTCAGAGTGACATAGAGAATTTGCTGGCTGACAAATTCAAATCAAACACCACCCCACTCCCACCTGCCTCCCTCCATTAAATACCTGCTAGCATAACCCACCAACCAGTAACAGGGTTCAGGTCCAGGCGGCATTCACTACATTCAAATACACAGCCTCAGTAGTCCCCAACAGTATCCTGGGATACCTTGTAAATAGCTGAAAACATGACCTATCAGGATCACTTGATGGTAATTTTCAACTATAGCCTCAAAATAGGCTTTGTACTACAAGACTGGAGGACTGCAACAGCTATCCCACCTCTCAAGGGTGGACCATCAACTGACCCTGGAAACAACATACCTATTAGATTGACTACTATAATATGTAAAGCCATGGAATGAATTATCATGGAAAAACTCAGCAAAGATATACGTAACTCAGAGACACTAAACTTAACGTAATTTGGTTTTGTCAAGGAAAGCTCATAAGTAGTGAACCTTTTCATCAGGTCACCAAGGCAATGAATGATGGGAATGTGGTGCCTACTGCCTGCCTCGACCTAGCTAAGGCATTCAGTACAATATCCCACTCTGTTATAGTTGACAAACTCAACAAACTGTGCAGCAACATACATAACCTGTCGGATTGCCAGCTGGTTTACAAACAGGACCCAGGCAGTCAGGATTGGTGATACCACCTCCACTAAGATACCGGCAACTAGTGGGGTACCTCAAGGCTCCATGCTGTTACTGCTATTTGACATCTACTTTTCAGAGGTAAGGGTTATTGTCAAGGGTCTTTGGCTGATCAAGTTCTTAGATTACTTCAAATTGGGAGTTATCAGAGATTCTCCCTTGACATAAACATCTTACAAGAGGGTCTAACACAGTCAAATTACTGGCAACAAAGCCAGATACTCAATGCCAAGAACTGCATTCTAGTACATTTTGGGAAGACTGCTAACCAGGCTATTTACCCCACCGATAATCTAGGGCTAAGAGTTAACCAAGTAGTAAGGCTTCTGAGTACATATGTAGACAGTAATCTGGCCTTTGCCTAACATATGACCAAGGCAGTAAGAAATTCATTCTATGTCACCCAGCTTATAAGTAAGAGCATGGCACTAAGGTTCAAGGAAGTCATGGTGCTATTTTATTTCAACATTATCAGACCCATCATTGAGTATAATGTCCCCTTCTGCATGTACCTGACCAAATATATGCAACAGTTGAAATACCCACAAATGATTTTCTACCAGGATAATTCAGGGTATAAACACATTATCCAATACAGATTGCCTTAAAGCTCTACTTTTACACTCTTTGTCATACAGGTTACTGAGAGGCAATCTATGCCTGGCATACAAGGCATTCTTGAGTTCAATTCCTATGGACATTTTGCACATTTGGAAAATGAACAACATCAGAACCACTAGATCCAAGGATTTAAGTTTTGCTTGTGACATAAATAAGACACGTTGGTGAGACAGATATGCATCTCAGGGGATCCCCATGCTCTGGAACAGGCTCCTTGTCCATGTGAAGTAGAATACATCTCAAACCCCATTTAAGTGCACACTTTGACCAATGAAGAGAAAAAATTAGAAATTCTTGCTTGGCATGGCCCCCATCATTAATGCCCAACTTAACACCCCCACCACCACAAAACCACTAGAAACTTCCTAACATACCCCCTTCCTAATAAATGCCCATGATACATAGGGACACAATTGAGCTGGATTGCACAGCTAGGCTTATAAAGGTTCTGGTAGATGTCCGCCTAGTATATGAACTACGAATCTTCTAATTCTGGAATGGTCTCTGCAACTGCAACAGAAACATTAGTGTAGAAGTGGGCCTACATCCTGGTCCTACGTCTCTGGTTTTTGGAGTGGTTGAATCAGTGGGAGACTCCTCATCTGGGGAGGGTTGTACTCTTCTTTTGCTACCCACTTTTCTGTCTTGACTCTGTACCACTTTCTGTTGATGAAATAGGCCTTGAGGTTCTATGGCTAGGTGCTGCCATCTGTCCTTTATCATTTGCAGGGTAGAAATTGCTAAATGAAGAGAGAGACAGAGAGACAGAGAGACAGAGAGAGAGAGAGAGAGAAGGGGGTGCAAAAGTAACTAAAGAAACAATGAAAATAGCTTATGATAAGCGAATAGCCAAGGTGGTGCCTGTGATTCACACACACACACACACACACACACACACACACACACACACACACACACACACACACACACATACACAAAAGAAGAAGGGGGCACCTATCAACTGGAGGGGTAAAGAGAGGCTAGAATCTGCACTTGAAAGTGCCCCTATAGCTAACAAGAATGGCAGTCCTTAGCTAAAATATATGCATGGTTGCCGCAGATACAATGAATCCAGTTAAATAGTCTGTGCCTTAGTTATATTTCTGTCCCCGTTCCTTAGTATATGTTATCTATTCCCCACCTGCAATGTTATTATTTATTTATTTCATTTTATTTATTTTTTGTGGGTGCACATGTGTGTGCGCATGTGCAATGACCATAATGACCTTAGGATGTTTCAAACATAATGTGGAAAATAACTAGGAATCCTCAATTTTCATCTGATATTGGTGTAACAATTATACTATGCCCATCAGTATCCTTGAATAAAGAATGCACAATCAGATGAACTGATGGTTCTGTGATTCCTGAAGTGCTTACTCCCTTCATAAAATGCCAAGAGAAAACTCTTGGTTTCAGTGATGCTGCAGCAGTTTCAGAATGCACATTTCACACTTCAGCAGTGCCTGAAGCAAGGAGTGGCTCCAGGGGGGCACCTCAGGAAAAATCTCATGCCCAGCCCAACCCCATTCTTGACAAGCACAAACCTGTGCTGCCCAATGTTTAATTTCTAAGTTGCCTACAATCCAATACCATAGGACAACAATGCTTGCAGTAAAATAAAAACTGCAAGTGTTCATACCCCAGGCTTCTTCCACATGCAGAGCATGGCTGCAATGATTCACCAATAGCAAAATAATGTTACAGCTTAAGAAACTCAACACTGGGGAACAGACCACAACTATGTTGTGAACTGACCAATAACAACCCAATCAAAGAAACACCAAATCCACAGCCCTACCTCAACATCCTTTTCCCAGACGATATGACCACAGTTCCCAGGCAACAGGGGAAAAATATCCAACTTAGAAGGATGCCAATACCATCTCTGTAGTAACCTGCAACATTCTAAGGATGTAAAGTGCAACAAAATTGTACATCACCACTCAGAGACTCTGATCTCCCTATTTCACATGAACTGCAAATACCAAGACACGGATCAAGATCCACAAATCAAGGGCAAGATACATCCAAACTGCAATTCATTGACATAGTGATTCAAACTATAGATGTTTAAGAGCTATGAGCACCCTTCCCATGACACATCATATTAGCTACAAATACAAAGCAATAAGCAAAGGACCAATCAACTATGAGGCAACCACAATCAGACATCAAACATAATAATGAGCTACAATGCCAGACCTCTTAAATCTTTAGTTAACAATATGCTTACAAACAGCAGAACACTTTGAAGCACAAAACACAAACTCTTTTTTGTATATTTAAAACCTTATCAGCCTGGTAACTGGCAGAAGGCCCAATAAAGGTCTGTGATATAATGAACTCACTCTGTGGAGTCAACTGAATTCACCACAAGAATTCAACAAAGCCAGCCAAGATTCAGTGCCAGCTCATTATATATACCTTGAATGTCGCTCCCCATGCTGATATCATAGGTTCAAAGGTTCACAGGTAGATACTAGGCTATCGGCCCTAGGGCCTATACAAGCCTAGCCAAAAAGGTACCCTGGTTTTTGCCACCCAAGAAAATTATTTTCCTGTGCCACTGTCGAGCAGATCCACAGAAGTGATCCCCGGGGTTAATTTCCTATTTCCCATTTAATCATCAAGATTTTTCTTGGAGTGCTAATAAGGAGCTTTGTTTGATATAGATAGGTAGTTTATTCCAGAGTATGGGAAGTCTCTGAGATAGAAATATATTCCTCTGGCATGTTCGTTTATTGTGGTGACAAGGATTAGGTCCCTAGAGCATGTAGCTCAGAGGGATTGGGATTTCTTTAAGTGGAGCATGTCTAACAGCTCTGAGTTTGACATAGCTTTGTATGTTAGGCAGAGATCACCTCTGAGTAGGCGATATGCAACAGAGTAAAGCAGGAGGTTTTTTGAGATGGTCTGCATAGGGCATCTGTTTGAGGCTGGTAATCCTCTTTGTGAGGTATTTCTGTGGCCTTTTCAGTTGTTGTAGATGTCTTGTGAGGTACATACCAAAAGGGGCATTGTACTCTATAATGGGTCTAATGAATGATGAGTAGAGGGGAACAATGACCTCTTTTTTTCTGGATGAGAAACCTTTTTGTGATGAGGTGTGCCACGTAGAAAGACTTCCTGACTATTGTGGCAATGTGATTATCAAAGGAGAGACTACTGTCCACCTGTGGCCCAAGGTCTCTTATCACACTTTCCGTGTCAAGTATACTACCGCCTATGTTGTAGTTCATGGGTACAGAGTTTTTACCAAAGGGGATGACAATGTACTTTTTAGCATTGAGCTTTAGGCCATGGATTTGACACCAGGCACCTGTCTCAGTGAGGCCTTTTTGTAGGATGTCCACATGGTTAGGAGTTTCGATTATGGCTCATAGTTTGCAGTCATCTGCGAACTTTGTTAACCAAAGACCTTCTGTGTTAGCCTGTACTTCAGAGAAGTAGATACCAAACAGGAGAGGACCCAGGACTGAACTCTGTGGTACTCCACTTGTCATTGGTCTGAAGTCGGATTTGGAGTCTGCTACTTTCACAGTGTGGGTTCTGTCAGTGAGCCAGTTGGCAACCCATCTTGTGACATAGGGATTTATACCTAGTTTAGTGAGTTTATCTATAATTCCAGAGTGGTGGATGGTGTTGAAAGCCTTGGCAAGATCTAGATAGGCTGTGTGAACCACCTTAACCTAGTCTACGGCTTTGGTGACTGCTACAAAGAAGTCTATAAGGTTTAGGAGACATGATCTGCCTTTTACAAACCCGAACTGGGTGGGGTCCAGAGTTTGGAGATTACCAATGTCTTTGTTTATAAGTTCCATGATGATACGTTCCATGACCTTGCAGACCAGGCTCGTTAGGCTAATGGGGCCATAGTTCCCAGGGTCCGTGGTGGCTCCCCCCTTGTTGGGTGGGATAACCATCGCTGTGTGCCATTCAGCGGGCACAAAGCCTGAGGTGAGGGTATGATTGAACATGGTACTTAGGTGGGGTGCCAGTTCATTCTGTAGTTCATGTAGAACGCAGCCTGGTATGTTGTCTGGTCTCATGGATGCTGTGTTAATAGCTTTGGAGAGTGCGGTTTTTACCTGTGCAGCCATGATTACAGGAACTTTGCATTCTTCCGGTATAGAGATGGGCTCTTTAGGGGGTGAGGGGGGGGTAAAGTTAGCACTGCACCTATCTGCGAGGATGTTGGCAATATCAGTTAGGTCTGTATACTTAGTGCCATTGTGCTGTAACTCAGAGCAGATCTGAGTGTTGCCATTGAGATTCTTTACATAGCTATAGAATGCTTTGTGGCTGTCTTTAAAATCAGTGGTGATTTTGTTTTCGTAACTAGCTTTGGAGGATTTTATAAGGGATCGCAGCTTTTTTGTGAAGCTGACCAGGGAGCTCCTCCACTCATGGGATTTTACTCTTTTTTGCAACAGTTTCTTCCTTCTGTTGTACAGTTTGTTTATGGCAGGGGACCACAAGATTGGCTTCCTTTTTTGGGAGGATAGCATCTTGGTTCTGTTTGGGATAGCACGATCCATGCACTCATGTAAGTGCTTATAAAGTGCAATTGTGTAGGATTCAGTAGTCGTAACTGTATTGTCCATCTGCACGGGTGTCATGAAGTTCACCACTTCTGTCTTAAGAAGCATGAAGTTGGCTTTGGAGAAATTTTTTACCATGGTTTCCTTAATGGGGGGTGGGGGCAGGATGTGGATATCTAGGGTAATTAGCTTATGGTCGGATCGGACCAATGAGGCGTTGACGTCAGGTGTGGGACACTGGTCACTCATGTTGGTAATGACTAGATCTAGGATATTGTTGCCCATGGTGGGGGTGTGAATAAGTTGATCCAGGGCATTAGAGTTTATGAATTCCAGAAAGCGTTGAGTGAAGGAGTTGGTATATGAGTAGTTTTCCCAATTAATGGTGAGGTAGTTGAAATTGCCCATTATTAGAATGTTTGGTTGAACCCTAATATTTTCCAGTACATCAATTAAAGAGGAGTGGGAATCCTGGGGCATGGTGGGGGATCTGTAGCAAGCTACAATTTGGATTGCAGTTTTGCCCAGAATTATTTGCACTTGGATACCCTCAGCTACATTATGCTGTGCAACTAGCCTGGAGGTGTGGATATCCTTAATGAATACGGACACACCTCCACCTTTGGTGTTCAGGTCCAGGTTACATGGCGGAAAAGTGTGGTATGAGTTATAGCCTGGTAGTGCAGGGGTGCTCTCTGGAGCCTTGAACCAAGTCTCAATCACTGCACAGATATAGATGTTCTCCATTTTAAGGAGTGCCGCGAGTGAGTGCATTTTGAGATTTAGACTTCTAGCATTGAGTAGCATCACCCTCAGTTTTTGCTTGCCTGTTCCTGTTACGGTGGTGAATTTGTCATTTGAACCTTGCCTAAAAAAGGCACTATAGGGGTGTCAAGAACCTTAGCCAGTATCCGGAATCCCAGGGATGACAGGTGCAGGCCATCTCTGGAAAGCATCGTGGTCTGTCGACCATGTCATCCCAGGCAGACAGATACTGGATCCCTTTAGAATGACACCAGAAGCTTAGCCAATTGTTGAAGTTAGTCATTTTGTCCTTGTACTGCGGTATCATTCTAGGTGATGGCAGAATGCTACTCAGGGCTAGGTTCATACCTGCCTGGGCTACAAGATTGGAGAGCTCTTCCATCTCTTTTTTCATTTAGTCCAGGGAGGTACATCACACCAACATGGACAATGACAGAGTCATATTTGTACTTGTTATGGAGTGACCTGAGTCCGTGGGTTATGTGGCGGATCCTGGCACCTGACAGGCAGCTGACAGTAACCTTCTCCTTGTTTAGCCTGGTGAGTGGGACATCAGTGTACCTGACTATAGAGTCACCTATGACTAGTGTGTTAGGTACGTTGTTTTGCCTTATTGGCTGTGGTTGAGTGGCACACTGAGTCTGCGGGCTATGTGTCATTTGGGTTGTGTTGGGGAGTGGAGGTTGCATGCATTTCTGCTTTGGAGCTCTCTGTTGCTTGAGCAGATTATTATTGAGAGCCTTTGCGAATGTTTTTGTGTTTCTATGTGTGAATTTTGGTGGTGTAGATTTAGTGAGACTATGTGATGAGTGTGGTGTGGTGCAAGTGTTTATCTTCTCCTCTTGACTGTCAAGTTTAGTCTTGGTTGGAGACAGCTATACCTCCAGTTTGGCTAGATAAGTGCATCTCTGACAGGTTGTAGTGTTGGGTGGTAGGAGGAGAGGGTTGTCTGTGTACATGAGGCAATTTCTACATTGCCCCAGGATGCCCAAATTCATCAGATAGACAGGAGAGAACACTGGGAGCTGACCCTTGGACATGCCTGAATAAAAAAAAACTATTTTCCTCTAGATAAGTGAGGAAAGTGAGCACAAGAGCTGTTTTTCTCTAAGCAAATGAGGAAATTAAGCACCAAAACTGTTTTCCTCTAGGTAATGAGGAAGGTTGAGTGCTGTAGTAATTAGTAGGTTATTTAGTGCTTACAACAAGTTCTGAACAAGTGCTGATCATGAATAAGCAAATTCAAGTGCTAAAACTAAGAATCTGTATCTGGACTAAACTAGTTACAGGAAAGGGGGAAACAAGTGCAAATGCCAGCTTTTAAATCAGAAAGTTGAGAGAGATGGAAAAACTGCCCAAATGGCCAATAACTACAGTTTCTGGGCCAGAACCACTCCTTATGTGGTAGATAGGTTACCTAGTGCTTATACTCCCACTGATAAGCTAGAAGGCTTCCCTCCAACACAGAAAACTTGGGGGGGGGGCTCAGAAGCTTACATACAGTCCTGGATACAGCAAATCTGATTCTGGACTACACTAGATACAGGAAAGGTAGGAAACAGGCTTAGATTTTTTTTTTATATACAGAAAAGTAGCTAAAACAGCAGTAAAAACAATTCAAATGCAGCACACTTGAGTATGTAGCGATGTTAGACCAAACAGTTTTAAAAAATGCAATTAAATTAAAAATGACTAAAAACAAGTGCAGAAGGAGTCTATTAGGTAGAATGAGGTAACGAGATGGGACTGGGGGGAATGTCCCACATCACATCTACAGGCAAAAGCCTCCAAATTTATACAACAAGACAGGAACAAGGAGGGTGAGTAGGGGAAAACAACACCTTCAACAGAGATCTGAAAAACTATACAGTGAAGCAAAAATAACAGTGCACAACTCTGAAGTCAGCCAGCAATGATATAAAATTAGTCAAGCAACAATTAAAAGTAATCAACTTTGAAGTGCCAGAAAAGTATACTTAGCTCTGTATATCTCCAGATAGTTTGTCAGGACACAGCAAGGCTCCAGCAATGATATGCTTGCGGGTAAACCCATTTGCAGGTAAGAAGTGATACTGAGAGGTATGCATATTGCTAAGATCATATGGACATATGAATGAAGAGAGCAATAATGAAGGCCCACAGACTGCTAGATATCCGTCATTTATGTGCAGACTAGCAAGGGATATGGTATGCTTCTACAAATAAATTAAAAAAAATGCTTAGGTCAAGATATTTTGGGTACTGGTTCTTAACAAGAGGCAGTAATATGAATACAATAAGTTGGGTTTGTGAAAATTTGGTGTGCACCAACAAAGTGAAACTTGCACTCATTTAAGGTCACCCTAAATAAGACAGAGTCCAAAAGGTTTGACAAGGTGCCGTGTTCCCTTGCACTCCCAGCCCAATTCTTAAATACAGCAGAGACAGACTCGGAGCACAACTGAATAACAAACTAACTTTCATTGGCTTGTCCTACTCTGAGTGAGGGCAATGCTTTTGCATTTGCTGTTACTGTTTTGTACTATGTCAGCTGTCACGGACAGAGTTACAGCCTCGTGAGCAGTAGGTCCAGGGTTTCAATACATGAAAAGGAAAATAAGCATTTATTTCTCCTATAATCCTGTATGAGTGGATGGGAAACCACAAATTTGTCCCAAGGGTTTCACTTTTGTCTCTTATTGACAGGGGTAACAGGTGCTGACTGAGGGTTCTTTTTTGGGGATAAACTCTTGGCTAGGCTTGTAAGGGCACCAGGACCATTAGCCTAGTAACCTCCTATGATCCTATGAGCTGATTTCTCTTGTATAATTCTGTTTAGTTCCATTTATATCACTGCCTTGAGAGAATCTGCTTGGCCAGTATTGGAGTTCATCTTATAATAAGTTTGTGATGTGATCTAAGTAAGAGTTAGACAAATAAATACAGGTCCCAGTGTATCACAGCATTTGGGTTTCAGATATCACCAAGTTTTCACTGGGTCTTTTTTCTTCTCCTATATTTGCTGCATATTTACTATGCATGCCTGCAGTGAGTGCAGTTCTGTGGAAGGAGTATTTCCATTGAGGGTACTACATTTAAATAAAAGTCTTTCTTATACTGCAAGAATGGTACCTTCATACAGTCTAGGACAATTATTTGTCCATGTCTTTCTTATCTAAACTGCTTGTTCTGAATGCAAATGATTCCTCATAACTGCACTGATCTTCACAGACAAATTACCAGTTGCACTGAGCAGCATGGGCTTATGCTGAACAAAAAAGAAACAGTCCAACTACCTCTGATAACTCTAGTATTTACTCAGTACTTCTACTGATTCTTGCTTAGTTTAAAACTAGCAGCAATGGCCATCATAGGGAATCAACATAGAACCCCAATATTGCAGCCTTAGAGCGTATGGAATCCTGAGGCAGTGTATGGACTGCCTTGTTTTCACTGATAACAAACTAGTAAACCTAAAATCTATATCTGCGAGAGCTTTAAATACTTAATTCAGTTGCAGATGTCCTCTCTCAACCCGCTACATGCAGCTTAACACTGTCTTAAACCCATCTGCACCAATGCAACATCCATGAACTGCATTCTCTAAGCTATCTTATGCTAATGCCATTAAAAAAGCTTTACCAAAGCCTCCTAGGAATCTGAATATTAAGCTTCAGGCTATACCCTCAGATCTACCTCCTGCAAGCAACCCAGCATCAACAGCTCATATCCAACATACAGCTCATTTTGACACAAGAGAAAATACCCATACTAACAAAAAGGACCACATAGCTAACACACAGGAGCCATTAAGGCAGCAAGACCATGCTATCTCATCTGGAAATGTCCTGGTCTTAGGTGACTCTATAGTTAAACACAAATGGGTGTTCCACTTGGTTTACTATCACATGACTAAAAATCAAAAGACTGAATCCCCAAAAGACTGAAAATTCTAAATATTGAATGAGGGAATTTGCCCCTTCTCCACTGTTGTGCGATCTTGGAGTTGGTATATATATTTAGCAGGGGGTGTGGGGGGTACAGCCACCCACATGAGGGGATCAGGGGGGGCTTTACCCTTGCATTAAAAATGCATTCAATATTTTGAATTTTCATTTTTTTGGGATTCAGTCTTTTGATTTTCAGTCATTTGATAGTAAACCATTCCACTCACCTGGTTGAGCAAAGACAGGATAATTGTTCATAGGTTTCATAGGTTCATAGGTTGGTACTAGGCTATCAGCCCTAGGGCCTATACAAGCCTAGCCATAACAATTCCCTGGCTATTTCTTCCCACACTATTTACTTCCCTGGACCCCTGTCTAGCAGGGAAACTGACATGATCCCTGGGGTGAATTTCCTTTCTCCCATCCAATCGTCAAGGTTCCTTTTGAAGAGGGCCAGAGAGGCACTCTGCCTGACATGTATGGGCAATCTATTCCAGAGTCTGGGGAGTCTCTGGGTCAGGAAACTATCCCTCCAGCATGTTTTGTTTATTGTGATGACAAGGTTTAGATCCCTGGAGCGTGTGGCTCTGAGGGATTGGGATTTCTTTAAGTGTAGCATGTCCAACAGCTCTGGGTTTGACATGGCCTTGTATGTTAAGCAGAGATTGCCTCTGAGTAGACGATATGCGACAGAGTATAGCTGGAGTTTTTTAAGGTGGTCAGCATAGGGCATCTGCTTTAGGCCTGTGATTCTTTTAGTGAGGTATTTCTGCAGCCTTTCCAGTTGTTGCAGATGTCTTGAGAGGTACATACCAAATGGGGCTTTGTATTCTATAATGGGTCTAATGAGGGATGAGTACAATGGGACAATGACCTCCTTTTTTCTGGATGAAAAGCACTTAGTGATGAGGTGTGCCACATAGAAGGATTTTGTGACTGTTGTGGCGATGTGGTTATCGAAGGTGAGACCACTGTCCAACTGTGTCCCTAAGTCTCTTATTACACTTTCGGTGTTTAGTGTACTGCCACCTATATGGTAATTCACAGATACATGTTTTTTCCCAAAGGGGATAATTATACATTTCTTGGCATTGAGCGTGAGCCCATGGCTCTGGCACCAAGCATCTGTTTTTTTAAGGCCCCCTTTTGAGTATCACATAATTTGTGGATTCAATGACTGAACCCTGAGGTACTCCACTTGTCACTTGTCTTTTACAGTGTGAGTTCTATCAGTAAGCCAGTTAGCAACCCATTGGGTGGATTAATGCCCAGTTTAGTAAGTTTATCTATGATTCCAGAGTGGGGGATGGTGTCAAAGGCCTTGGCAAGGTCTAGATAGGCTGTGTGGACCACCTTATCCTTGTCCATGGCTCTGGAGACTGATTCAAAGAAGTCAATCAGGTTCAGGAGACAAGATCGGCCCTTCACGAACCCAAACTGGGTGGGGTCCAGTGTTTGAAGGTTGCCAGTGTCTTTGTTTATAAGTTCCATGATAATACGCTCCATGGCCTTGCAGATAAGGCTTGTCAGACTGATGACACGGTAGTTTCCAGGATCCAAGCTGGATCCCCCCTTGTGGAGTGGGATAACTGTAGCTGTGCGCCACTCAGTGGGCATGAAACCTGAGGTGAGGCTATGATTAAACATGACACTTAGGTGAGCTGCCATTTCATATTGTAGTCCATGTAGTACACAGCCTGGGATGTCATCTGGTCCCATGGATGCTGTATTCTTAGCTTTGGTGAGTGCTTTTTTTACCTGTGTGGCCATTATTACCAGAATTTGGCAATCTTCCAGTACTGAGATGGGCCATTTAGGGGGTGAGAGGGGGGTGAAGTTGGCACTGAATCAATCTGCCAGGATATTGGCAATATCCTTGGGATCAGTATATTTAATGCCATTCTGTTTTAGCTCAGAGCAGATCTGAGCATTGCCATTTAGATTCTTGACATAGTTATAGAATGCCTTGTGGTTGTCTTTGGAATCTTTGGCAATTTTATTTTCTTAACTAACTTTGGAGGATTTTATGAGGGATCTCAGTTTCTTACTGAGGCTTATAAGGGAGTTTTTTGCATCCTCGGATTTTCCTCTTGTCTGCAACAGTTTCTTCCTTTTGTTGTAAAGTTTCCTTTTTTTGGATGAGAGTACCTTGGTTCTATTTTGGATGGCACAATTCATGCATGAGTGGATGTGCTCGTACAGTGCATTAGTGTGGGATTCAGCAGTTGAACTTTCAGTTCCTGTCTGCATGGGAGTCATGAAGTTTGTCACTTCTGACTTAAGTAGTATGAAGTTAGCTTTGGAGAAGTTTTTTATGGAGGTTTCCTTACTAGGGAGTGGGGGTGGGATGTGAATGTTAAGGGTGATTAGCTTATGGTCAGACCTGACTAACGAGGGGTTGACCATAGGTGTGGAGCATCGATTTCCCATGTTGGTAATGACCAGGTCTAGGATATTGGACCCCCTGGTGGGACTATGGATTAGTTGATCCAGGACGTTGGAATTTATGAATTCCAAGAACCATTGGGCAAAGGTGTTGGTACAGGAGTAGCTTTCCCAGTTAATGGCAGGGTAGTTAAAATCACCCAGTATTAGGGTGCTTGGTTCTATCTTAATATTTTCCAGTATGTTTAGAAAGGTGTAGTGAGAATCTTGGGGTATGGTGGGGGATCGGTAGCAAGCTACAATTTGGATTGCAGTCTTACCTAGTGTTAGTTGCACCTGGAGAATTTCAGATGCATTGTGTTGGGCAACTAGCCTGGTGGTGTGAATATTCTTGGTGAATATTGACACTCTTCCACCTTTAGTGTTTCGGTCCTGATTTGGTGGCTGAAAAGTGTGGTAAGAGATGTAGCCTGGTATTGCAGGGGTGCTCTCTGGAGCCTTGAACCAGGTCTCAGTTACTGCACAGATATCGATGTTCTCCATTTTTAGGAGTGCCTCGAGAGAGTGCATTTTGAGGTTTAGACTTCTAGCATTGAGTAGCATTACCTTCAGATTTTGCGTGCTTGTACCTGTTACGGTGGCGGTTTTGTCCTTTGAACTTTGCCTAAAAAAGGCACTATAGGGGTTGCAAGAGCTTTAGCCAGTAACCTGAATCCCATGGGTGACAAGTGCAGACCATCTCTGGCAAAGCATCGTGGTCTGTCAATCATGTCGTCCCAGGCAGACCGATAATGGATCCACTTTGAATGACACCAGAAGCTTAGCCAATTGTTGAAGTCAATCATTTTGTTCTTATATTGTGGTATCATTCTGGGCGAAGGCAGGATGCTACTCAGGGCTAGGGTCATACCTGCCTGGGCCACATGATCCGAGAGCTCTTCCATGTCTCTTTTCATGTAGTCCAGGGAGGTACGTCTCAAGTCATTCACTCCAACATGGACAATGACAGAGTCATATTTGTACTTGTTGTGGAGTGACTTGAGTGCATGCGTTATGTGGCAGATCCTGGCACCCGACAGGCAGCTGACTGTAATTTTCTCCTTGTTCAACCTGGTGAGAGGGACATCAGTGTGCCGGACTATAGAGTCACCTATGACTAAAGTGTTAGGTACATTGTCTTGCCTTAGGGGCTGTTGCTGGGTGGCACACTGGTGTTGTGAACTATGTGACACTTTGGTTGTGATTGGTGTTTGTTTGTGTTTCAGCTTCAGAGGTCCTTGTTGCTTGGGCAGGTTACAGTTAAGGGCATCTGCATATGTGGATTTAGTGTTGCTATGTGTGGGTGTTGATTGTGTGGGTTTAGAAGGGCTATGTGTTGCTTGAGGTGTAGTGTGGGTGTTAACCTTCTCCTCTTGACTGTCTAGCACAATCTTGGGTGGAGAGAGCTTTGCTTCCATTTTGGCTATGTAAGTGCATCTCTCACAGGTTGTAGTGTTGGGTGGTAGAAGGAGAGGGTTGCCTGTGTACATGAGGTAATTGCTGCATTGCCCCAGTATGCCCAGATTTACCAGGTGGACAGGAGAAATCATCTGAAGCTGACGCTTGGACATGCCTGGTTTGGTGCTTTTTTTTTTTTTTTTGTAAAGTACAGGAGCTGTTTTCCCTTACCTTAGCAATGTACTTTGCAATTATAGGCTGTTTAGTGCCTACTTTTAATTTCTTCTTATTAACAAAGAGAGTTGAGTGCTTGTATCAGTTTACGGCTTCCTAGTGCTTTCCAGCAGGTATTAGAGAAAGTGCTAGTCACCGGGATGCTTAAAGGTAAGATGAAAAAAAAATGCACACTGCAGTGTGCACTAGAGAAGTTAGATGTGGAAGTAGGTAATTTAAGTTTTACCTGTTTAAAAAGTTAAGGTTTAGTGGAGAGTTACTATTTTTAAAACAGCAAGATGGATTGAAAGGGGTGGTCACTTTTGTATTCTGGTACTATGGAATGCAGTAGGATGGCCAATAAATTTAAATTGTTGTAGGGGAGGGATTTCAAAAATGATGATTTTGTGATTACTCACACAAGCCAGTGAAAGTAGAGAGGAAATGAGATATATGGTCAGATTAACATAAGAGGCAGGCAACTAGAAAGACAGTGGTATTTAACAAAACAAATGTGACTGGGTGGGACGGTGAGGAAAAAATTCTGCCTGACTCAGAAGAGAGAGAGCTGTGGTCTCTTTTGAAGTTTTAATATGCTGTTAAAGCAGAATGCAAGTAAAACACAAGGTAAAGAAAACAAACCACAGTATGCAAAATATAGAAAGGCAATAAATTAATACAAAATACAAAAAATAAAAGCAAACTAACCTTTCCTTCACAGCAAAGTGTAGCAGAGTCTGGATGAGCCTTTCTGGTAAAGCTCTGAAATGTTTTATTTTACCCCTTAAATAGAAGGTTTAATTCCTAGCTCTACCCCCTCAGTTAACAAATGATTAACCTTAAGTGACCTCTTCTATCTTATGAATGAGTCCTTAATTGATCAGTTCTAATTTCTGCCTGACTCAGAAGAGAGAGAGCTGTGGTCTCTTTTGAATTTTTAATATGCTGTTAAAGCAGAATGCAAGTAAAACACAAGGTAAAAAAAACAAACCACAGTATTCAAAATATAGAAAGGCAATAAATTAATACAAAATACAAAAAGTAAAAGCAAACTAACCTTTCCTTCACAGCAAAGTGTAGCAGAGTCTGGATGAGCCTTTCTGGTAAAGTTAGTTACTTCTGAAGTGCCAGTATATGCAGCATCACTAAAGCCCTCATCTGCCTTCATCACAGGTCACATATGACTTAATCTTTATGCATATCACTAAGACATTTGCCTTTAGGTGAACTGATCCACACAGGATACCGGGACTTGGCCAAAGCATCCAATACCATTTCACACATAAGTATCATTAGTAAGCTAATCCAATTAAAAGTTACATCTGTGTTACCCACTGGAAAGTAAACTGGCTCACTGATAGAATCCAATCTGTTAGTGGTGCAGCCACACACTCAACTATAACAGTAGTTACAAGCATTGTCTCACATCAGTCCTGGGCCTGATCCTCTTCAGAATCTACTTTTCTGATGTTAAAGGCAACATTAATGGCCTACAGCTAAGGAAGTTTTCTGTTTGACTGCAAACACAGAGCTGTCATAATACTCCAGATTTCATACACTGTTTTCGAAGAGGGTCTAACTCATGTTAACAAGTGATGCTTGGACTACAGCCTCAAACTTCTTCTTCTTTTTTTATCTGTTTCCATTTCTTCCTGTCCTCTGCATCTTTCTCTGTCACACCAGACACCTGCATGTCCTCTCTCACCACATCCATAAACCTTAACTTAGGCCTTCCTCTTTTCCTCTTACCTGGCCGCTTCATTTTTAGCATCCTTTTCCCAATATACTGAGCATCCCTCCTCAGCACATGTCCAAACCAACGTAATCTCGTCTCTCTAGCTTTGTCTCCAAACCGTCCAACCTGGGCTGAACCTCTAATATACTTATTCCTAATCCTGTCCACCCTCATCACACCCAGTGAAAATCTTAACATCTTTAACTCTGCCACATCCAGCTCTGACTCCTGCCTTTTTGTCAATGCCACTGTCTCCAACCCATATAACATAGCTGGTCTCACTAACCTCTTGTAGACCTTCCCTTTCACTCTTACTGGTACTCATCTGTCACAAATCACTCCTGACACTCTTCTCCACCCGGGTCTATATTAGAACATTGAAGTTTCAAAACGTTGAATGTTCTAATATCAAACCCTATTCAGCGAAAGCTGAAAATATCGAAGCAACAGAACACCAAATTTTTTCCTAAGGAAAGAATTTGGTTGTCTGTTTCTGTTGCTTCGGTATTTTCAGCACTATGGTGGAAAGTTACGGGTCTGGTTCAGGTAAGTCTGCGATTGAGTGTGGGTTAGAGTAGTTAGGGTTAGGGTGCGGGTTAGGTATGTGTGCGATTGTGTGGACGTGAGGGTTAGGGCAGGTTAGGTGAGATAGGGTTAGGGCACGGGTTCGATACGTGTGCGATCATGTGGACATCAGGGTTAGGGCTGGTTAGGTGAGTTAGGGTTAGGGTGCAGGTCAGGTAAGTGTGCGATTGTGTGGATGTGAGGGTTAGGGTGGGGTAGGTGAGTTAGGGTTAGGGCGTGGGTGAGGTGAGTGTGCGATAGTGATGGACCTTAGGGTTAGGGTTTGGGTTAAGGTAAGTGGATAGTTAGTGGTGTGTGTATAGTTTAGTGTAGGGTTAGGTGTAAGATTTTAGATGTATGTGTGTGTGGATTGCTGTTTGTGTTGTGTGTATGTGTTTTGGAACAGCAAACTTTTTCCCTAGGAAAAAACTTTGCTGTTCTGTATGTTTCATGTTTTCAGCTTTCGCTGAATAGGGTTCGATATTAGAACATTCAAAGTTTTGAAACTTCGATGTTCTAATATAGATCCTCTCCACCAACTCCATCCTACCTGTACTCTCGTCTTCACCTGTCTTCCACACTCACCAGTACTCTGAACTGTTGATCCCAAGTATTTAAACTCATCCACCTTTGCCAGCTCTACTCCCTGCATCCTCACCATTTCGCTATCCTCTCTCTCATTCACACAAATATATTCTGTCTTAGTCGTGCTGACCTTCATTCCTCTCCTCTCTAAAGCATATCTCCACCTTCCCAGGGTCTCCTCCACCTGTTCCCTACTCTCACTACAGATCACAATGTCATCTGCAAACATCATAGTCCACGGGGACTCCTGTCTGATCTTGTCTGTCAACCTGTCCATCACCATTGCAAATAAGAAGGGGCTCAGAGCGATCCTAGATGTAATCCCACCTGCACCTTAAATGCATCCGTCACTTCCACTGCAGACCTCACCACTGTCACACTACCCTCGTACATATCCTGTACCACATGTACATACTTCTCTGACACTCCACACTTCCTCATACAATACCACAACTCCTCTCTAGGCACCATGTCATATGCTTTCTCTAAATCCACAAAGACACAATGCAACTCCTTCTGACCTTCTCTGTACTTCTCCATCAACACTCTCAGAGCAAACATTGCATCTGTAGTGCTCTTTCCTGGCATGAAACCATACTGCTGATCACTAATCATCACCTCCCTTCTTAACCTAGCTTCCACTACTCTTCCCTATAACTTCATGCTGTGACTGATCAATTACACTACACTGCTGCCTCAAACTAAATGCCAAAATATTTAGCACTGTGTCCTTTGGCAACCCTGCCTACTCCTGTTCCTACCGCATAGGTGATACCCTCATAAAAATTAACAAGGTCATTAGGGACTTGGGCACTTTCACTGACAATGAACTATCATTTGATAACCATATGGCCACTGTTGGGAAATACTTTTTTATAGCCAGACTAATCACCAGGGGCATATCTTATAGCTCAGACGAAGCCATTACCCCCTCTACTTTTCCATATTTAAAACAGTAACAGAATCTAATGCCCATCTTTGGTATGTATTTGGCATATGCTGAAGAGTGACTGAATCCAACATCTGCTTTCCAAAAAATCAAGCTAATGTCCTCCTTGAGTTACTGTGACCTACTTAAAGCTTTGTCACTCTTATTTCTTTCCAACTGACTATTGAGAGGTGATCCCAGCCTTGCCTACAGAGTCTGCAATGAACCAGTCATATGAAACATCCAAACTAAAGACCTAAACTACCACTGAAACATAAACAGGACATTTTGACAGGATACATTTATTTCACAGACAATACTTTTTTATGGAATGAGCTCCCCTTAGAGGTAAAGCTGAGTAGATTTGTGACCTTTTTTAAGCATTATTTGGATGTATGGATAATCATAATTAGATGTATGGATAATCATAAGTACATCCCCCAGTCTAGTCCCTGCAGCTCTTATAGAACAAGACAAAACCAAGTCTTGAGTCCGGTATGAATTTATGTCTTAGCAAATTAGTTGGATCATTGAATAGGCTACAAATAGTCCACTCAATAAATAGCCTAGTGTATACTTATTAACCAAAAAAGTTGTACTGCCAAATAAGAATCTAAGACACATTCCTAACATTTCTCTTGACTAAGTTTATTGATTATAAACTCAAAGGGACCACTCAGGAGCTTGAATGTTTAATCAAGGACTCTTGGGATTCTTTATGAATTTCTGAAGACTTATACAATGAAATCCTTTTATTTTTGACAACAGACGTCCAAAACTTATTTTCAGTAATACCACATCAACAGGGGCTAGAGTGCTTGTTTGAGTTTCTTATTGAAAATAGTGAATTGAGTGGGAGAGAAATTAAAGTTATTATGAATTTGATGGGTATGGTCCTGACAAACATATTTTTTTATTTTTATGATATGATTTTTAGACAGGAAGGAGGAGTGGCTATATGTACATCTTGCACCCCCATTTTTGACAATATTGTTATGGGGATGTGAGAGAAGAAATATATTATAAATTCTAAGTTTACTAATTGCTGATCCTTTTACTCTAGGTACCTGGATGATATCTGTGTTTTTTGGACCAACCATCATGATAAGATACAGGACTTTCTTGAATACATCAACAACACCACCTTCTTTTTTAAGTTTGCCCACTCAGTGTCTGGTCAAACCCTACACTGTTTAGACATTGAGTTAACAAGAGATTTGTGTCTTCTATTTTCAGAAAACCAACATATTCAAATTCTTTTTTACATTTTATGGGCAGCCACTTCTGGATCAGATAAAAACAGTGGTTAAAAGACAACTGGTTAGGGCTGCTAGGTTGGTTTCTGATTTTTCTACTTTTTTATTGGAGTGTGAAAAATTAAAGGACATGTTCTTGAAAAGAGGGTATCCTGAAAAGTTGTTTATGGATATTATGGATGAGGTGTTTTCTATGAAAGAACTTGGCACATATACCCCACTTTTGGGGAACGCACATAGCTGTAATGTTATTAAGCAATACTCTCCTAAGACTTGTGGGACAGCTTTTCTTAGCACCTATAGCCTACATTTTTTCAGACATTAAAAACATTATTCGAGGGAATTTGGGTGTTTTAGTCAGTTAAACAATGTAAAGAAAATTGCGGGGGCTTCCCTATTGTTTACAGTGTGAAGGGGAGTGTGTCTTAAGATACTGTTTGAATGTAATAATGTTGGCCAAAACTACAGCTGAGGTAGATGGGGGACTTTTAGATGTGGTCACTGTAATACTTGCAGGTTTTTTGTTAAACACCGACTGGGTCACTGTGACTAACATTAATATTAGCCCTAAGTTCTATTGTACTTGTCATTCTAAGGGTATTGTTTATACAGCTATTTGTCAGAAATGTGCTTGTTTCTATATTGGAAAACACAAATGGGCTTTTAAGGACAGGATAAGGGAACATAAATGTAGTATCAGTAAGAATGACCTTAATAATGCCCTGGCTAAATGCATTTCTGAATTTAATGAACAATATATTTTTTTTATTTTTTGGTATAGTAACTTCAAAACCTAGCCCACAAGGTAGCGCTTTGGACCTTTTTTAGAGGTTTGTAAATTATACTAGCAAATAAAAACAAATGCAGGGGTTAATCCTGATTTAAATGACAAAATGTCTATTAAATGTTTACTTAAGCTAAAATATTTAGGGTTATGAGAAGTTTTATTTAAGCGCTACCTTTATTTTAAGGTTTGTAATATTAATGTAATGTTTTTAGTTAATGTTTTTAACTTTGTCTTTTTGTTTCTTCCTTGCTGTATCATGTGATTAATTATGTCATTCATGTGATTAATGATGTCATGTATTTAAACTGAGTTGGTATGTTGCTTTGCTGTTCTGATGAAATTTCATATTTTAAATGAAAGTGCTCAATTAAATTAGTATTTTTATCTTGACTTGGCTGGTACTTTTCTTAGATTGTAGTATAATGGCCCTCCCAGTTTGTATTTTTGGCGGTGTGCTCTGTTTGATTTTAGTTTTATACTTTAAAGTGGTTATAAGAATTTAAGAGAACTTGATCAGTGTCAACTAGTGAAAGACCTCGCTTCCCAATTTGAGCCACTGGAATGGGATTACTGATAAATTAACTTATTATTATGAATGCTTGAGACATACCTGTGCCTTTCCTTGCAATGGCACCGACCAAAAACATTTTATTAGTGGGGGGAAATCACCCATTGTTACCCAGTCTATAAACTGATGTAAACCAGCCTCATGGTTGTACAATATTGATGAAAGGAGACATTCCACAAAACAGTGCTGTGCAGTCTTGAGCAATCTATTTGTTTTAGTCTTGTAACAGTGAGCAAGTGCTTTGCAATGCACTGCAGACAGTGGGATCATGGGACAGACAAATGGACTAATGCTATCAGATGCAGAGAAAAATACAAAGAAGAAATGTCTAATGCTTGGAAGAAATGTGTGTGTTCTTCCTCTTCATCACTACTCTAAACTCTAAATTTAGTGGCTCATTTGCACTAGAGAGCAGACTAATGTAACTGAGCTTTCTGATGGAAAGCATTCACATGTACAACCCTAACTCTGTGTTTAGATGGAAGAAAGAAAAAAAAACAAATACAGAGCTGTGCTACCCAGTAGTTTTATTGTTTCTCTTGTTCGTTGATTTTACTCTACATTGTCAAAGAAAGAGGAGAAAAGGCTTGGCCTGAAGTGTTGATTATTTTCCTTTTTCCCATTGTAAGTAGGTGTTTGAGTATCTATAGGATAATATGTGGGTCCATCACACACTTTCCAGTTAAGCCAGAAAGGTTAAAACTGTATCATGATGCAACACTTCTGTCCTGAGAAGATATAAAAAAGTATGAGTTTTTCTTCCTCTTCAATTACACTTCCCTTGCTGTAATAAAATTTTAAGGAAATACTTATGTGGTATAGCTGCAGAACTGTGGCAATTTTTATAAAATACATGTGCTTTATGTATAACTATTGGAAAAAAAAGCAATCACTGGAGTTTTGTAAGCTTTTATCAGTCATTAACTGTAAGTATTAACAAATATGTCAATATTTTGAGTGAGAGTTCATCACTATCATGAGCTAACATGGCAACATGGAGTTACTACTTTGTGTTGTTAACATGCAGACGAATTTGGGTAGATATAAAAAAGTCCATGTTGAATGTCATCAGCAATGAAAACATATACCAAATATGCCTCACAAAATCTGAGATAATACTATTGACTTACTACAACAGACATTCTCTGTAGATTTGCGAAAGGCATAAGTTACTTCTTTGATGATTACAAGATGGTGGATACCAGTTTTATGGATGCACATGGGGTATTACAAATGATTGTAGAATAATAGGGCTGGAACTTTAAACAAAATAACAGGTTTCATATTTTTTTTTTTAAATGGCAGCTTTCCATATTGTAATAATATAAAAAAGACTTCAGGTAGGTGCACAATAGTGGTCATGTGACCATGATTGCACAAATATTGTAGCCTTTTTAAAAGGGCTCACAGCCTGAGGTGTAATGGTAATAATAAAAAAAAAAACTATGCTATAAATTACAAGACCTTTTCTTACTTGTCAATTTTGAAGCAAAACTTGTCTCTTTAGAAGTTGCATAAAGCAATTTCAGCTCCAGGATCAGTGATACTAGAGACAAGATACAGGATAAATTTGAAGTATTGAGTCTAGGCCCAAATATTACATCAGTGTGTTCAGATGCTCTTATGGAAAAGGGCAAAGTACAAATTATATTTCATTATTATAGATATAGCAAAACCCAATGGATAACAATGGCAAATTATCTAACAGAGCTGTCACAATATAATAAAACCATAGCTGTCAGTTACTACCCAGGAGTATTTGTAGAGCTGAGGTTAATACTGCAACTAAAACATATATGTCTAGAACAAGAATCAGCATATGTTACTGTAATATTCTGCATGTCATGTTATTTGAATAGAATCCATTTGACATTATTGTAAAGCAAACATGGCATGCAGAGACACAAATGTAATGGTTTTCTCAAAATGTTCTCCATGTACAGTCTTTAGTAATACTGAAATATACTAATATTATATAGTGCCATATACAAGTACAACTAGCATGACAAAATTGATTCATAATCTTAGGAGTTTTTGGTAACAGTGTGGGTGTAGCCATGACCTGATAAAGGATTTCAATATACAAAGTTGCAAAAGGAATGTCATTATTTTTATCAGCCATTGTATTCCTGCTCTAACTTAGTCATGACCTCTTGACCTTAATTTTCTGGACATTTATGCAGCTTGCCTGTCAAATAATGATGGGCTAATTTTTCATCAGTTTGCTTTTTAAGTATATTGACATGTTGTCCCCACTTTGCTTGCTTCCATGTTTGCATGTCTTGGCTCAGATAAGAAAGAAGTGAGAATCATATTACGCAAATATGGAAGCATTTTCTGATGGCTTTTTCTATAAAACTTGATGTACTATGGATTCCTATAACAGATTTTTACTACTACTCTGTGAGTAACTACACTTAGTTTATTTCTGAAGACCATGACAAACTGTAACATGGCTTCTTGTCTGATGATTTGTAGCTCAATCCATTATATCCCCATGGAATTACATTTTAAAGTTGTTACCCAAGATGTGACATGCTGCAGAAATGACAAGCATATTTAAAATCTATCATTTACTCTTGTGTAAAGCCTGAATATTCTTGGATCATAGTTGTTGCTAAACTTCAAAGTCTACATGACTGGTTCATATTTTGTTATTTTACGTTCTCTCATACAGAAACAAGAAATACACCTTTCTGGTAAGTAATTAAAAGGAGAAAAAAATGAACCACAGAAATCCAGCAAGCAAAATAAATCATAGTAAATATCAATGAATATAGAGCACCGTCATAACTCCATTTAATAAATTAAAAAAATAAAAATGCTTTAGTTCAGATCCTTAAGAAAAAGTTGCTGCCACTTTATGTTGTGCAGGCAGATTATTACACCTCTTGGTGGTGGTCTATGTCCTCAAAGAAGAATGGATGCTTCATCACAAGTGTGGCAGTAATTTGCTTCACATCCACAAACTTTTTTCAAAAATAAGGATACCAGCCCATTTTGATAATAATCACTGTTGGTTTCTCTGTTCTCTGTTTTCCCCTGCCACTCAAACCTCCTGCTGATTCATATGTTTACTTCATTTACTGTTTTAAACCCATGCATCACCCAGCCTGGGATGCATGCAGATAGGCTCAAAAAACAATTATTTTTCATTTCTAAATTACTTCTCATTTTACAGTTACTTAATAACAGTAGGCACATTTGCTCCAGTGGATGTATTAGTCATTTAAGAAGAAGAATAAATGCAGATACAGACTGACTTCTAAGTACAAACAAATTACTTATCCAGATACTAATAACATCAGCAAAATTTGGATTGTTGCTGAGAACATAATGGTGCTTATCCTATAGAAGAAATACTTTATTTTTACTATCATAAGCCCTGATTCATTAATCATCCCCTCAAACAATAGGCTTCCAAATGCAAATTATATCCTGTTTGGTCTAAAAAGTTACAGTTATTATGGCATATGATTATTACATTAGTTCACCTGGCTTATCAAACTAAAAAGCTTTAGCATAGCTTTAGTTTCATAACAAATTCTTTACTCCAATTTCAAAAATGAGTATCTAACTTCCTGCCACAGTATGCACATCTAATATCCATACCCAACAGATTTGTCCCATGTGAGAAATTTGATTTATCTGCCTGTTAAGTTCTTGGATGGTAATAATTTAGGTATTCAATAAGTGTGATTGCATATTATACACATTTGTAATTCATGTCACTATATTTTCTTCAAAAGCATGTTCCATAAACAATCCAACCAACTCAAACATTTAGGTTCATGCTTGGTTACTAGACTAATGGCCCAAGGGCCTTCACAAGCCTAGCCATTTAAAAACCCAAGTATCCTTATTACCATAGTTAAATGATCATTGTTAGCAGACTGATTGTATGATCAGCACCGACTGCCCCTGTCCATAAAGGACATAGGTCAGGGGTGCAGCTAGGATTTTCAAATTTGTACTCACAGCTCTCAAACTGCTACCCCCCTCCCCAGCCAAGCTACGGCCATTCTCGTAATTCATGGTTCGCTCTTTTAGTGTCGATGAAGAGGCATTCACTGTAATGCCTCTTCAGTAATATAATATAAATTCACTCAAACTCGGTTCCTTGAATTGAAAATTAACCTGAAATGTCAGTTCTTTGAAAAATGCAGCATGGTAGTTGGGGTAGAGAATTTATGCTTTTGTTTTCTGTAACTAAGGTACAGATTTTGAGCTTGAGTAAATTACTAACCACCTGCTACCCCTAACTAGGATGTTTCATTCACACACACACCCCTACCTACCTCTTAGTGCAAGAAATATGGACAAAGCCTAAAATAAACAGGGACAAATATTAAATAATGCTCTTGTGAACTTAGAAAGTTGCTAGAATAACAGGATTTGTGCTAGTATGAGAAAGTTGCTAGAATAACAGGATTTGTGCTAGTATGAATTTTTCTAAAGGACATGAAGTCTGAAACTCAAATGTCTGTCATTATTTAGCAACTTCAGCCTTCAATGATTTTCTAGAAAATCACAAAATTTATGAGGAACAGACAAAAAATATGGGGCAAAAATCTGGACATTCTGCAAAATTTGGACAGTTGAGAGGTATGCTACCTACCTACCACACACACACACACACACACACACACACACACACCTCTCAACCTCTTAGAACAACAAACTCATGAATAAAACTGAGGCAAAGGCCCAAAAATAAGGACATTTTTTTAAATATTGCTCTTATAAACTTAGAAAGATAATAGAATAGTAGTAGGTCTTACATTATTACGAATTTTCTGAAAGGTATGAAATCTGAAACTCAAATGTCTGCCATTATTTTCTAACTTCAGTCTTTAACAATTTGCCACTAATTTGCCAGAAAAACACAATTTTATGAAAAACGGACCAAAAATGTGATGCAAAAATATAAAATTGCCAGACAATACAGCTGGGAACCTGTCAAAGAAGGGACACCATTTTAATATGAGCACAGTTAACTTAGAGCAGCTGACAAAATTAGAGAATCTACATGCATTTCTGAAATAAAAGTAATGTATAACTCTGATCATTACAGTTATTTATAAAAGTAAAGTAAACCCTCCATGTTTTCTTCAAAAATTGCTATTTTGCGGAGAGATTATCAGGGGGAGAGCAACATTTTGAGCCAAAATTGGGGACAGTTGAGAGGTTTGGATATTCCTAATTCTATAAGGCGATTTATTTGCACATACCTCTCAACCTCTTAATGCAGGAAATCTGGACAAGGCCAAATATATTAGGGGAACATACAAACAGTACTAAAAATTGACCTTGTATAAACTTAAGACAGTTGCTAGAATATCAGGTCTTGCTTTAGCATGCATTTTTCTGAAGATTATGACGTCTGAAACTTAACGTCGGCCACTATTTAGTGACTTCATTCCTAAATGATTTGCCAGAAAAAGTTTTGTTTTGCATTTTACAGCATGAACACCAATAAATATCTGCTAAACATAGCAATGCAGTCTCACAATGAAACTAGACTTAGCATTAAAACTTCTCTGCCCTTGAAACTCACATTCATTGAAACAGCATTGAAACCCACATTCAAAGAAAATACATTTTGCCAGTGGCAGATAAAGATTAACTTTGGGCTGTTTTCAAATCATAGGCCCCTTGCACATGAAACATACATGTGCTCTTCGATACACCTTCCATCATAAAAGTCTACTCAAACTTCTACAGTCCACCAGTATCAGTAAATATGCACAATAAAAACGAAAACTAGGAACAGTCCACAAATTGTAAGCACATACACACTCAGTTCCTATAAAACAGCTTGCCCAGCACAAAAGGCACCAATTGACACGTCAGGTAAATGCATGAATGTTTTAAAATGTATTAACATAGGGGTAATTATGATAGTTTTAGTGAGTCTTTTAGCACTTTTAAAAGATTTTTTATAATTAAATAAGTATGTCAGGTGTTCGAATGTGTTAGGTCATGTGATGTACCAATCATATAAAAGTGTTTGGAGTGTGTTTAGTAGTGTTCTGAAGAAGTCACGGTGTGATGAAAGCGCTTAACCTTTTTGTGGAATAAACTTCTAAGGATTTACCTGACGTGTCAATTGGTGCCTTTTGTGCTGGGCAAGCTGTTTTATAGGAACTGAGTGTGTATGTGCTTAAATATGCACAATCTCTGAACTAGTAAAAGCCATCTACATAATTCCACATTAGAGAAATCTGTAACTAATGAAGAGGCTGCTGCTAGCAAACTACTTTATATTTCATGGTTTCATCTACAAATAATGTGCCTGTTGCCCTTGAGGAATAAATTGCCTATGTTGCATTAAAAACAATGATATGCTAGTAATATTGCAATAGGGAATGGATGGCAAACTGATAACAGGTTCATAGTTACTACCTGATATCTTCGCCAAAACAGACTACAGCATCCACTCCCCTTTACAACACAGTACAGTATCAGCAATGCATCTACCTACTGTGGGAGAAGAACCCACAGCCCTCTGCATCAAAAGCAAGTACACTACCTGTTGTGCTATTAACAGTACAAGCAGACTCTGTATAAGCAGCACTAAACTTAAGTTCCCTGCAGCTCTCAGCTCCTTGTAAAATGTTGACACTCAGCTGTATCTCTGAACTTTGCAGCACAAGAAATCTGGAAAAACCCAACATTTATTGGGGGGGGGGGCAAACACCCCAAAACAGGGACACATTTTAAACTTTGCTTGTATAATTTTGAAAAGTTGCTAGAATAAAATCCTGTGTTATCACCATGCATGTCTTGAACCCAGAACTATAGTCAGTGCAACATACCACTATGCTAAATCAGCAGTTTGAAAAATAGGAAGACAAACTTAATGGCTATCATTTAGATAGCTCTCAACCTCTTAGCACAAAAAACCTGGACAAACAAAGCCAATAATGAGGGAATACAAATTCAGTTCTCACTTCACACCTTAGCACAAAAAACCTGGACAAACATCAAAAACAATAATGGGAGAAATACAACTTCAGTTCTCACCATAGCTCACAACCATTAGAAAAGCAAATCTGAACAAAGTTCAGAAATGGTGGTGGTTAGGGACTTTAGGCTGTTCTTACCCTGAAGCAAACGTACAGGGTTTGAGCCTGAACACCTATAGCCAGCAGGTGTATTATGTGGGAGCATTTACACACACACACACACACACACACACACACACACACACACACACACACACACACACACACACACACACTCTACAGCTTGTGAATCCACACTCTCTCTACAGCTTGTGAATCCACACTCTCTCTACAGCTTGTGAATCCACACTCTCTCTACAGCTTGTGAATCCACACTCTCTACAGCTTGTGAATCTACACTCTCTCTACAGCTTGTGAATCCACTCTCTACAGCTTGTGAATCCACACTCTCTCTACAGCTTGTGAATCCACACTCTCTCTACAGCTTGTGAATCCACACTCTCTCTACAGCTTGTGAATCCACACTCACAGCTTGTGAATCTACACACACAGCTTGTGAATCCACACTCTCTCTACAGCTTGTGAATCCACACTCTCTCTACAGCTTGTGAATCCACACTCTCTCTACAGCTTGTGAATCCACACTCTCTCTACAGCTTGTGAATCCACACACTCGCTACAGCTTGTGAATCCACACACTCGCTACAGCTTGTGAATCCACACACTCGCTACAGCTTGTGAATCCACACACAAATCCATTACAGCTTGTGAATCCACACACAAATCCATTGCTTGCCCATGATAATTCATTACACTTACTATAATCAGATAATCCATTACAGCTTGCGAATCCATTGCTTGCTTTCCCGCTCGCAAATCCATTGCTTGCTTTCTCGCTCGCGAATCCATTGCTTGCCTTCCAAGTAACTAACACACACACGATAATCCATTACACTTACTTCAATCATTGTTTCCAGCTCGCAGCCAGCTGGACATGATGTGAGCTCACTTCCGACTGGCTGGTATGCTCCTTAAAGGAGCCAACACCCTTTAAATACGTATGTTTTTTTTTTTTTCAAAAAAGCTACCCCCCTTCTAAAAAATTTGTACTGACATCAGTACAGTGCGTATGCCTCCTGACGTCCCTGACATAGGTGCCACCCCAGGGTGAATTTATGATCTCCCATCCAGTTCTCAAGGTTGCACTTAAATAGGATCATGGAACTTTGCTTCGCATGGAGTGGGAGCTCATTCCAGAGGAGGGGTAATCTCACGAAGATATATCTGTCTCTCCAGCATGCTCTGTTAATGTCACATGCTAGGTTGAGATCCCTGGAGTGAATTACTATTGTTCCATTTGATTTGTAGATGTTCACCATTTCTATTAGGGCAGGGTGAGAGAGGGTCTGTAGGCCAGGCACAGGCTGCATCTCAGCAGCTTTTATGCTACATAGTACACTGACAGTGCTTTCAGTCTTTTCATCTAGGTCCTATTTTGGACACCCTAGATTCTCTTAGTTAGAAACCTCTGTGGAGACCAGTTTCTGCAGGTCTCTGATGAGGTACATATACAAGTGAGCATTGTACCCAATTAGTGGTCTGGGAAGGGTCAAGTACAGTGGAGTTATAACCTCACTAGTCTTGGATGTGATGCCCTTATTTATGTGATGCACAATGCAGAAGACTTTTCTTACACTATGGACACATGGTGATCGAAGTTTAGATTGCTATCAACCTGTGTTCCTAAGTCTTACACCACTGAGTTTGAGTTTAGAGGGGTGCTATCTATATCATGCTTAGCAAGGACTACTTCTTTGCCAAATGGCATAATGAGACATATTTTTGTGTTAAGTTTTAGTCCTTGACTTTGATTCCAATTATTTGTCTGCATCAACCCCTTCTGTAATATGTTAACATTGTTGGGGGATTCTGTCATTGCATCCAGTTTACAGTCATCTGCAAACAGGGTCAGATCAGATCAGGTCAATATCAACTTTCACCTGAACTTCAGAGAAATAAATTCCAAACAGTAGAGGGCCCAGAACAGATCCTTGTGGCACCCCACTGGTAACTGGTCTACTGGTGGAGGTGGATGCCCCAAGTAAGACAGTATGTGTTCTGTCAGTGAGCCAGTTGGCTACCCATCTAGTGATGTATGGGTTAATCCTCAGATGGGAGAATTTCTCAATGATACCTGAGTGGGGGATTGTGTCAAAAGCCTTGGCTAAATCAACATAGAGGGTATGTAGTGCTTTTCCCTCATCCAGGGCTTTGGTAACACTTTCAAATAATTCCACCAGGTTCAATAAGCAAGATCTACTCTTGATGAAACCAAACTGAGTTGGGTCAAGAGTTTGAAGGTCACCTATATCCTTGTGGATAGGGTTCATGATGATACTTTCCATGGCCTTGTCAATAAGGCTGGTTAGGCTTAGGGGCCAATAGTTCCCAGTTTCAGTTGATGGACCCCCGCTGTGCAAGGAGATTACTGTTAATGTTCTCCATTCTTCTGGAACAAAGCCAGTGCCCAGGCCATTTGTGTACTCCTCTGTATAGGAGTAATTGTTGGCTAGGTTGGCAGGGGCTTTGAAACTTTTTATGCCATCACTTAGTAGGCAATAGTTTCCTTTGGAGAAATGTTTCAGTTTTTCTTTTACTCCTGTGGGGGTGTCAAGTTTGATATCTACTTCAAATGCGATAGATTCACGGCCTACCTTTACCATGGAGGGCAACACACAGGGGGTAGTGCAGTGCCCCCCCCATGTTGGTCCAGGACATATGATCTCATTATGGGCATTCAGACCGAGTGTTCCAGGACATTTTAATTAACAAAGTCTAGAAACCTCATGGCAATCATGTTTGTGCTCATGTAAGTCACCCGTCAATGGAAGAATAGTTGAAATCTCCCATGACCAAGGTGTTTGGCTGTATACTGAGTGACAGTAGCAAGTCCAGGTAGGTGGTGTGCTTCTCCTGGTTCATGGTGTAGGTCCTGTAGGTAGCAATGATGTGGAAGGGTATTTTACCTATAGTTAGTTGGACTTGGAGTAGGTCAAGAGAGTTGTACTGTTTTACCAGTCTCAAGGTGTATTTGGATTTAATGAAGATGGATTACACCTCCACCTTTGGTTCTGTCATGCTCGTTTTTGGGTCTGAATGTGTGAAAGGCATTGTAGCTTTGTATGGCAGGCTGCTCTCTGCAGCCCTTAACCAACTCTCAGGGACTGCACATACATCAGCATCTTCCAAGGTGACGAGTGCTTACCGGGACCTTGAGTTTGTCTTTAGTGATTTCTTTACCTCTGAAGTTTTGTTGTTTGGATATTGCCTAAAAAATGCACCATGGGGAGGCAAGTGTCTTTGCCAGTATCCGAAAGCCTTAAGGAGACAGGTGAAGGCCTTCTCTGTCAAAGCAGCTCGGACTGTCAACCATGTCTTTCCAGGCTGACAGATACTGGATCCCCCTGGAGTGACACTAGAAGGTAAGCCAATTATTGAACTCAATCATTTTTTATCTGTATTGTGGCATCATCCTAGGTGAGGGAAGAATGCTTGTTAGGGCTAGGGACATATCTGCTTGGGACACATAATCTGAGAGTTTAGTCATATCTCTCTTCATATAGTCCATTCACTCCAACATGGACTATGACAGAGTCATAACAGTAATTGCTGCTGAGCAACTTGAGTGTGTGTGTGATTTGATGGATCCTGGCACCTGGTAGGCAGCTGACCTTGACCTTCTTGTTCATCCTGATGAGGTGGACATCTGTGTGTCTCACTACTGAGTTTCTTATAACCAGAACATTAGGTTTATTTGGTGTTTTGCCTTAGGGGCTTAATTGTTAAGACACTGATATGTGTGCTGTTATGGGTAGTTGGGGATCTGTTCATGTACCAGTGTGTTTATGTGCTGTTTGTGCTTATAAGGTCACTGGTCTTTAGACAGGCTCTTAGTGACTACCCCTGCGTACATGGGTTTATGTGTCTTAACCTTATCTTGTGTGATAGAAGAGGTGTATGTGCTGACAATCTGTTGGATGTCTTGTTTATTATTGTATGAGAGGACTGATTCTAATTTCATGGTATAGTTACCTCTATCACATACTGTATTTGTTTGCTTTAGGAGCAAGCGGTTGTCAGTATACATGAGGCAATTACAAGATTGCCTCAAGATGCCCATGTCAATGAGGTTGGTGGGAGAAAGGAAACTGTCCATAAATTATGGCAGGTATATATTATAGTAAATAGTGAGGATGGGTTAGATGGCCAGGGTATGATGTAAGACAAACAGAAGCAGCTATTCTGAGGAGGGCTAGGGGTGGAAGACTACATCAGCACCTCAAAATGCACAACTGTGTACTCGCAGGGTGGTAATGTGCAACTGCATTGTGCACAATGAGGCAGTGGAGCTAAGGAGATTTCTTTAGCAGATATCTAGGGAAAATTGTGTTTCTAAGTGTTTATGTCTATACATGGCATTGCTAAACACCATTGCATGATGCGTAAACCCGGAGCTTAAATATAAGTGAAGTTAAACATTTTTAAAGCAAACTAACCAATGGGAAAGCCCAAGACTGAGCCTTTCTTCATTTACAGGAATGGCTTCCTTTGAAAGATATTTATCAAGCAATTAGAATTCTAGTATTGGCTAGTACATTTTATCTTTGTTCACGCACCTAGTGACCATTAATTCTTATCACTTTATCAGTAACTGGCAAGTATATACTTTAAAATAGATAGGTATGGATACTGAGCACATAGCTGCAGTCCATCAGCATGAATCATTTAAATTAAGTAACCATCTGTATAAAAGCAGTTGATTTGATATACATGTGCTACTCTAACAGAACTGATTATTATTAAATGTTTAAACATCTGGGATGGGGTGATCCTTTGGAAGGACTGAAGAGCTGACTGATTTAATTTCCAGCTAAGCTTGCAAAAAGTACTCAGTAACAGTATTTCACATGCTTTGAGAACTGAAATGTATATTCGGCATATGGACGACATACCCTAATATGGTATTTAGCTGAATAGATTCCAAGAAAAGTGCCTATATACATACATTTTCTGTTTCCATTCTGCTGTCTATGCAGCCATAACAATAGATTATGGTCTGTAAGCAGTTTAAAGTCCCCGTGGAAAAGGTAATACCTAAATCCCTACTTGATTGTAGTGGATTTCCTGGTTTCTGCCCTACTCCCTATTTGATTCAAAAACTTATGTAATGCCTTTCCCTATAAAATGTCCCTGGGCATACCTCTCATTCATTGGTACATACTATAAAAAGGCCTATTGAAATCTGAAGAGGCTAATACAAGGCTCTGCACATAGTATTTTATTCAACTAATTGCCTGCTTTATTGTCCCTTTCCTCTTAACGAACATCTTTCCTTTGATTTATTCAATTGATTGTCTGGTTTATTGTCCCCTTCCTCTTAAGGGACATCTTTCCTTTGATCAAATTTGTCACAAGTCAGGCTATCGGTACAGAACGAAGTATAACGTTTCAGTACTACCCAGATAACCCTAAGAATGACTTGCTTGTAGGCCTCAGGAGTAGTCCAGTTTCTTAGAGCTTTCATTTTTTTTTTATTTTTGGGGCCTAACAGTCCTCATACTAATGACATATTCTATATACTTTTAGAGGTAATAAGAGTTAGTCTGGATTGTCTGAGAAAGTCATGTACTGCGTGTACTTTAACCATGTGAGAGTCCCAGTCCTCTGAGTATATTATTACATCATCTATGTTAGCAGCATCATCTTTGACATAGGGTTTTGGAACATTGTCCATTAATCTTTAAAAGGTTGATGGAGCACCATGTAACCCCATCTGAAGGACGATATAATTGACTATGTCTTTTGGTGTTGAAAAACATTGTCTGTTATTTGGCTTCAGGCATTAGTGGGATTTAACAGTGGGCAGGTTTCACGAAGGCTTGCACGGAGTGTAAGAGACGTGTAACATCCCATGCAAGCCTCGCGATCCAGGAACAGCCCGAAACTCCGTGTAAGAGACCAGCTAAAATGTCTCTTACACGGACTGGGCGTGGATATGCTAAATCCCTCACTTGCAGCCGAAAGGCATGCAAATGAGGTAGAGTAGCGATCCACGAAACAGAAAGCAGCCCGTGTAAGAGCCGTTTTAGCTGCAGAAATGTACTCAGTTGACAACTGAGTACGTTTCTGCAAAAATCACAATGGAGCCATGTCAGCTCCAAATAAAGGGTGCATATGTGTCAGGCAGCATGCCAATGGCCAAATATGTGGACATTGGCAAGGTACCCTGATGCAAATATTAAAAAAATATAATTTTTTTTTCGGCGATCGCCGATGTTTAAATGCAGCGCAGCCCCGCGCAAACGGGCTGCGCTGTATAAAACATAAAATGAAGGTTATAAACCCACAAATGTGGGTTTTATGCAATACATGGAATGGCAATGCAGGGACCAGCAGACCAAAAACAACATGGCCACCGTTTAGTGGTTGCTAAGGGGGAAGCTGAGTCTAAGACATGTAACTAAGCATTAGTAGGCAATCTGATGTAAATGAGGGTTAGGATACTGAATCCCACAGTCACATAGCAAATGAGCACATTCTGAGTAGTGTAAGAGATACATAAGGGGGAGGAATAGAGTAGGAGATAGGTGACATCACAGGGGGGAATGGTAGAAAGAAATGCAGTTCATTGGAGGTCAGTGTTACATGACAGATGACAGACACAGATCATGGAAAGAGGAGTGCCACAAGATAAGCATGGGAAAGTCAAGAAATGTTAGGTGTACACTGTTACTTATACCAAAGTTTCTTGCTGGGCGTGCATATGCGCACGTGTGCGCACCATGAGGTGCGAGTAGGACAGTGTGCGCGCGTGTAAGGCAGACTGAGCATGTGGGAGCGTGTTGGTAGACTTGTAAGACTGTTTGCGCTAGTGTGCGTGCGTGTAGGGCAGACTGAGCATGTGGGAGCCTGTTGGCAGAGTTGTAACACTGTTTGTGCTGGTATGCGCGCGTTTTAACCCGAATAAGCAGATTCCGAACCGTGTAAGCATGTGTGCACGCATGTAAGCCACTGTGAGCATATTTCTGCTGGTATGCACGTAGCTCCCCCCTGAGGAAACATAAAGGAAAAAGGAAGCAACAGAATTAGTAAGAAGCTAGCAGGGAATACTGCTGGAGCTAGCAGGTGAAAACAATTAGAACGAGGAACTAAGGCATATCTAGGAAAATTGTGTTTCTAAGTGTTTATGTCTATACATGGCATTGCTAAACACCATTGCATGATGCGTAAACCCGAGCTTAAATATAAGTGAAGTTAAACATTTTTAAAGCAAACTAACCAATGGGAAAGCCCAAGACTGAGCCTTTCTTCATTTACAGGAATGGCTTCCTTTGAAAGATATTTATCAAGCAATTAGAATTCTAGTATTGGCTAGTACATTTTATCTTTGTTCACGCACCTAGTGACCATTAATTCTTATCACTTTATCAGTAACTGGCAAGTATATACTTTAAAATAGATAGGTATGGATACTGAGCACATAGCTGCAGTCCATCAGCATGAATCATTTAAATTAAGTAACCATCTGTATAAAAGCAGTTGATTTGATATACATGTGCTACTCTAACAGAACTGATTATTATTAAATGTTTAAACATCTGGGATGGGGTGATCCTTTGGAAGGACTGAAGAGCTGACTGATTTAATTTCCAGCTAAGCTTGCAAAAAGTACTCAGTAACAGTATTTCACATGCTTTGAGAACTGAAATGTATATTCGGCATATGGACGACATACCCTAATATGGTATTTAGCTGAATAGATTCCAAGAAAAGTGCCTATATACATATATTTTCTGTTTCCATTCTGCTGTCTATGCAGCCATAACAATAGATTATGGTCTGTAAGCAGTTTAAAGTCCCCGTGGAAAAGGTAATACCTAAATCCCTACTTGATTGTAGTGGATTTCCTGGTTTCTGCCCTACTCCCTATTTGATTCAAAAACTTATGTAATGCCTTTCCCTATAAAATGTCCCTGGGCATACCTCTCATTCATTGGTACATACTATAAAAAGGCCTATTGAAATCTGAAGAGGCTAATACAAGGCTCTGCACATAGTATTTTATTCAACTAATTGCCTGCTTTATTGTCCCCTTCCTCTTAACGAACATCTTTCCTTTGATTTATTCAATTGATTGTCTGGTTTATTGTCCCCTTCCTCTTAAGGGACATCTTTCCTTTGATCAAATTTGTCAGAAGTCAGGCTATCGGTACAGAACGAAGTATAACGTTTCAGTACTACCCAGATAACCCTAAGAATGACTTACTTGTAGGCCTCAGGAGTAGTCCAGTTTCTTAGAGCTTTCATTTTTTTTTTTATTTTTGGGGCCTAACAGTCCTCATACTAATGACATATTCTATATACTTTTAGAGGTAATAAGAGTTAGTCTGGATTGTCTGAGAATGTCATGTACTGCGTGTACTTTAACCATGTGAGAGTCCCAGGCCTCTGAGTATATTATTACATCATCTATGTTAGCAGCATCATCTTTGACATAGGGTTTTGGAACATTGTCCATTAATCTTTAAAAGGTTGATGGAGCACCATGTAACCCCATCTGAAGGACGATATAATTGACTATGTCTTTTGGTGTTGAAAAACATTGTCTGTTATTTGGCTTCAGGCATTAGTGGGATTTAACAGTGGGCAGGTTTCACGAAGGCTTGCGAGTGTAAGAGGCGTGTAACATCCCATGCAAGCCTCGCGATCCAGGAACAGCCCGAAACTCCGTGTAAGAGACCAGCTAAAATGTCTCTTACGGACTGGGCGTCAGATATGCTAAATCCCTCACTTGCAGCTGACAGGCATGCAAATGGGGTAGGGTAGCGATCGACGAAACAGAAAGCAGCCCGCGTAAGAGCCGTTTTAGCTGCAGAAATGTACTCAGTTGACAACTGAGTACGTTTCTGCAAAAATCACAATGGAGCCATGTCAGCTCCAAATAAAGGGTGCATATGTGTCAGGCAGCATGCCAATGGCCAAATATGTGGACATTGGCAAGGTACCCCGATGCAAATATTAAAAAAATATAATTTTTTTTTCGGCGATCGCCGATGTTTAAATGCAGCGTAGCCCAGCGCAAACGGGCTGCGCTGTATAAAACATAAAAATGAAGGTTATAAACCCACAAATGTGGGTTTTATGCAATACATGGAATGGCAATGCAGGGACCAGCAGACCAAAAACAACATGGCCACTGTTTAGTGGTTGCTAAGGGGGAAGCTGAGTCTAAGACATGTAACTAAGCATTAGTAGGCAATCTGATGTAAATGAGGGTTAGGATACTGAATCCCACAGTCACATAGCAAATGAGCACATTCTGAGTAGTGTAAGAGATACATAAGGGGGAGGAATAGAGTAGGAGATAGGTGACATCACAGGGGGGAATGGTAGAAAGAAATGCAGTTCATTGGAGGTCAGTGTTACATGACAGATGACAGACACAGATCATGGAAAGAGGAGTGCCACAAGATAAGCATGGGAAAGTCAAGAAATGTTAGGTGTACACTGTTACTTATACCAAAGTTTCTTGCTGGGCGTGCATGCGCACGTGTGCGCACCATAAGGTGCGAGTAGGACAGTGTGTGCGCGTGTAAGGCAGACTGAGCATGTGGGAGCATGTTGGTAGACTTGTAAGACTGTTTGCGCTAGTGTGCGTGCGTGTAGGGCAGACTGAGCATGTGGGAGCCTGTTGGCAGAGTTGTAACACTGTTTGTGCTGGTGTGCACGCGTTTTAACCCGAATAAGTAGATTCCGAACCGTGTAAGCATGTGTGCGCGCATGTAAGCCACTGTGAGCATGTTTCTGCTGGTATGCACGTAGCTCCCCCCTGAGGAAACATAAAGGAAAAAGGAAGCAACAGAATTAGTAGGAAGCTAGCAGGGAATACTGCTGGAGCTAGCAGGTGAAAACAATTAGCAGCAGGCAATTACACAGGCAGAATAGTAGCTCAGCCAAGCACTTAAAACTCTGCAAACAGCAGTGCAGGATGTATCTCTCAAGAGACACTGCAAGACAGGAGTAAGCTATTAGAAGTGAAAACTGAAAAAGCTGAACTCAGAGCAGAAATGCTAGGGGCTGCCATAGCTGTCATAATGAGACATAAGCAACTTGCTGAGGGTGGTGACAATGCAGATGGTGCCAGATAACCCACAGTGAGGAGACGGAGAAGAGTGTACAGGCCCAGGGTCACCTACCATGGGTTACATGAGCTGGAGATAGTAGAGCGCTATAGAGTGGACAGAGACCTCCTGCAGCAAATTGTCGAGCTGTGCAGGCCACGCCTCACACACAGAACCAACAGAGGGGAACCCATCCCAGTGGAAATCAAGGTATGTGTTGGCCTAAGAATACTAGCAACCGGTACCTTCCAGAGACCAACTGGTGATATGATGGGGATATCACAGGCATCAGCCTCCAGGGTACTGCACCAGTTCCTGGATGCCATGTCAGCACATGTCGGTGATCATGTATATTTCCCCAATGCCCATGAGGTATTGGTCAGCAATATGCGTCTCTTCCAGCAAATAGCGGAATACCCTGAGGTAGTGGGTGCAATAGACTGCATGCACATACGCATCAAAGCACCAGCCGGTGAGCAGATAGGGCCTACATTAACTGCAAGGGCTTCCCCTCCATCAACTGCCAGGTTGTGTGTGATGCCCAGGGCATAATACTGAATGTGTGTGCTGGCTGCCCTGGGAGCTACCATGATTCCCACATCTGGCATTTGACGCAGCTGTACCAGACATTTGCCAATGGGGACATCCCACACGGACACCTAGTGGGGGATGCAGGTTATGCACTGGAGCCATGGCTGATGACACCCATCAGAAATGCACACACACCTGAACAGGAATGCCATAATGAGGCACACGCACAAACACGTAATGTAATAGAGCGTGTGCTTGGGCTGCTCAAGCCACGGTTCCGGTGTCTGGACACATCTGGTGGAGCCTTGCAGTACTCACCAACTACATGTACCCAAATTGTCATGGTATGTGCTATGCTACATAATATGATCTTGCGAAAACAGCTGCAGCAGGACCAGCATAGGGCCGGGCTAAACAGCCCCCCACCATTGCCAAGGCCATCACAGGCAGAGCGTGACTCGGAGGAGGAACAACCTGAGCCTGCCCCAGTAGGCAGAAGGAGGCGTGCCCAGTATGCCCTGGCCTTGGCAAAGAGGCAACGCATAGCACATACACTGGCTCAGTAGGAACCCTGGGAATGATACCCCTCTCTGACTCACTCAAATAATAACAGGGATGCCTAAAATGACATGACCTGCTCTCAAACATGTACAGGGAGTGTAATATGTGCATCTGACAGAGGCAGCCCTGCAGCACCACCTGAGGCATGAATGCCATGTGTTAAGTCATGTAACAGCATGTACTATATGCACACTTGAGGACCCTGACTAACATCCACCCTCACCAAGCATGAAGCCACAATATGACGATGGGATGATCAATTGCAATAACTGGCTGAAGTAATGCAGTTAGTCAAAGGGGAGCCAATGTGTTTCAGCCTGGCATGAC
Source organism: Protopterus annectens (assembly GCF_019279795.1). Lineage (NCBI taxonomy): Eukaryota > Metazoa > Chordata > Ceratodontiformes > Protopteridae > Protopterus > Protopterus annectens. Next base: position 948,369,101 of record NC_056739.1, on the reverse strand, counting down.
ATGCTGAGCATGACATGATGCACCACCTGCTAGGGGTGGCGTGCACCTATCAGTCCAGGCCTCATGGATACTGGCAAAGGCTGTCTGTACCCACAGCGTGCCCTGAATAGGTAAGTCTCAAAACACAAACCCACCTTCATAGGTACCACAAGGGATAGGAACCTAGATGTAATGCTACCCAATGCCAGAAGTCTAAACAGCAAGATGTGTGCAGTGTAAACGCACACAGTATGGAGAATGTTGATATCTGTCCTGTAATAGAAAACTGGGTCAAGGCTCACATCAGCACCCTAACACTACCAGGTTACACCTCATACTGTGCTGTACAGCCTCAAAACATGGAACAAGCTACAAAAGGAGGGTGACTAGCAATAATTGTCAAGGATAACCACACCCCCATGTTGATACCACAACAAGAAGCAGCATGGACTAGCCATGGTCAAGTACCAGTGGCTAAAACCGCCTCCCAGTATATAGCCTGCTACAGACTACCAACCTAACACCAGGAACTGCACCTGGCCTATGTTGGAATACATGAATATATCAAGCCCCCCAAACCACATTATATTGGTTGACTGAAAATACCCAGACATACACTGGGAGCATTATACTAGCACCAACACTGTAGGAGAAAAGTTCCTAGAATCCATAAACCAAAATGCCCAGGAACAACGTACCACTCCCACAAGAGGGGTAAGCATACTGGATATGATAATCAGCAACATCCGTACTGGATGGCAAGATGAGAAGTGTATCCCTCACTGGTAAGACCAGACCATAGAGTAATCACACCGGATATACACATCCTGATCACAGTCCCTGGCCAGAAAACCACAGTGAAAAACATGTGTAAAGCATAAGTTGCACCCCTCCAAACTGATGTGGAATCCATTAAAGGCCCTGTGCAGGTGCAAAATATGGGACACACCGCAGAACCTGTTATACAGGCATTCCATGAACACAGCCAGAAATGCTTGGATTATGCAATCACAAATAACAACAAGACACAATGCCATACACGCAGACATCTGGCATGCTGGACTCCAGCCATTACCAAACCATGCAAGACAATGGGGAAGCTACTACACGATAGAGCAAACATAAAAAGGGAAGTAATCACTGATCAGTAGTATGGCAATACAATATGTCCACACACATACAATCCACTAAGGCCAGCTACAACAAGTAGAATCGGTGAATCCTGAGGCAATGTTACACCTGCCCCAAGTACACAGGCAACCCTCAACTCCCCCCAATAAATACAAATATATGTGAGAGATGCAACCATTTATCCAAACTGGAGGCTAAGCTCCCCCAACTCAGTACTGTCAAAACTAGTCAGGAGGAGAAGGTAACCACACACACCACAAACCCAGTCCCACATAGACCTATCACAATTGTAAACCAAATACATAAACACAGAAAAACATTCCCGGAGGCCCTAATTACAAACACACCACACCAACAGAGGCCTCCAAAGCAGACCCCAAGCAACCACAACCTCCAAACATAGCACATGCAGCACATAGTACACAAAGCTGGTGTGCCAAACAGTCACAGGCCAGAAGGAGAAACAACATGCCTGATACAGTTGTAATAGGTGTCTCTATAGGCAGACACACTGCTGTCCCACTCACCAGACTGAACAAGGGAAAGGATACAGTAAGCTGCCTGTAGGCTGCTACAATACGCCACATAACACAAGTACGCAGGTCACCCCAAAGCAAGTAGAAATATGATGCAGTCATTGTCCATGCTGGTGTGAATGACCTGAGATGTACCTCCCTGGACTACATGAAAAGAGACATGGATGAGGTCTCTGAGTATGTACTCCAGGCCGGTATGACACTGGCCATTTGCAGCATCCAACCCTCACCAAGAATGATGCCACAGTACAAACACAGAATGATCAGCTTTAACAGGTGGCACAATTACAGCTGTCAGTCCAAGAGGATCTAATGTCTGTGTGCTTGAGATGTCATGCATGACAAGCCATGCTGCTGTTCCAGGGATGACTTGCACCTGTTACCCCTGGGCGTCTGGATATTGGATAAGGCTTTTGCCACCTCCATAGAGCCGTACGCAGGCAAGGCTGAAAAGACTAACCCACCACCCTAGAAAACATAAGTGGTAAGAAACATAAGGGTAATGCTGACCAATGCCAGATGTGTAAACTGCAATATGCATGCTCCTGTGGCACTTCCCAGTATGGAGAACATCGATGTCTGTGCAGTGACAGAAACCTGCTGCAAGCCTACTGACAGCACACCAGCACTACCAGGTCATACCTCATATCATGAGTTATGGCCCTAACACCTGGACCCAAACATCAAAGGAGGTGGAGTATCCATATGCAGCACAGACACCCATACAGCCAGGTAACTGACAATGCACGAAGCAGCGGAGACCACCCATGTGCACCTAACTGTAGTCAAAACTGCTGTACAGTTTGTAGCATGCGACAGACCACACTCTCACACACAGGAACCCCACCCAGACATCCTGAAGACACTGGACAGTATGAATGTCCCACCAAATACCAAACAAGGTACTCACAAATTACCACATAGGTGGTAAACCATTATGTATGCAAGGAGTAATCAGGGACCTAGGGACACAAGTGGACAGTAACCTGTCATGTGACACTCACAATGCCAATGTGGCTAGGAAGACTGTCTATATTGGACACCGTATCATGAAAGGATTCACATCTACATCAACAGAGGTCATTGTGCCCCTGTACTGTTCTCTTATCAGACCCATAATCTAGTACAATGACTCATATGGGATGTACCTTACCTGACACCTGCAGCGGTTAGAAAGACCTCAAAGGTACCTCACCAAGAGGATAAAGGGTCTCAAATATATGTCATATGCTGCCTGGCTGTAGACACCCCAGCTGAAAGCAGTCACATACTGCCTACACAGAGACATTGTATGTCTGTTGTACAAGGCCATGTCCAACACAGGAGTAATGGACATGCTCCACCCCAGGAAATCAAAGCCATTGGAGCTGTGAGAGTGACAGATGTCAACCTCAACACATAATGAAATAGGATGTGCTTTAGGGACAGATACATAACCCAGAGGCACCCCACACCCTGGAACAGGATCCCACTCCATGTTAGGCAGAGCCCCTCACTGACACCCCTCAACAGGAATATTGCCAAGTGGATGGATGATCGTAGATGTACAGTGGGGGTCTTCACTGTGTCACGTCCAGACAGAGGCACAGTAAAGTAAATCATAAATGGCCATACTATTCACATAGCAAGGGGCGGCGAAAGACACACACACTCTGGCTAGGCTTACAAATGCCCTAGGGTGGATAGCTTAGTATGAACCGATGAACTTATGAAGATACAAATTGTACAGGACACTAAGGATAATCACAAGGCTTACTCAACTGATGGTAGAAACCATGTTGGGAATTCACAGATATGCTCCGAATCACACAAATATTACAAACAACATACCAAACACACACACATATTGCCAACATACAACCTGACAGGTGCAGTGCAAACCCCCCCCCCCACCCAGAATTCAAAATATCTATCCCAGCGGACTGCTGGCCCCCTGACATTGCAGATGCTGAGGTAACAGCCATCATCTACAAAGCAAAATACACAGCAGCAAAGGTATGAGATGGTGTCCTGGGCTGAGTCCAACATGGACTCCAAGAAGAATGGAATGCCAAATCACACTACTGCTCAATGTCAGCCTTACCACAGGATATGTACCCAAAGAGCAGTGTACAACAACAGTGGTCTTTCTCAACAAAGGTGTTGCCTGAATGGATACTGCAAACTACCAGCCCAGGATCCTGACAAGATTGGTCTGCACAGCTATGGAAAGGATCAGCATGTACCGCAGACATAAAGCTATCGGGGACCTACTGACACCGGACCCTACCCAGTGTGGCTTTCATAAGTGCAGATCCTACCCCTAAACATGTTTGACCCATTTAAAACAGTCATTAAGGTCAGTGATGAGGGCAATGTAGTCCACACAGCGTAGCTGGACCGTGCAAATGCTTCCATACAATACCCTACATGTTCAGTATGGATATGTTCACCAGCTTAAATATAAACCCCTATGTCAGTAGAGGGGTTGCAAACCAGACCAAGGACAGAACTGACATGGTCAGACATGCTGCATCCATGTCAGACTACAAACCAGATATAAGTGGCATCCCACAAGGCTTGGTCCTGGGACCTCCCTCGTTCCGTATATATGTCCCATAGGTACAGGCCAACTTGGAAGGACTGTGACTGAACATGTATGCAGAGGAGTACAAACTGCCCACCATATCTGACCCCCAGCTGACACAAGCAACCCACAAAAGGGCCACATAGAAACAGACAACTGGTGCCATAGCCATGTCAGCAAGCTAATTGCAGAAATGTGTATAGTCAACCACCGTGGATATACACTAAGTGCCCACCAATTAACACACAGGTGTTAACCCATTACGTACATAACATGTAATGAGAGACCTGAGGACACAAGGTGATAGATATCCTGCATTGGTCAAACATGTGGCTGTAGTGTTCACAGAAACATACCATATACCCACCTAATCATGAAGGTTGTCAGATCTAGATAAGGGGAGGTCACTGTGGTTCTGCAGTCATTCTTCATCAGCGTCACAATTGACTACAATAGCCCCTGTGGGATGTACCTCAGCAGACACCTCCATCAACTGTAAAGTCCACAACAGTACCTCAACAGGAGTAGCAAAGAGCTTGAACAGATGCCATGTGTTGCCTGATTAAACAAATTGCAGCTCCACACACTGCCATACTGCCCACCCAGAGGTAAGCTGTGCCTGATGTATAAAGCCATGTCCAAGCTGGAATCAATGAACATGCTGCACGTTGTACAATCTGAATGGCAGTGAGCTATGCACATGAGAGACCTGAACCCCAGCACTGACATACATAGGACAAGCTTTACTGAATGATCCATAACACAGAAGCCACCCCCACTCTTGAGTAAACTCCCAGTACAGGTTAGCCAGAGAGTCACCCATCGACACTCCTCAAGAGGAATCTTGATGAGTGGATGGGAGATGGTAGGTTTACCCTGGGTATCACTGTTATGTCACAGGTAGACGGAGGCACAGTATACTAACCATGACATATGTCATGGCAAACTCCAGTTACAATGTGTGTTGAAGGACAAACACACTCTCTGACTAGCATCAGAAATGGCCTAGGGCACATCGCTAGTGTTTGCCAATGTCCACCTATGTTGTGGAATACACTACCAATGTTGGACAAGCCTGGTTTAGGTAGTCCATATCTGAACATAATGGAACATGGTCATATGTGCACAACTGGCCCCTACACAGTCTGTTGTGCTCACTATGAAGATTTGAAGCAGTGATAGGACTAAAGCCCAGGATACTGTCCACCACAGTGAAAGTACTGAACCAGTACACTATATGGTACTACAGTGTTAGGTCATTATGAAAGGATGTTGACAACTGTATGCAAAGTATCCCATGCAATCCCTGCAGGCACAGTATAATCCCTGTTGTGGTCAGACACAAAGCAGTTGGCCAGTAAGTACACAACATGACACCCAACACACAACCATAAATGTGAGATATTGTTGAAGTTCACACTCACCCAAATATGTGATGGACTGCAGAGTTCAACATATGGAAAGCTCACACTGGGCATGCTCGCACACTTTGATAAATGAGGCATATGTCAGACTACATGCCATGGAAAGGCTGAACTGGGCATGCTCACACACTTAGGCCATATCTCCGTTTAGCAGTTGGCCACACATATCTGGTATTTGTACGTGTCATTCCAGGAACCAACCACAACACAGCAATCTGCCCAGTGCACACAGTAAATGACTACAGAGACATAAGTGATATAGTGGATCCCTCTCATATTCAAACATCTTCCACAGATACACAAGTTGTTCATAGAAACAGGGAATGCTATGGCAATAAAGACCTGCAAACAGTCTAACAGCAACAAATATTGTGCATCTGACAATTAAACATATGGGTGTAGAGGTCAATACTAGGCTGTTTGTCCTAGGGAATGACAGCTTAGCCAGCGTGTGCTTGGCATCTGCATCCCCAATACAGTAGGCTACTGTGCCACTGTAAAGTAGGTCACATAAGGCAACGTGTGAGGCTAGTGTGCTGTGCCTCTGTCAAGCAGGGACACAGTGGAGATCCCAGGGTTTGAATGTGCTAAGCCATATCCATGTTGTTGGTGTGTGCTGGAAGAGGGTTGCTGAGGACCTCTAACAGTAAGTGGGCGTCAATAACAGACTGAAGGGAGCCCTATCTGCATTGTCTGGACAATTTCACTGTCAACACTGTGTTGTGATGATTATGTGGGATTGAAGTGTCGTGCCGGTACTGTTCAGAGATGTCCCCCCTCTGTGGGCTACAGCTCTGCAATGTATTTGCTCACTCTGTCTGTTGGACAGCTCATATATGGCTGGTGTACACCTGACAGGTGTCCTGTTGTGGAGCAGTCATGGGTATATGTGGGATAGCATGATCAATGCAAACCTTACACATGCTCATAGAATGCAATTGTCAAGGATTATGCAGAGTGGCCAGTATAGTCCCCCAACATGGGTCCTTTGAAGTCTTCCACCCCAGTCTTCACAAGTGTAGAGTCTGCTTGTGCTAAATACAGTTTGTTTGCAGTGACAACCTTGCCTGGGGGTGGGGATGCGATATGGATGTCCAGGGAAAGGTGGGTATGGTAAGATATCAACAATGGTGGTCTACCTCTGGTGTGGAACAGTGAGTACCCATGTTGCAGATGGACAGGTGCAATATGTATTCCCCCATGTGGCTGTGGTGAGTGGTTCTGCCATAGCACATGGACCTACAAATTGTAGTGGCTGTAGGGTAATGTTGTAGAGGCCTGAGTAGTTCCCACACACAATATGCCTGTACCTGATGTTAACAACTGGAATGGTGTATGTGAACACCTGCATATCCCGGCACTGTTCCCAGGGAAGCAAAATGTGTGTCCTGGATGTGGGAGTGGTGTTCAGGACTGGTTGTGTTGTGTGTTACAGGTCCTGTGGTCACGAAGCATGGTATAGAACATAACCTGCCAGTGCGATGTGCATATCTGACCCTGAAGTAGGTGCTGCAAATGCATATATATGCTATCCCCCACCTGACAGGTAGTACTAGATATACATACCTCTGTAGAAATAAAGATGTCAGCACCCTATAAATACTGCAGGTGCAGAACAGATGCCCAGTAATTTGGATAGCACGCTCCTCTAATGCGTCTCCCTCAAGTGTCATAATATAGTTAGGTAGGAGTTTGAACCATGCAAATGCTCAGTGTGTGTGTGTGTGTGTGTGTGTGTGTGTGTGTGTGTGTGTGTGTCTGTGGGTGAGCGGGGTTGTTGTGTGTGCAAGTCTGTGTGAGGGAAGTGTCCCTTTTGGCAACTGGGAAAACACTCTACAGGATGCACATTCCCCTTTCTAAACACTGATGATGTCAGCACGCTATAAGTACAGCAGGAGAAGGGAAACCTCCCAGTAATGCGAATAGCATGCTCCACTAATGCGTCTGTCTCGAGTGTCATAACATATTTAGGTCGGGGTTTGAATCCTGCAAATGCCCAGTGTGTGTAGAGGGGGGTTAGTCTGTGTGAGGGAAATGTTCCTTTTGGCAACTGGGAAAACACTCTACAGGATGCACATTCCCCTTTGTAAGCACTGATGATGTCAGCACCCTATAAGTACAGCAGGAGAAGAGAAACCTCCCAGTAATGTGAATAGCGCGCTTTGCTAATGCATCCGTCTCGAGTGTCATAACATAGTTAGGTAGGGGTTTGAATCCTGCAAATGGCAAGAGTATGGATAAGGGGAGTGTGTGTGCTGGCAAGTCTGTATGAAAAATATGTGCATTTTGGCAATTAGGAGAACACACTACATGATGAACATTACCCTTTCCAAACACTGATGATGTCAGCACCCTATAAGTATATCTGGAGAAGGGATACCTTCCAGTAATCTGAATAGCGCACTCTGTTAATGTGTCTCTCTCAAGTGTCATAACATCGTTAGGTAGGTGTTTGAATCCTGCAAGTGTGTGTGTTTGGATGAGGGGAGTTTGTGTGTGTGCAATTCTGTATGAAAGACATGTGCTTTTTGGCAATCAGGAGAACACACTACATGATGCACATTACCCTTTCCAAACACTGATGATGTCAGCACCCTATAAGTACAGCCGGAGAAGAGGAACCTCCTAGTAATCCGAATAATGCACTTCGCTAATGTGTTTCTCTCACGTGTCGTGACATAGTTAGGTAGGGGTATGAATCCTGCAAGTGTGTGTGTGTGTGTGGGGGGGTAGTAGGGTGTGTGTAATTGCAAGTGTGAGAGAACAGTTCCTTTTGGCAACTACTACAATACACCAGATGCTGCATATTCCCCCAGTAAACACAGGTGATGTCACCACACTATCAGTACAGCCAAACAGGGCTAATTGCCCAGTAATGCCAATAGTGCGCTCCACTACTGAGTCTATTACCACTGTCAGAGCACAGATAGGTATGTTTTGGAAACCCACAACTGCCACGTGTGGTTGTGTCACCCAATATGACCATGTGTGTGTTGTTGTTCATAACAATGCAAGACATTGCTTAAACCAGCAATGGCAATGCACACATGATGTATGTGTGACACATACACATATATACCTGTGACCTTCAGTAGTTACCATGTCTGACACGTGCCTCAAGTGGATAAATGGTATTTGCAATGCATACCATTATGACTGTGTCTTACTGTGCAGGGGCTGCATGTGGTATGTGTATATACAGTGTGAGTTGTATATGGTATAATCCCAACAGAAGGGGATACACATCTGGTCTGGGCCATATAGTCTACATGTAGTCGATGAACAGGTGCTGCATGTTCCCACCTGTTGTGGGAGTGGTCACATGTTGTTCCACTGCAATTCAGTGACTACATGCTGGGAACCTTTCAGCTAGTGTGTTGTAGCTACAGTAATGCTCACACACAATGTTTGGCTGGATGCACTCCAGCCATATAAAGACATTTCTAGAGACTGTCATATTGCCAGTGTTGTTAGGGAGGACAGGTGGGTTTCCTGTGTATGGGAGGGTTGTGTGTGCCAGGCTATGAACCAGAAGGCAGTCCAACACACTGTTAGCTGCTCATGGATAGGCCCTGATGCTTTGTGCTGTGCCAACAACCTGGAGGTGTGTGTATCTGTGGTGCCTTGAGATACCACCCCCCTGTCCATGTGTGTTACATGTGTAGGGGACGACAGGCATGGTATGAGGTATAACCTGGCAGTGATGGGTTGCACCTGTGAGCCATGAATCAGGAATCTGGTACTGCACAGATATTGCAGTTTACCGTGCTGAGGACAGTGTCCAGTGCATGCATCTTGTGGTGTACACTGCTGGTGTTGTGTAGCATTACTGTTAGTGTCCTATCCCGTGTGATACCCGCGGAGGTGGCTATGTAATCCGTGTCCTGCAGCAAAAGGCACTATGTGTGTATCAAGGGGCTTCGCCAATATACAATGGCCCATGGGTGTCACGTGCAAGCTGCCCTCAAATCATTGTGGCTTCCCTAGCATGTAAGCACACATTGACAGCCATTGGATACCCTATGAATGACATTGGAGATTGAGCATAATGTAGATATAGAACACCCTTCCTACATATTGTGGTAGCATACCTGGTGAGGGTATGATGGCAACCAAGGTCAGGCTCATACTGGTCCATGCCACATACTGAGAGAGCCCTTCTATGTTCCCTATCATGTAGTCCAGGGAGGTATGTCTCAGGTCATCCATAGTGGCATGGACAATGACTGAGTTATATGTGTCCATGCCTCTGACTGACCTGTATGCATGTGTTTTGTGGTGGACCATAGTGCCCCACGGGCATATCACTGTGACCTTCACCATGTACAGCCTGTTGAGCGGGACCCCACTGCAGCGGCCAAGAGAGGTACCTGACACATCTGTAGCAGGTGTGTTGTGTAGCCCTACAGGCTGTGAGTGTGTGGCACATGGGATGTGTGTGCCATGTGTGGCATGTGCTCTGTTCCGACTTAACGTATGCCTGTGTGCCAGCTGTGGAGGTGTGTGATGCTCAGGCAGGATGCTATTCTGAGTCTCCAAGTATGCCCCAGTGTGTTCGGATTGCTGTCAGTGCAGGTCTATGTCAGACTGGTATTGTAGTCACTGTAGTATGTCATGCCACCTGACAGGGTATGGCAGTACTGGGTTCAGAGTGCTCAGTCCCCAGATTGGCTATGTGGTGGCATCTCACACATGTGTTGTACATTCCTGGCCAGAGGAGAGGGTTGATTGCATACATGTGGCAGCTGTGACATTGCCACATGACTCACATAAACCACAACTGGACCATAGAGGTGATTCACAGGTTACCTTTGCACATGCTACCATAGTAGTGTGATTGCCATGGTGATTACCAACACATAGGGCCAATGGGGAACAACATACTGAAGGTGAGTATGTGTGGGTGTACTGCTACTGATTTCATAGCACTGGCATATATGACTGCACACGTGGGTAAATGCCAGGTAAGTCATATGTAATGTGTCACAGACAACGTACATGCGAACAGGACAGACAGTGACATTCTGTCAGGTGGAAAATTGACATACGTATAGTACGCTATGCAGATGTCACTGGGAATCCACAGAAGCTCTGTAACTCTGCATTGCAGGTGGAATCAGTGTTCCAGGGAACATCAAGCAAACATGCATGCAAACAAAGCTACAGTAAGCAGGGCTGGAAGTAGTCCATTGTACAACAAAGAAGGGGTAACACTTCCAGTAGGTAACAGTGCAAATATGCAGGCACTATCAACATGTACCCAGGAATGCACAGCGCAGATGTCCATGGTAGAACTGATATTATGTCATATTTAATTGTAATTTGTATTAAATTGGTACTGCGCACATATCAACATGCGCAAACATACACATTGCATAGTCGTTGTGGGCAACATGCCACCATTACTGTACATGTCCATCATTGCGTATCACTACTTGCATTAGCTTCTCCCCTGTGCTACCTATGTATGTGGCTATCTGTTGACATCCTTACCACCGATATGCAATAATGTGCAGCTGTTACAGTATGGTACTTACTATGGGTGTAGATAACAATTCAGGACAGTCATACAGTTACTGCATCAGGCATGCTGGGATATACACACAATCATATCAGCACACTGTACTGTTACAAACATGATACTAGTAATACACTTCTATGTAGTTACCCTGTGCATCAGCTACGTGTTTACCTGTTCCTGCACTGATGTTGGAGATTGCAGGAGGTGGCACAGTTTAATCATATGCACAGGGTGTGAATTAGGTATGCCTGAGTCTGCCACTGATACCACCAATTGACATGTATGTGTATGTGTGTTGGTGAGGGACAGCAGTACAGGGTGGGGCACTGTTGGTGCAGTGTGTGCATATATGTGGTAGCCCTATGTGTTAACATTTCACGTGTGTGTATGCATGCACACAGTTCCACCTCATGGCTGCCATATACTGGAGTTTGTGAACAGCCACAGACTGCACCTGGCAGGTCATACAGATCAGTGTCTGTGGGCATGGACACGGTACCTGTGCCTGGCAGGGGTGCTACGGACCGTATCCGGTACTAAGCCAGACTGGGTACTGTCATCAGAAGCGGGAGTTTGTTGACTGGACACAGGTCCCTATTGGGACTGTCCAGAGCCACGTGCATGTGGTCTCCTGGGGCGGCCTGATGACAGCACAGACCCAGCATTGCTGGGGCTGCTGCTGGCACTATGGGGGCGTCCACGGGCCTGTTGTCATTTGCGCCGACTGCCAGCTGCTGCTGTTGCTGGCATATGGCCACGTCAACACAGCAACCATCCACCATTGCCCTGGCTCATGGACATGTGGTTGTGGAACTGCTGTAATATGTCCCCACAACGTCTGTCTATGACATCGGTGAAATTACGGATAGCATCCACGATGTCACGCATACTGTCAGTCATGGATGTGTGACATGCTCTCAGCTCCCTCAGACCCTGTCTGGTGTACCTTTCCATACGCGACTGTGCCTGCATGACAGCCCGAAGCATAACTGAGGTTGACAGAATTCTTTGGGCATGTCTGCCAGAGGCAGTACGCCCATGGATGCTCCCACAAGAACCCATGGGCAACTGTCTGTGTGGTACCATCTCAGGACCCTGCCCATGGCTGCTGTGTGGGGAAGCATGTGCCACAGATACCACATTACCCTGGTCAATGCCCACTGTATCCTGTCCATCACCTAGGGACAATGGTGACATAGGATGTACTGGCAGGATGACTGTACGCAATGATGGGGTTGACAGTCGTGTACTGTCAATTGGCTGACCAATGACGGACCCTGACCCACCTTCCTGTGCCATTACACAGCTATCATCATTATCAGTACCTGTGGCACCAGATTCAGGTTCCCTGCTGCAGGACACCAGAGCAGCACCAGAACCTGTGGGAGGAAGACAGGAAACACAGTTTACAATGTCTACACAATGTTACCAGTGATGCACTAATGCACACATGCACACATGCACACGTGGACACAGGCACACGTGGACACAGGCACACATGCACACATGCACACGTGGACACAGGCACACATGCACACGTGGAAACGTGCACATGTGGACACGTGCACACATGCACACATGCACACGTGGACACAGACACACATGCACACATGCACACATGCACACATACACACATGCACACGTGGACACAGGTGCACATGCACACATGCACACATGCACACGTGGACACAGGCACACATGCACACGTGGACACAGGCACACGTGCACACATGCACACATGCACACGTGGACATAGGCACACATGCACACATGCACACATGCACACATGCACATGTGGACACACGCACACATGCACACATGCACACCCCGCAGTATACACACAGAGCACTACTGAGTTACACTATTATTACTAGCACTATCAGGACTATTATAGGTATTTTTAAAACACACTCACCAGCATGGAAGGGCTGCCTTGCTGTAACACTGAAGGGACCTGCAGAAATGAGGGGATTAATGTCAGTGGGCACAACTGTGCCATTGATACTGCGTATGATACAGTTCAGTAGTACACCAGTTGCCTTTCACATGTCAGCTGCTGATATTGACAATATCACACCTGCACAATTACATACTGTGTTGACAGCTACATACCAAGGACACACCTTACACATGCATAAACTAACAGTGTACAGAACAGTCAAGTGTACATATGGCATATTACCTGCACGCTCCATGTCGTGTTGCTGTGTGGATCCAGCCTCCATCATAATGCAGGTGTGTTGCTGTTGATGTTCCTGGGCTGGAGCCACAACACTTAGGAGTAAGCCCTTCAGTCTGGTGAGGGGGGGATGTGTAGCCACCCCACCTCCTGTGGCGACCTGTTGCCTGTGGATATCCGACGCACGCTGACGGACAGTTCTGATTAAATCACTGCAGTGATGTCGTACCTGCTCATATGTCCTATTATGCGTGCCAATGTCATTTACCCTATGACAAGGTCTTGCCACAGTGCAGCCCTCTCCTGCTGATTCTGGCTGGTGCGGGAAAACAGTATGTCATAATCCCGCACCAGGCTGTGGTGTATCTCTTCATCTTCTGCAGCAGAGTAGGCAGGATTTCGCTGATGTGCCATGTCCCTGACAGAGAACACAAACAGGATATCAGCAAACTATGTCAGCAATATATGGCACACATACTATACATGATACTCAACTGTAGTGATATACTACTACTCCCATATGTAGCACGTGTGTGTCTCTTGGTGGATACACATGTACATGGCCAGATATCAGTGCTCAGCCAACACCTGTGCAACAATACCTGCCACATTCCATACAACATAGTACCAAGCCCCATCGGTCAGCACACTGAGACAGGTCCAATGCACAACCTCACTCTGGGGGTTCATACCAAGCTACTGTATGTGGAACGCCATCCACTAGTGTGATCTGGACACAAATTAATCGGCCTGGATATACATATCCCACCACCACCACCAGCACAGTAGACTACTTTGATATATATGTGAATAGACAGATTTTCACTTGTTAGGACTGACATGGTATCCATGCAGCCCACTGGGCCAGTGGAAGCCACAACCCACAATGCTGACCCCTTTGCGAATACTTCCCACGGACATCCCAAAGAATGCATGGAACATGCACACACATTTCTAACCCAGACTCTATGCACAAAGGTTAAGCATCCTGTCTGGTGGACCCCAGCCAAAGGCAAATTGTATAATGATAGAAGGAGGCTACTGCAGGACAGAGCAGATTCACATAAAGGGAAGGCATCTGTGGTCAGCACTGGTAACAAGCTACGGTCTCTCATAACAACATCCACGGCCAACTCTGAGAGGGAAATGGCCACGGACACTATAGATAACCACAAGGCCTTCTTCAGTTTTGTTAGACATATGGACCAAAAGCCTCAGATATGCTCTGGGTTACTACACACCTACTTAACATTCACTGAACCCACAGATATTGGCAACATTCTGGCAGACAGGTTCAGTGCAAATATCCCCCCTCCCTTTCCCCCACACTTAGAAATACTTATCACAGCTGAATGTAACCTCCCTATCATCTCAGATGTCCAGGTGAGGGCTGCCCTCAGCAAAGCAGAACACACAGCATCAATGTGACCTGATGGTATCCCTGGATGCGTGCTACGTGAAGTCCAAGAGGAGATACAACCACATATAAGACTGATATTTAACCTTGGCCGTACTACGGGATATGTACCTGAACACTGGCATACAGCAACAGTGGTCCCATTCCACTAAGGAGGCACCTCTACTGACCCTGGGAACTACCGCCCCATAAGCTTAACCAGCCTGGTCTGCAAAGCTATGGAATGATTCATTATGGGACGCATATACAGCGATATTGGGTACCTGCAGACACTTGATCCCACCCAGTTTGCCTTTGTGATGGGCTGATCCTGCCTTTTGAACCTGGTTGACCTTTTCAAAACAGTCACTACAGCCATTGATGAGGGCAAAGCAGTCCATACAGCCTACCTGGACTTGCCTAAGGCCTTCAACACAGTACTCCACTCAGGCATCATAGACAAGCTCATCAGCTTACATGTTACTACATATGTCACATGATGGGTTGCACACTGGTTGAACTACAGAATCCATAATATCAATATTGCGGGAGCCATGTCAGACTCAAAGCCAGTCACATGTGGTATCCCACAGGGCTCTGTCCTAGGACCCCTCTTGTTTGGCATTTACTTCTCAGACGTGAAAGAAAACATGTGCGGGTTGTGGATGGCAAAGTTCCCAGATGACAGCGAACTAAGCGCCATAATCGTTACACCAGCTGACACACACATCCTACAGACAGGCCTCACTGAAACGGACAACTGGCGCCAGAATCATGGCCTAACACTGAATGACATGTAATGTATAGTCATCCCCTTTGGGTGAAACTACGTGCACACAACTTATCACATAGACATACATATAGATACAGACCAATGACACATATGGAGGGTTCACAGTATGTAGACTATTAACTTGTTACTTTACATTACCTGTGTTTGTCACAGCTGGTTGTGTTACCGTTACTATAGCTTCCTGCTGCTGCTAGCCCAGCTTGATACTGACACTGATGACAGCTTCAACTTAATTTGTCTTACGTGTGTTTTTGTTTGTGTTCTTATTTTCTTTTTTCTTTTTTTCTTTCTCTCTCTCTCTCTCTCTGCCTCCAGACGATGCAATGAAAGTATTGCATGTGTGGAGTGGGAGTACAGGATGCTTTTGTAGGTATCTGCATAAGTCCATGTGATGGCCTCTGCACCAATTGTAAGCCAGCATTTGCTAATTGCATGCAGCCAGTTGTGTACTGATTGCAGTTCTCACTGTGATTTCAGGACAGTGCTATAAAAGGGTATGTGAGATAGGCGTTGCCCTTTCAGATTGTAAGGGTGGGGACCATGCTGGTATGCTGTGGACATTGTTCTGTGAGTGTAAAGGTTAGTATCTCTCTCATGATTCAGGCTGTGTTGTAGATTCACATTTCTCCATTCATCTCTCCTGTTTCCTGTACTAAGTGTGTATGTACACTGACACCTACAACTATATATATATATATATATATATATATATATATATATATATATATATATATATATAAATATACATACATTTATATATGTATAATAACTGACATTATTACCTACTAGCTACCAACTAGCATGGCTGTTTCTGTTCACACACTACTATTATAGAAATCCACTAGATTTCACAGTAAATATATATGACATGCTTTGTGTACTACACATCCTATATTCCACTTTACATTCATTCCTACTATTACATGATATATTTATTGTAGCACAATGCTCTTGTATAACACTCATGGCTTAGTGGTAAGTCATGCAGACTACTGTTTCCAAGGTCCTGGGTTCGGGACTGACAGTGGGATTTTATTTTGCTTTTGAACTGACTACAGGACCTGTCAATCAGAGTGACTAAGGCACTTTTAAGCAGTTGTAACCGGGTTAGTGCTGGTTTGGGCGGAGCTCCCGCATGCGCACTGGCGTTCAGCTCCGTGCACACCCGCTTACAACCGCTTAACAGTGCTTACTCTGGAGCACACCCGCACTATTTTCTTTGAAAGAAATGAAAATGGGGAGACAGGAAAGTGGTGAAAAAGGGGTCACAAAGAGGGTAAGACAGTAGGGAAACAAGCTTGGGTTTTGCAGGAGGGATGTAGGTAAGGCCCATAGCTGCCCATTTCTTCATCAGCAATAGCTGTGCATATGTTTGTAATTTGGTGTGACATTTGAAACCTTCCACCCCTGAGAGAGGTGTCAGGACAACAATAATACTCGTTGTACAGCCAATTGTAATTGATAGTTTCCATGTCCAGCAGACATGTGTGCAGAATGGGCAGCTATGTATGGGGCGTAATTTTTTTGTGGGTACAGAGTGCCCTTTTTTTTTTTTTTCAGGTGAGAGTGGTATGTCAGGTAAAGGAAATTGGTATAGCTGGGGAGGGAGGTTGGGTAGGTCAACAGACAAGACAAACAAGATGCATACACGGGTGGTGTATGACATGTGAGGGGGGGTTACACAATTGACGGGGACGGATGTTTGGATATCCAGAGCCCATGAGCCCACAGATGGCAACAGTGGAACTGATATCCCCACCCATGGGCAGTTGCCACTGTTCCTCCACTGCCCAGGATGGGGCTGTGCTGGGGGCTGTGTAGGCCAGGCAACAGGCATGCCCGTAAGTTGTGCCACCTGTGCCTCAAGCTGGCATAGGGGCCCAAGAACAGAGTCCCGGATCTCCCTACGCACCACCAGGTGCACTCGCCAGCTGAGGTGGGAGAGGTGGGTCCGCTGGAACCCGCCTTCCCTGTCGTCCTATGTTTTGCATTATGTCATGACAGTTTGGGTTAGTAACATACAATACCATTCGCAATTAGTTGTAACAGCATGCATTAGTATTCCCATTAACCAAACACCCAGATATTCACACCATTGAACAGCGAGCATAACACATGCATAATTTGAACAGCAATACACAGTCCAACAACATGCAGGGTTGATTGATGGCAACAGGCCATCAGGTTTGGATGTATGAACAGGGCAGATGCATCAACATACATGCAAATATGTATGACCCAACAGGACAAATGTCCAGGGGTGTTAATTGTGATTGCACATACCAATTTCATGTGGAATGGATTATATGTGGTTATAGGGTAGGGTGAAGAAAATATAATTAACACCTTCAAATACCAATACATATGCTGTACATTTCTAATAGCTGCAGATATATACACACTACTGTTCTACCTACAGTTTCCTATGTGATAACTACTTCAAGTTGGTGATAGGACTGTTACTGCTACATCAATATACATTTTATTGTTATTCATACACGTTCATATCTGGCTTTGTTCAGCTACATCATCCTGCTACATTTGCTTTATATAGCTATAGACAACTGTGGATGTTTGGTATTTCAGACAATCATACTATCTGCATATTGCAGACTGAGAGCAACATATCCAGATTTTGGGATACACATTCCAGCTGCAGCAACATTTTGAACACATTTCGCAGTTTGGTTCTGCTTGTCACATTCATTTCATTCTGTACTGACTGCAGTATACTTTATTCAGGGGTTATTACTACTTTATTGGTGGATTCATAACTCTTTCTCACACTCTCTCACTTGTTTTAATTTTACTATTCAGGATGGTACTTACTTCTAGGCTTTATTGACATGTTTTACCTGTAGTTATTACAATCCTTTCCAGCAGTCTCACTTCTGTCATGTTTCAGTATTTCAACAGGGATATATTTCACACATGTGATTTGCTCATCTTCTGCAGCTGTACTTTTCAGCCTGCTGCAGGTTGTGTACTATTATATTACAGGTGGGGCATATTTATTTCAGACTTTATTTCAGACATTTTCATTTTTCTGTTTGGATTACAGACTGCAACACACTTTTGTAATCAAGCAATACTTGCAAACACTCTTACACTGTTACTTGCACATTTTATTACTTAGTGACTACACTGCACTCTTTTGCTAACTGTCATACTTTTATATTTCTTTACAGTTACTGGGAGAGGATTACTGACCTGCCTGGTGGCGCAACCGCACCAGCCTATCGCCATAGGCTCTGCGGTTCGCAGAACGGACACCTGCAGCTGTAATATAAATGAAGTAATATTGGAATACACATCTCCATAATATCAGCTAGTTTAATTTCTTACATACATAATTAAATGTAACTTACTCAGTAGTGGGCGTTGGGCATTTGCCGGGCCTCCTGGATCCAAAGGTTCAATTGGTCCTGCTTACGTCTCTTCAGGTCCGCATGGTGGTGATGGACCTGCTCACCAGTCCTTGGAATCCCTGTGGCACTGGTGAGATCATGAGCCAACCGGTCCCATGCCTCAGCCCTATATGCTCCCCACAGGACCTGGCCCTGCATGAGTTGGGCCTCATGATTGTGGACAAGGAGCCAGACCATATATCTGGACTCCTCAATGCCCCACCTCTGTGCTCGAAAGCAACTACCCTCACCTACTCCTGACATTCTGGCTACAAGTTAGTTCTACAATCGTTTATGCTGTGTATTCCCGCCTACGGGGCTTATATATGCCATTTTTCCTGCACTTATCTGTGATTGGCCATTTTGGAATTCTATCAGCTTCACAAAACTTGCTTTGTCATGCTCCACTTTCTATTCATTCCTATATATTTGCTATTACTGCTTTTCTAAGTATAGCTGTCATGGCTTAGTGGTTCAGTACCTTGACTATGGTGCATGGTGTCCTGGGTTCGAACCTGGCCACTGCTTTTTATATTTTATGACTGTCTAGACAGGCTAGGGGGTGTGTCTGTGTAAAGGCAGTTTTGTTACAGCTTGCTCAACGTTGCCCATCGGTTAGCTTGTTGGCGGGCAAACGGTTTACGCTGGTTTACACCTCATCTGGCTGTCAGCACGCATATTACGCTCAGCTCAGCTAGGGGCACACAGTTTCAGCGTGTTAAACCACTGCTCAACTACGGGCACTCATTTTGCACCTGTTGAACCACTGCTCACCTTCGGGCACTCATTTTACATCTGTTAAACCACTGCTCACCTACGGGCAGATGCACTTACCTTGTTAAACTGTAGCTCAACTATAGGCACATCTGGCATTTTTTATTATTTTGTTATCTCACATTTCTTCAAAATAAATGGCCTATTTCATTACATTTTACATAAAATATAATTTTATATGTGTACATATATGTCAGGGACTTGTTTCCTGCTTATTTCACTAAAAATAAAAATTGATGTTGTGGGGGTTCGAACCATGACTGCCTGTTCTTTAGCCGACGTCTCTACTGCTATGCTATTGCTTTTTGCCTTACTTTGCATAGTTAGTTCTTATATGCTTTTCCACTTACTGCTAACTGTGGCTGAGCTTTGGGCATGCCCGCGCAAATGAGCGCACTCACGGGCAAACATCTTTACAGTTAAAAAAAAATATAACATGTTCATTTATATAATTTTATGTTCATAGTCTGTGGGGGCATGTGTTGTGTTGTGTTTATTCACATTTCCATGTACTCTGTCATGGGTGTTTTCTTTGGGCACTTTTACTCTTCTGGGGGCATGTCCGCTTGCAGGGCTCGGCCTATGGACACACCCCCTACTGTCTTCCACGGACCGTGTTAGCCTTAGGTGTGATTCAGCATGCCCTCATGCATATGCATGACATGCTGACGTCACACCGTTTAACTGCAGCCTCCGTGTAAGCCTTGTATCTCTTACATGGAGGCTTCGTGAATCCTGCCCAGTATCTCTGTTAAATATAATGAAATCAAGAATCATACCTTCTGTAACCTTTCTCTTAGTTTATCAACCTTAGGCATTGTGCGGCTGCTACATTTTGAAATGCTGTTCTGCTTATCAAAGTAATTACAGGAAATGACTTTTCCATCAGACTTTACTAGTAAGAGTGAGGGGTTTGTCATTTTCATTTTAATTCCACTATCACCTCTCCTTTAAGCATTTTTTTGGACTTAATCATGTACAGCCTTTCTTTGTGCATGACTCTAATGCTCTGTAAGGTTTTAAGTTAACTATTCCTCAGGAATCGGTATTTTTATCTTGCCCTGCTCAAGTTGTCATAATAAAGAATAAAGTGAGAACAACTACATCTCTATCACTGAATCTTCTCCCCTTTACAGTGGTACATCCTGTCACTTCCACTTCCAGTTTGGCACAACTCTTAAGTACTTCTTCAACACCCACGTCCTTTAGTGACACAGTCTGCATACATTGTCCTGCCTTTTCCTTGTGTCATCTGCATGACTGAAGATTTCTGGCAAAACTGCAGTCCGCATTTCACTGCCAGAGTAAAGGAATATATGTTACTAGTCCACTGCTAATTATTGTGCCATTACATCATATGTATATCTATATGTGTATGTATATATAAGGAAATATGGTAATGATTTGAAATGTTGGGACCCTCTACAAGGAGTCTCAAAACAGTGGTTGAATGCCAAAAAGACTGGGCTTAAATATACCAGGTCATAGATAGTCATTTCTCAGAACATTCAATTTTCTTCTAAGTATGATATCGCAGAGTTGGTAAATATAACTCTGGGAGGTGTGGAGGGCTTATCCCCACATCAGTGGGTGCAAAAGGCTTGACCAATGCAAAAAAAAAAGTTTGAAGGAGAAGAGTGATAGTCAAGATTTGCTCTTCTCCCTGGATTTGCAATCCTTTTTTTCAGTCTGATGGCACAAGACATTACAGCTGTGAACATTTCAGTAGGGTACCAAGAAAATATAGGAAAACATGGGCTTCTAGTGCATAATGAATGAAATCTCTCGTACTGTGTGTTTTGGAAATATGACAAGTAGTACAGACTTACTACATATATACCCAGAGAAATTTAGGGAAAACATGGGGATGTAGGCTATAATAAATGTGATATCTGGTACTCTGAATTTAAGTAGATGTAGGGCCGCAGTGGTGCAGTGGTTAATGCTGTCTCCTCACAGCAAGAGGTTCTCCCGTTCGAATCTCGGCTGGAGCACCTTCTGTGTACAGTCTGCATGTCCTCCCCGCCATCAAATTACATTAAAGACATGCAGGTAGGCGCGAGCATGAATGGGTGTGCCTTCCTTGAAGGTTGGGCGTCAGGCTGGCAACTCAGCACCGTAAAAATCTACTGCCAATCATTAGCGAACCAGAGTTCTGCTGTGGCAACCCCTAACCAGGAAAAGCCGAAAGACATATTTCATGATAAGTAGACAAACTGTGTGTATATCCCAAAACCCAACTATTTTTACATATATAATTCTATTTTTTTCACTGAATGCAGTTTTGAACTGTTTGTTAAATAGAACTGTAACTGCAGAGGTGTTTAATTTTCTGAAGGGGAAGGCTGTAATGATATCAGGTTAAATTTAAACAAGCTTCACCTTTAATCTCCTTTAATGTAGCTACATATGATAACATTTTATATTTGTTTTCTGCATGTTTCGTGCAATTTTAATATTTGTAATTATTGTTGTTGCAGAACTGAATTTTGTCTACATTTTGCCATTTTGGGGTATTTCATTTTGAGTTTGTTGTAAATTGGAGAGAGTACATTGTTTGGGTGGTTTGTTTATAGTGTCTCTTTGGGTTTCTTGTATAATGTATGTATATAATGATCAATGTACTTTTTTGAATTGAATGGGAGAGAGTACCTAACTTTTTTGAAGCTATATTAAGTTGTTGCCTTGTTTTGTGGTAAATTTTACTGTTTTTGGTGTTGTTTTGCTGGGTTACATTTTGAGAGATGCATTGTTTGTTTGGTTTTTTGTCTTAAGGCATATATTTTCCCTATAAAGTATATGGATACTCAAAGAGAAGAATGACACAATCATTTTATAGATACATCTTAGATGACATATTCTGTAGATTTCTAAAATAATTATGCTTTGTGCTAGACATTTATTTGCTTTTATTCCTCACCAGTGTGTGTGTGTGTGTGTGTGTGTGTGTGTGTGTGTGTGTGTGTGTATGTGTGTGTGTGTGTGTGTGTGTGTGTATGTGCGCGCACACGTCCCTTCCTGGAAATATAATGCTAGTAATGAATAATAGCAGTGGCCACAAATATTCCATATCCATATTGATTGACTTGTTTTGTTCTGCTCCATTTATTTTATATGCATAACTTACATTTTTTGGACAGAAAATGGGACTTCAAATTTGTCAGAATTAAAATTGAGCTACTGTGAAACTGTTCATCCATAGATCGATTTCAAAAGTTCCAAGTATTTTAATGCTGAATTGTTATAAAGTAGAAATGCCAGGCATTAAATCAATCAGAACATTTCTACTGGCTTCTCATTTTAAGATAGTCCAAAAAGAAACTATTAAAAAATATATTTTCCACCAACTTGAAATGAATCTAAAATAATTAAAAACTGAAGGTGTATGTTTATTAAAGAAAACTGTTGTTTGCACTGAACATATTTATAACAGAGTTAGTTCAGCAGCTGCACTAATTATTGCAAAAATAAAGGCTTCAGGTGACTATGACACTGAGTTATTTCCTTATTTTCTAATCATTTATAAATGAAAGTATGCTAAGTATTGTATGCCAGGAACAAGTGTTAAATTAATTCAGCATGAAGACTGAAATCACATTTATCTTCTTATTGTTTTGAAATAGAAAATTGTGCAAGAGTACAGGCATACCATTTAGACAAAAGAGAGGAATAACAATGGAATTCAAAGTACTTTGTGACTGCAGTCAAGTTAACAGCATGGCCTATACCAAGCAACAGTTCACTGTCAACTGAGCGACTTGATGCATATGGTAATCAACAATACCAAATAATTGCAGTGATCATTCATGATTCTGAAATAATGTTCCATGAATCATAGTGATCGACTCCTGGATGGAATGCAGAAGCATGTACTTCATCAGCACTTGTATATCAGATGTACTGTTGTGCAACAAATTGTGATCAGGAAGTGGATACGTCTCACTGGTAAAAACACGTGCATCATATTTCCCTTTCACACAACTTGCTATTTTCTGTCACACCCTCTTCATCTTCACGAGAAAGAAAGAATATCGTTTGCTTCTTGCTTTCTGCAATGTTATAATCTGTACACCACACAGCAGTGCTATTGTCACAGTAAAGGTCCGATAAATTGGTAGATAAACAATAGTTCTTACTCTCCCCACATAGGGCACCTGTCCATATAATGCTAACTTGTTACAGGATGGAGCACAGCTCCTGTAGAATTACACCACAAAATCCCATTGCACTATCTTAAACTTTCATTATTTGTATCTTAGAAGTTTTGCCACAGTGTGATTACCAGTCCACGGCATACAACGAAATCGCACAAATCCAGGGATTCTCAATTTTTCTCTTACTCTGTGTTTGTGTGATCTCAGAGTTAGTATATATAATTTCTAGGGAGTGTGGGGGCTCAGACCCCCACATGGAGGATGCAGAGGGACTTGCCCCCTATCTAAAAATGATGTACAAAGGCTGTTTCCCAATGCATGCATAGTACTGTTTCACTTAAGTTGTTTTCAACTTTTTGTGGTATAATAGTCTTGAAGTTGATGATGGGTGTTTTAGATTAAATGTGGTACACTCATGTAAGTGTGTAGCATATATGCATTTATAGTACAGTGTGTTTGTACCTGTGTGTGTGTGTGTGTGTGTGTGTGTGTGTGTGTGTGTGTGTGTGTGTGTGTGTATGTGTGTATGTATATATATATATATATATATATATATATATATATATATATATATATATATATATATATATATTAATTTTTATTTATTTTATTTTATTTTATTTTACATTTGTTAACCGGGCTAGTCCAACTGGATATATTTCCATTTTCAGCAGAGGCCCGGGGAGTAAAGCTCCAACAGTAACATAAAAAAGATTAACATGCACAAATATAAAAGAAAAATTATGTTAAAGATAATCAGAGAGCATTCGCTAAATAAAAAGAATTCATACTATTTGAGCAAGACAACATAAAAAGATTTTCATACACAAATATAAATGAAATTATGTTAAAATAAGCAGAGAGCATTAGCTAAAGAGATAATACTATTTATGAACTAATACCTAAAAGGATAAGACACACTTCCATAAAGATATGTGAGGTAGTTTACAATTCATACACAATTTCATTCATCTCATCTCCTAGTTGTAACAATAATTTAAGACAGTTATTACTTCCCAAGGGGTACGCAGTATTAATTGGTGAAGGGAGGCAGAAAGAGATAAGGCAATAGATAAAGCAGAAGATTAGTCAGGGTAACAGCAAGGGCATAACCATTGTGTTTTAAGATGTTTCTTGAGCCTTGGTTTAAAGAGTGGAAAGGAGGGAAGTAAAGTTAGACCTAATGGTAACAGGTTCCAATATTTTCCAGCGGTATTAGAAAACAAGGAGTCACCTGCCAAGTTATTGGACTTGCTTATGATAGCCAGTAGTTTAGTGGAAGAGCATAAGGAACTGAGGTTTGTATAGGGGGTAACAAGGTTAGAAGGTATTGTTGTGTTGTTAGGTTGGTAGAATATCCTATGGACAATGGTAAGTTAGGAAAGTATCAACATGTTTTTTAGTTCGAGCCAGTCTAGCTGCTGTAGGTTCAGACAGTGGTGAGTTCTAAATGGGTTCCCAGTGGCAAATATGGCAATATTGTTATAGGAGTTGGCTAGTTTAGCGAGATTATTTTTCTTTAGGTTAGTATAAATGGGGGAAGCATAGAGTAGAGTTGAGATTAGATGGGAGTGGGCAATTGTAGTTCTGGCTCTTGGTGTTAAGAAGGGTTTTATTCTATATAGGGAGCCCAGTTTTCTATTTACGGTTTTAATAGTGTTATTTATATGGTTATCAAAGATAAGGTTATTGTCAATTATGATTCCTAGCAGTTTGGTGGTAGAGTTGGGGGTTATAAGGGTGCCATTATTCGATTTAATAGAGAAATTTATAGGGGGAGGACTTACTGTTAGGTGCGGAGAGTAAGAGTTTGGTTTTCTTAGCATTCAAAAGGAGGTAGCATTTCAAGAACCAAGCCTCGACTACATTAAATATTGTCTGGGTTAGAGATTGTAGTTTGGATATGGAGTTGGCAGAACATATGAGCGTGGAATCATCTGCATATTGTATGCAGGTAGCTTGAGGGATTGCTAAGTGAAGGTCGTTGATGAATAAAGAAAATAGAAGTGGACCAAGAATGGAGCCCTGTGGGACTCCGAGGGAGACTGGCAGGAGTGGCAGACAAATTATTCTTTCAGAGGACTGCTTGTTGCCTATTGGTAAGGTAGGACTTGAAC
Organism: Protopterus annectens; assembly: GCF_019279795.1. Lineage (NCBI taxonomy): Eukaryota > Metazoa > Chordata > Ceratodontiformes > Protopteridae > Protopterus > Protopterus annectens. The sequence goes on along the minus strand of NC_056739.1, from coordinate 948,343,124 downwards.
CAGAGAACAGCATTGGTGTCTAGTGAAAGGGATTCAAGAGTTTTTATGAGTAGGGGGTGGTTGACCATGTCAAAAGCTTTTGACAGATCAATAAAGAGTGCTGATGAGAGGAAGTTGTTATTACGGTTTTTATTGATGGAGACGGTGAAAGATAGGAGAGCTGTGGTGGTACTATAGAATGACCTGAAGCCATGCTGACAATTAGCTAGTATATTATGTTGGGTTAAGTGGTTTATTAGCTGATGGTGAATGCATTTTTCCATAACTTTTGCTAAGGGTGATAAGAGAGCTATAGGCCTGTAGCTGGAATAATCATTGGAGTTACCTCCTTTGTGTAAGGGGATAATGTGGGAGATTTTCTAGATATCAGGATGGTCCCTTCTTTTATGGTTCTGTTTATAAGGATGGATACAGGATAAGCAACTGCTTTAGCTGCTTTTTGCAGGTATTCAGATGGTACTTGGTCAGCAGAGGGGGTACACGGCTTAAGTTTTTGGATGTATGAGGTAGCAATGGCTTGTATTTGGAATGTTGGAAGAGTATCAGGTAAAGAGGTAGGGAGATTAGAGTTGTTCGTGGAAAGTTGACAGGCTAGAGATTTTATGGTGTCTGTGAAGAAGGTATTGAAGGCATTGGCAGTTTGATGGGAGGTATTGTTATCAACCCCTAGAGGGGGAGCTGTGCTAGAATGCCCTGGGTGTAGGAGTCTATTTAAGCTAAACCAGAACTTTTGTGGATTGTTATGGTGAGATTGCTGTAGTTTACAATAGTAGTGTTTTTATCAGTGAGTATTGCTTTTTTTGTAATATTTCTCAACTGTCTAATTGTTTGTTGCTCAGAGATATTTTTGGATGCGCTCCACTTTGCCCAAGATTTATTCCTAAGAAATATCTGTTGTCTAGTATCTTTTGAGAGCCAGGGGGATGGTTTGGACTTTGTTCTGATGGACCATTTAGGTGCATGCTTATCAAGGATAGTTAAGAATTATGAGTTAAAATATTTAACAGCCTCCTCAAGACGGAGAGTTTTTAGTGGGTTCCAGTTACAGGCATTTTGGAAAACTACAGGGTTAAAGTGTTTGTTGGTTCATGAGATCTTATAAGAGGGGGTGTTAGGGATGTCATTCTTTTGTCTTATAATTTAAGTTAACATATGATCACTTAAGTCATCTGGTAGAGGTCCTACCTTGTAAATTTGTTGTTGTTTATTAATAAGTATCCAGTCTAAGGTACTCTCTTTGTTGTTAGGTTTGTTAAGTCTAGTGGTGGTGGTGGTAATTGTTTGACTAAATCCATAAAGATTAATAAGTGTTGAAGGGTTATCTGTGTTTACACATTTCCAGTCTGTATTAAAGTCTCCTAGTATAATGGTTTCTTGTGGGTAAATAGTAGATAACCAGCTTAGAATGTCCTCTATTGTAGTACTATTATTACCAGGAGGTAGGTAGATGCAGATGATATATAGGGCTTTGCTAGGGTTAAGTTGAAGTCGGGAGATAAGGACTTCGGCCTTACTATCTTGAGATGGGTTATAAGGTATCGAGGAGATCTGTAGCATGGATTTAAACAATAGTGCTACTCCCCCTCCCCTGCATTTTATGCAGTTGAGTCTCAGTATATTATAACCTGGGGATTATTTCATTGTCATTAGTTCCAGGTTTTAACTAGGTTTCTGTGAGAGAGAAGATATCAAAGGAATGTATATCAAGGAGGGAGTGGAGATGGGCAATTTTGTTATTAATACTGCAGATACTGAGATGACCTATAAGTAAGGAATAAGAGAGACTGGTTTGAGTTGTTAGGGTGGAGGGAGTGGTACAAGGAGTTGATAAAGTGGGGACATTAGTTGGGCCTGGGTTAGGGTGGATGTCACCATCTTTTAAGGTGGGTGTTTTTAGGCCAGAAACTGGGTAGTTAATGAAGCTATTTAGATATTTCAGCTTCCTTACAGTGGTGTTATTGAATATGATATGTGTGAGTCGATGGTACTTGGCTACCAGGTAGCAAGGTGTGGATGTGATATTTGTTAGAAAATGGGTAAGGGTATAATTTTGAATAGATGTTTGTTTAGGAGAGTAGTTAAAGTGGTAATAATCACATTTTTCAATGGAGGTGAGGAGATATGCAGTGGTGAGGACAGGTAAGAGAGTAGTTAAGAGTATTAACTTGATTATTAAGGATTTTGTTGTTGTATACATATTGTTAGGGTTACCTATACTGCTACAGTAGGAATTGGCTTGGATAAGACAAAATGATGCATGGGTTTTGTAGAGTCCTTTGAGAGGAAGGAGTGGTAAAGGTAATGAAATAAGAGTAAATATTTTAAGAGGAGGTACCGTATGCAGTGGGTATGGAGAAAGGTAGATAGGAGGGGTGTCGGTAAATTATATAGATTGGTTTAAGCATAGAATTAGAAGGTTGGGAGGGAGGGTGTGGCTAAGGAAGTATAAGTTTAGGGCCACTGGGGGTGGGTGGGAATTAGGGGTAGGGTAGGGGAGCAGAGTGAGCCCACAGGGTGAACAAAGTGGGCTAGAGCTGAGAGAAGCAGAGAGGTAATCAGTTATACAGCGAGACTGTGTTATACAAGGCTTTGGGTAGGTAAGAGGCACTTTCTGTAACTACTTATCTTAAGACATGCAAATGGGGACCTTTTGGTCTAGGTATGTAGGGGAGAAGGTATTATTAATGAGTCCTATAGCAGGAATAGTAAGTGACAGTAGATTAAGCTGTCTAAGTTATCTATATTTATGACTAAAAGGTTAATTCTTTTCAATACCTTTCTGGGGGTAGGGGGGGTAATTTCTAGAAGTAATATACCAACTGGGATAACTGAAAATGGCTGTTCAGCAGAGCTAGTGGAGTTCAGCTAGCAGTAAAATATAGCTTTTCATGCCTTATGTTCTGCTGCCCTCTAGTGGTCTATGTAGGGGATTACACTAAATTCACTAAGCTAGTTAGGAGGTAAGGAGGAAAAGTAAGAAAGGGATGGACGGCCTCGGGGGTAGGTCCGCGGGTGTGCTGGCCTTACAAATAGGTCTACCAAAAGCACTCACTATTATATAGTTAAATTTCTAAAAACTATATGTTATCACCTACATTGTCAGGCTGAATGAAGGACGTTTAGGTAGTCCACGTAAGGCTTACAGGTTGGGTATTCCTTTCAGTTCAGTTGGGATTTCTTTTATCTTGCTAGGTTACTGATAGGGGGACAGCCTGTGTCTCAGCACAAGGCTTTTAAGACTGTGAGGCTGAATGAAGGATGTCTAGGTAGTCCTTGTAGGGCTTACAGGTTGGGTATTCCTTTCAGTTCGGTTGGGATTTCTTTTATCTTGTTAGGTTGCTGATAGGGGGACAGCCTGTGTCTCAGCACAAGGCTTTTAAGACTGTGAGGCTGAGTGAAGGATGTCTAGGTAGTCCACGTAGGGCTTACAGGTTGGGTATTCCTTTCAGTTCAGTTGGGATTTATTTTTCTTGCTAGGTTGCTGATAGGGGACAGCCTGTGTCTCAGCACAAGGCTTTTAAGCACACACCACCCGGAGAACCAAGGGGTTGTTCTACTAGGGCAAAAGGATTACCCCCCCTGCAAAATAGTAGAATTAGCATACCATTGACTGTGCAGTTTAATGGTATGTTAATGTGCATAGCAAGAGGTGAGTGACATCACCTCCTGCTATGTTAAATACATCAAACTATGATTGTCGATGTATTCATTTTCACTTTGGTTTACTTTTAGGCATTCCATAGTCCACATTTCAGGTCGTCATTCTAAATGATTGACTGAAGCAGATTTGAAATGCCAACAGTAAACTATATATATATATATATATATATATATATATATATATATATATATATATATATATATATATATGGTCATTTTTATTGTTTGGTTTCACTTCTTGCCATGTAAGGTTTTAGCCAAAAAAATATTTTATTATGTGTGTATTTGTGTGTGTGTAGTGTAAGCAAGGTCAATCAAAGAAGGTAACTGTCTGGTATCTATACAGAATTACGATTGAATAAAGACCTCTGAGTTTGGACAGCAGTTTATGTAGGATACCTCATTTAAAAACAGACACCCTGGATTTAATAAAGTCTGTGTAGGCTCCATGTAGAGCCTACACAGAATGTATCTATGCACTCGGCCATGGTTACCCATTGGCAGCGCACCATGCATATTAATGACGGTGCGCTGCTGAAGGAAAGCATAGGAACAGGGATACTTAATCGGTATAAGGAGAAGTCTAGAGGCTACCCGTGATTGTGGATGGCCTGTACTACTCCCTGCTAGTGTTGAAACACTGTGAACTGAGTCAAATGTGTAATATTTAAATATAAATATTTTTCTTTTTTTTGGTTTTTTTTTGTTTTTTGCATGTTTGCGTGTCACGGTGCGGAGTGCACCAATGACAAGCTTTGCTCATATACAGACAGCTGTCACTTGCCAGACATTTAAAAATAGAAACCAGATGTCATTAATTATCATAATTACGTATTTATGCACTTTTTAATTTTTTTCTTTTCTTTTTTTTTAATTAATGTTTGCATGGTGCTGAGTGCTGAAAAATATGGCACTTCTGCACTGGGCTGAACACTAGTTAAACATGCTAATGGCTACTTTTGTTTGCATGGTGCTAAGTTGAGGTAAACCCTTGGCTGTGCAAGTTCCTGCACTGCTTAGCTGAGCTTAGCTGGTTTGTGCATTGCTAAGCGATGTGGCGCTTTTTTGAATGTTGCTCAGTGACATGTAGTGGTGGGAAAACAGCGTATATTATGTGCAATAGGCAGGAATTCTGTAACAATCTTTGAAGTTTTATCTACTGTGGATATGGCAGGTGGTGCTGGTGAAGGTGGGCACTTCTAGGAACAGAGATGGGGTATTCAGTAGTCTAGGGTGTTTGTTGGGCTCCTGGTTAAAATACATGAACCCAGGCTGCTGCATGGCAGTTTCCAGGGCTCAGAGTGTAAGGCTGAGGCGTGGGACTGGTTGGCCAGGGAGCTCACCAGTGTTACTAGTATCACCTGCACAGGTGAACAGTTTTGTCACCATTATGGCGACCTGAAGAAGAGAAAGAGGGGAATCTTGGACCCCTGGGACCATGAATCTAGAGCAGGGAATGCCCCACAAATATGTAAGTATTTTTTCCTCTGTTTTACCAATATGCAGTCTGAATGTCTGCACAATGGGCATGCATAATGGTGTGCTTCTTTCTCACCAGCTGCAGCTGAGAGGGCTTGCAATGTTGAGCCCCATGCTGGGCGCCTGGCCAGGTTGCGCTATGAGTATGATATATATGGATTTACTATGCTAACTGTAGTGCAATAAGCAAGAAAGAGTAAAGCATTTACTACAATAAATTATACACAATAAAATCTAAAGTGCTATAAACAGGCAAGTAGAGCTGTAGTGCAATAAATGGCCAATAACAACTGTATGGCAATAAACAATAATTACCAATAACAGTAAGTAAAATGACATATAGCAGGGTTGTGTAGTCATAACCATTGCAGTAGAGCTGCATGCATTACTTGTCTATGGTAAGGTTGCTGCAGTCAAGTATAACACTGTAATAGTTGTAGAATGCAAAATCAATTCAGTCACATAATGCTCTCATTTTCTCCCACTCCAGGAACAAAATGTATATAGCATATGGTTGAGGTAGCCCATGTTATGAGCAGATATGATTGTGATAACATTTCACAGACAGCAATACCAATAAAGTTAATTTTCTTGCAAATGTCCCTTGCAGTCACAGCTATTGGGTTCTATTCCAATGCCTGCCAACTAAGGCATGATGAATGTCTAGATTATGTACTGTACACAAACATGCCTCTCAAGTGTCACAATTTCACATAATGTAATTAAAAATAATCTGTCTGTCACAGGATTACCAGAAAATAATTACCTGCAATGGAATATATTACCAAATCTGCTTACAGGACACCTTGGTAGTTACAGAAGTCGACATTATGTGAAAGTGTTCTGTGTAGCAGTATACCTGCATTTGTTATTGCTTGGCCCATACTGACCCATGCTAACACCTTGAGAGTTATGCATGTGCTACATCAGCTATAGGAGAATTGTAGTCACTGGGCTCAAAATTGACACTAAATACTCCTGGAGTATTTAATAGCAGTGTTTTCAGGGATGCAGTCTGCATTGTCAGTGATGGATTGTTTCTCTGTCTGTCTCTCTCTCTCTCTCTCCCACCTCTTATCTTCATTTATTTATTATTGTTATTTATTATTATGGTTTAATATTAACATATGTTGTTTAACTATATATTTGCAAAATGTGATGTAATATTGTTATGTGTTATTATGATTCACTATTAACATACTTTGCAATACTAATTAGTTTGTTGACCTTATGGCTTACTTCTTACTGGCATGCTGTTACCATACTGACTGTTATTTACAATTGTATTATGCATGCACAAGCAAGAATACCCAACAGCGTGTGTGCTAATGTGTAATTAATGCCCTCCCAGGGGTGTTGTGAGGCCCGACAATGCAAGCAGAAGTGCTGCTTACTGAGTGTAATATAATGGCAATCTTGCTCTCACTTCACTGACAAACATGCATACACCTGCGCGCGCACACACACACACACACACACACACACACACACACACACACACACACACACACACACACACACACAAGCACACAGCATCATTTTTTCACTTTTTTTTAAATATATTTTACTCTCTCTAAACAGCAGAAGCGCTGCTTAGTGAGCATAAAATAATGGCAGCCATTCTGTTTTATCAGTCTGAACTCTACTTCAGCTTGATATGCTGCCATGAAGCCAGAAACTCATTTTTCAGCAGGTATTACTTGCACATTAATACCCTGCTGGAGAACACTTGTTCTCCAATCAGGGTACTGATGTACAGTAAACCCATTCTCTGATATACATTAATATGTATTTGTATGAATTAAAATAATGTTCCATTCTGTTAATACTAAAAATGGTTTGGTTATTACTAACCTTAACCTATTGCTATACTTCTATCACCATAGCATGTCAAGATGGGCTGGTTCCAGCTGATCACCCTACCTTGCCTCAACCATCAGTGGCACTGGGTCCCAGCACATCTGTCCCCTCTGCTGCCCCTGCATTACCTGTGGTGTTGGGTAGTACTGACCCACAGAATGGGGCCTGGCTTCTCTCTAGTAGAGTTGGTGGAGGGGGTGTTGTCACCCAGGATGAGCTGCTGGTCTTGGTGCGCAGGATAGTCTACAATGGGTTTGACCACCAGTTGCACTGCATTGAGGGCATGCTAGCTGACCTGGTGGGGCAGCCTCGTCTTGGTCCCCAGCCTCCAGCACTGCCACCTTTGAGGCAGTGAAGGAGCAGTTCCAACAGTCCTATGGGTGGGGCTGTGAGTCATGCTGCTGCCATCTGGAAGCACATGGGACTTGGATTCCACAACATCCTCCCTATTTAAGGTGTCCACCCCCCTCTTGTGTCCCACACCACCCCTGTCTGCCTTCTCTGTCTGCAAATGCATCCTCACGTACCCAACTTACCTCCCCCACATGTACCTATATCCCTTCCCAAAATTCCGGTCTCGCCTTAAAAAAAAAAATGGGCACCTGTCCTAAAAACATATCATAGCTCTCCATTTCACACGTGTCCACTGGACACATGTAATTTGGTCCAAATGACTTGACAACACAGTTATGTTGTCCTCACCCCTCTCATAGGGGTTGAGAGTTGAAAGTCATGTACAAATTGTGTCAAAGTGCACTGTTGTTGCTGTACAAGAAATGAATAGCTATGTTTTTTTCCTACACCCTTCCTGCACATTTTTACCTGCCTTTTACTATGTTTTTCCCCCTGCTTGCTCCCCATTCCACCACTTTCCTATTTCCCCATTTTCTTTTCTTTATATTTTTTAGCGCATTGCTGCATGGTGTGCTGCATCGCACAATTTCGCTAAGCTCAGCTAAATAGTGCTGTATTGACTATATGTGTTTATAAACTTGTAATACACACTTACAAAATAAACACCTGTCCCATATTTCGGACCCAAGACCAATGCACCTGCAGACCACTGCATTAACCTGCCATGCCACACAACTCTTATTTAAAGCAGATGGTTGAAATAAAACATAGTAATTGCCAGTTATTGTCATCAAGCTTGTTTCAGTGGAGCTGTGTGCTGCACCATGCAAACTTGAGTAAAATGTAATTAAAGTAAAAAGATTACAAATGGAAGTGTACCTTGGACTCTACAGCAATACTACACTACTATTTATTTATTTATTAGTTTATTAACATTTGTTGACCAGGAAAGTCCACTGCATCAGAAACCCATTTTCAGTGGAGGCCCGGGGAGGAAAGTTCCAGAAACATTACATAGTTGACAATGTTTAGCATAAATTTTAGGAAATCTTACAGATATAACAGGCAAAACATAGTACAATTTAACACTTCATTGGGTTTACATTAATATGCATTAGGAATCATTAAATATGTGTAGAAAAGTTATATATGTAGAAAAGTACGGACTCTGAAACAGTACTCTGTGTGGTGAGAGTGAAGTAAAAATGCATAGTAGGTATACAGAAGTTATTATAAGACTGGTTATTATAAGTTCCACCATCCTAGTATTTGATAAAAGTGCTGCTTAATGTGCTACTAGAAAGCCAAACACAGAATAATGGATGTAAGTGAGGCCTGTGATAGCAGGTAAATGTGGCCTTCAGCAGCAACATGTAGAAAGACACCTGCTAAGGCATTAATGGGCAAATACATGTTCAGCTGGGACCCTGGTGCACACATACATCCATATAAAGCCGCACATATACTTATGAATGTAGAAGATGTATGTCACGGCCTGTATGTGTGCACATATATCTTGTAAATACACCTACTGCAGCAGTGCCTCAGGAGCTCAGTCTGTTAATTGTCATGCAAAGGATGCATTTTGCCCCACACAGTCCTGGGTTCAAATCCAGTAGTGTGTAGAAGTGAATTTACAGTATTGTGAAGGCAGCAATTAATGACTGAGTCATACACTCTTTATCCACACAATGCATTTCAAATGACATGTCTCCTTTTCACTGATGGAGGTCACAGGCCTGCAGTTAGGAACACACTTCACATATCACTATAGCAAAACTTATATGTGCATAAAGTGTTACATTTTGCATTAATATGCATTCACACAGAATGTCAATGCAGGTACTGCAAATGAAGGCTACTAATATCAGAGTGCACCACACAATCCTTCCAAAGTCACTGTGCAGATTATTACAGCTGCACAGCTAACATACACATTGTAAGTCCCTGCTTGTAACAAGACCTGCCCTCATACACACTGCAATTTACTACCAGACTGCAAGACATGGTCTGGCAATTGCCCAAATGGTGGACATATTCTTATATTTATACCCTATCTTACCCAAGGACACATCAAACATGTTACCTAGTACACTTTTTAGTGATACCATTGCCTAACATACCTATCTTACACACATGGCTTATTTGGACTGGAAAGGGTAGCCTCACTCTGGCTCTGCCTCTATGACAAGGCTAACATAGATCACACAGTTACTTCTACAGGTTAGTGCACTCCAAAGTGTTCACACTGTCTGCCTATGTCTACTATCAGCAGCAACAGCTGCAGCCTGTAGCACACATTGCCATGGTAAGGTTGCTGCTACAGACCTACCCTCTGAGATGATATAGTCTCCTCACCCCAGTAATGTCCAGCACAACATATCAGAAAGGGGCCCTAACCTACATGAAGGCCTTACATATTATACAGTGGTTGCATGTCATTGGCTGATGATAGTGCAAATCAACTGTATTATCTACAATTAGAATTTTAGATCCATAGATTGGTTTAGTGGCAATCACCTGCTGATGGGAAGCATGTTTGAAAGGCAAGCAGCTGGCTGTGGGGAACCAGTCTGTATGAGGCTTTCCTCACACAGATCACACCTTTGTGAAAAATTTACTATCACCACATATCAACATAGGAGTACTGCACTCCATTAGGTATGTAACTGAGTTTGTGTACAACAGGATGCAGATGGGTGAATAGATGTACAGAGAATAGGAAATACAGCATTAAGCATGTTGTAGACCTGTGATAATGACATGTTATTCATTTCTTGCTGTCTTGCACATACACAAGATATACTACACATCAAGGGTGCATTGTCTCTTGTCATTGTGGCATACTGGTCTCATTTGAATGTCCCTTTATAGTGGTTGTAATAGCATACTGCTAATTGTGTGGCACTGTTTCTATGATGTATTATTGGGGGGGGGGGTGTCTGTAGGGGACAAGCCACAGTAGATCCGGGTATTGGATGTATGATCATACAACAGTATCTGTCATCGCACACACGGGAATACCTGACTATTGCTACTTTCTCAGTTTTATGTTTGAACACTGTGGAGTATGACATGTGTGAACAAGCAGTGGATAGTGCCAGCCATGATGTCCTTCCTGTATCTCTACATGGTGTACTTCTACATATGTGATCTTGTATTGTGGTCCCCTTTTTTTGTCTTTCAGGAATCATGCATTGTAGATGCCATGCACCCTTCCCTGATGCAGAAAATGAAATTATACTTGAAGGACTAAGGCAACATCATCACATCCTACTGTCCAGGGGGAGGAAAATAGGGAACGGTGGGTTTCATTGTGGGCAGACCTCGTCTGTGATGTGAACGGCATGGGCCATCAGGGCAGGACATATGAGCAAGTTGGACAATGTGCAATAGACATTATCAATGCTGCATGATGAAGGGCAGCCGATGTAGCCAGGGATCATGCCATCACCATTGGAGGGCATGCAGTGGAACAACCCACTCATGGCCACTGACAAATTCCTGGTGAACCTAGGCACACACAACAGCTCCCAGGCATCCATCACACCATATATCATGGAGGTGAGTGCCACAGTTTCCACAGGAGAGAAGCGTGCATGTAGACTTACTGTGTTCAGCATTGTAATACTGTAGCAGTCAGGGTGTCAGGTTGTACATAACTTTATGTGGGTGTCAGGTCTTGGGGAGGTTTACTTTCCTTGTACTTTTATACTCAGAATGTGACCAATACAACAAGTAAGACAGTAGCTACTGTAAATGTGAGATATATGGATATATTACCTTGTTGTGCTGCAACATGTGTTGGTACTGACATTACCACACCCTCAACTTTTCATAGCTCTGTCAGGTAGTGGGCAAGGCCATGGTCCTGCTCCTGGTAAGCATTACACTGTTTTGTTAAGAAACATTTACATTCTTTTAAAGTTAAATGCCAAAATAATGAGCTATTTCAACATAATGTCATGTGCAAACAGGGTAAAATATTTTTATTTTCCAATCTGGAACAGGTACATAAGCATAAGGATCTTAAAGGGGGTACTCACAGTAGTGTAGGTGAATAAATAGAATAACTTTGGCAGTGGCAGTTAAGGAAATATAAGCCTCCTGGATTAAATGAGGCATTTACTCTAAAATGCCTTTTAAAACACAAAAGGTTGAAAGGACATTAAATTAGGCAGTGAAACGTGTATTTCAATATATTTGTTAAGATAGGTGTACTGGGTTTTTATGTGTCAATTTATCAAGTACACTATTATATCGCTTAATTAAAAGGTAAATTGTACTGGTAATATTTTACATAATTTACTTGAAGTGATTGTTATAAAGGTCTTGAGTTGAACGTGTATTTTGTTCTGAGGAAATATATTTTGGACGAAAGTGGAGAGGAAACATTTGACTGCTAATCCAGTCGTGGGTCTTTGTTATAATGAGTATTGGTTTTTTCCTTCTTATCACAGGTGATTGGGGGGGGGTTGGTCTCTGTCCCCTACGCAATCTGATGTCAGTGTCTCTTTGGACTCTGATGATGATGGTGGCCACAGTGAGGCACAAGTGAGGGTATTGGGGGTTGAATCTGTCCCAGAAGTAGACATCCCTCTTCTGTCTCCATTGTCACCACACACACAGTCAGTATGCTGACATATAACCTGTCCCTGGAGGTCACAGATGTTAGACAGTCAGAAGGTGGAGACATTGGACAGGAAAGCATGGCAACTATGGCTCCAGTGAGTGTAGACACTGGCCACAGCCAGAGAGCTGGTGAAGTCACACATAGGAAGATTAGACAAGGGTGCTTGTAGGAGGCCTGCTATCTGTCCACTACTTGTTGCAGGTGTCACATCATGGGTTACTCGGAGAATATTTTGGGCTGTCATGGAGGCACAGGCATGTTCTGAATGGAAAATCAGACATATGCTTATGGTTATGGATGCAGCATAGTCTGACATCCATGACTGCCTCCACCACATTGGGGACACCCTGGTGACTGATGCAGTGGATAGAAGCTGGGCTGACTTGGACCACATATTACCTGTGCTGGAAGATGTGGTTGATGTTGAGCATCGGACCCAATGACGTAGGTCACCAAACTCATCTGCTGAGTCTCCACGTGACCATGCATAATCATGCTCCAGTAGTGTCAGTACATCTGCTGTCCACACCATGACATGGTAGGCCATGTGCCCATGGTCCTGGGTGTTCCTGTGGGGGACATGGTTCCAGCAGACAGTGGTTACCCCAGGTACTAGCACCACTTCTAACATTGGGCATGGAGGGCCAGTACAACTCTTGGCAAAGCCAGTTCCTGTGTTCAGGGCTGGAGACAGTGAACTGTCAGTTCTAGCATGTACGGTCTAAAGCTGTCCAACATACACACATGTAAGGCTAGACCTGAGCTTGGCTGTGCACACACACACACACACACACACACACACACACACACACACACACACACACACACACACACACACACACACACACACACACTAACAAACCACTGTCAAATGCAGGTCACCTACAGACACACATAGCACCTTTGCATGGTCCATCTTACCTGCCTCCCTTCCTGACTCACACACATGCTGTCAACCAGCCTAAGCCTTCTGCACCCCCACACAACACCCTGTGAAAGTGATAATTCCTGTGCCACATACCTATCATCCTCGCTATCGATGCAGGGAAATGAAGCTATGTGTCTGATGCACAGGGTGACTATATTAGTTAATATGTACTTGTGTAATGCAGTGTTGTTTTGCCATGCCACTTGCCGTGGTTAACAGCAGATACTTTATGCTGGCTTTTGTCACAAGTATGCCACATACTATGGTGTATGTTATGTTGTATGATATTGTAATGGCTATATACTTACATAATGACAGGTGGATGATGGAACTGTTTATATTTATGTTTCAGGGGTCTGTTGGGATAATCTGTGGATACACAGCAGCAATGAAGCAGCACAGGATGGCATGTTAGCACAGCAGAAATATGTCTTCAGCAAGGTACAGCACTATAAGTGCATGACTCCATAGGTTCATATGTGTATAGCAGGCAAACAAGGACAATGGCGGCATTCAGCGTACTCATGCATCCCTAATCTGTGAACAGGTCTGCTACCCTTGATACATGTCACCAGGGTTTTGGAAACTCATGCATGTACAAGCTGTTGTGATGAAGGTGACCCAGCTACAAATGACTTGTGTCCAGTACAGACAGTTTCCCCACACCAGTTGTGATTGTCATGTTATGCATCCTAGTGTATAACCTGCACATGATGTGTGTCACAGCAAATGTGTGCTTCACATGCATGGGGGGCCTGTTTCATATAGGGTGTACTGTCTTTGTCACATACCTGTCTCTCCAGTATGTATTATGTATACCACAGTGATGTTGTAGGCATTTAGAACAAGTGAGACGTTAGTCCTGTCATGTATACACGAGAAGTACACAGTGGGATGCAACATCTCCCTCTATGGAGCCACAGACACATCCCCTCCAAAGCATGTAGGGCACAGACATGGACTCCATAGGACATATTATCTACACTGTGTATTGGTGTACCATGGAACCTGTGTGGCTGCAAATATTGTATGATATGCCTGTGTAGTGACATAGCAAGGGTGCCATTGCACACATTGATAGTCGTGATAACTGAAACATTCAGTATAGCAGTGACAGTCTGGAATTTACATCCCACACCTGACAGTGTAGGGTGTACAAAAGTGAATGTATCCCCACATCTTACCGACTAGTGAGATTCAAAGGCTACATTACTCTCTGTGTCCATAACTCCATGTGTAATGGCTCAACTGTGTGTGGTGTGCAGATGTAGAATGTTTTGCAGGGGTGGATGATGTCTCACAGAAGAGTATTGTGCGGTCTTTGGCAGTTAAGTTTTGTCAGTGGCTCAAAGTACAACTGACTGTGTCTTAGGCCATGCTGGATACCTGGTAGTTCTGTGTGGGAATCTGCATATTGGGAGCTGTCACAATCACCTGCTAATGTACAAACTGGCAGTGGCTGTGACTGCAGAGAAGGAATAGGTAGATGGAGTTTGCCATTAATGGAGGATGCACCACTGGTGACTGGCATCATTGCAGCACAGGTCTCCCACTGTTATCTTCCCAAAGTATGACTTTCAAACATTTGCCTATCCACCAGCTGGCATATCATTCTATACATGACATACATTTCTGGCCCAATATTGTCATACATCTTGTCAGGGCATGGTTGGTGGAATGAGACATATGTCCGACATCCATTGCATACTGTAACACTCAATGGGCTCTGCTGGTTACAGCCAGTAGGCATGATCTGGCCTTGAGAAAATGTAACATTGTTTCGTCCAGTGTAGCTAGATGCATGACATTGTCAGTGCTCATATCCAAGCTACCTGCTATCATGGCGGTGATATGACTCAGAGATATGGGACGGCACTTGGCACTACCTGCTAGTTGTCCTCCATGTAAGCAAGTGTTGCAGTTACTTCCAGCATGTTGCAGGAAGAGAGTCATGCAAGGTGTCTGTGCAGAGCACAGGCAAACAAGTTAGAGAAGTGTAATATGTACACACTGTATTGCTTAATCATTCTGCAGCTTCGTTGCCAAAAAGATGGTCCAAGGCATTACCTACAATGCCCTGCAGCACTGCCGTCACATCCCCACATGGGGAACTGACATGGTGCATCATGTGTTTACTAACATGGGTGACCAGTACAGCCCCCAATGTGAGGACCTCCCTGGTGGGATCTGGCCACAGATCAGTCTCCTTAGAACTACTGGCACATAGCCCCCTTACAGACAATACAAACATATATATCAAGATAGTCATTTATTACCTCCTGTGGGATGGTTGACATAGTGCGACTGCACCACTCCTTCAGATGGGACTGGCAAGTATGCAGAGCTCTACACCCATGCATTATGTCAGCAACATTACAACAGCATGAACTAAGCTGTACATAACAGGACACAGGCTTATCATGGCTCAGCAAACCTGACTGGTGGACAACTGCCATTAACAGGCTGTATGGTAACAGGTGGACAGTGTTGTGTGATAGTTGGGATGAGGGTGCCCCCCTCTTACAAGCAGGCACTACCTCTTGTGCTAAAAGAAGAAGATACTGTCATTGTGATGTTAAATATACTTGGTAACTGACACAAGTAGCCACCCATGCAAAGCAGAACCACAATGCACAGTGTACTTACATGTGTGACCTCAAAGGACAGGTCCAGATTGTCATTGACTTCACACGTCATGAGGCCACACATGATGGATCTGGACTCATATCTGACATGTACACCCACACTGTCTGCATCGACTATACTCCCTTGTCCCCACCACATGTGACATATGACATTCCTACTACCTGTCCCAAAACTTCCATGTTTACAGAGCAGTTTGTAACTGGCCTTTCAGTGGAGGATTCACAGCATCTATCACACATGCTAACATTCTAGGCTGCATCCCGCATGTGATTTGACAAGGAGTACTAACACCACTTGGACACACTTACAATTATACCAGCACTACTAGCTGCATACCAGTTGAATGGACAATGGCAACTGTTATACCCTTGCACAGAGGTGGTGCATCCACTGACAGACATAACTGTACACCTCTTTGTCTGAGTATCCATATCTGTATGGCTGTAGAGGCAATCATCATGGAGATGATCAGCACACATATACGTGTTCTACACACAGTTGACTGTACACAGTTTGGATGTATGACAGGGGTAGCATAACTGTTACACGTGGTGGACATTTCTGAGGCAGTGACCATGGACCTGGGTGAGGGTACATCAGGGCATACAAACCCCTAGACTCAGCCTAGCCATCTGACTATATTCCCCATTCAGGCAACATTTACAAAGCAAACTCTTAGGCATCTATGATACTATCATTGTAGGGGTCACTAAGTGGCCCATTGTTGCCAAACATATGCAACATAGGGACATCTTCCTCCAATAGCTGATCTGTCAGCAGCAGTGCTTAACAGAGTGCAGTCCTGGGTTCTGTACTGCTTGAAATCCATTCAGCCACAACACATGTCACTACTGACTGACTGTGGCTAACAATGTTGGCTGATGCC
Organism: Protopterus annectens; assembly: GCF_019279795.1. NCBI lineage: Eukaryota > Metazoa > Chordata > Ceratodontiformes > Protopteridae > Protopterus > Protopterus annectens. The sequence goes on along the minus strand of NC_056739.1, from coordinate 948,326,678 downwards.
TGCAAATTGTGAACACTCAGTGTGTCTGCGGTATGTCATTATCCTAAGAAAATAAAAATGCTGTCAGGAATGCATGGCAAAGCCACAAATGATTTGTTAAGTTGCTTTAATCCAATGCACACTTTTCATTCGGCTCTCTGCTGGAATTTCTTCAGACAATTAAAAATAGTAGCTCAAACCATAACATTTAAAAACACCCCTGATAGGGTCACATGTTACCAAAATCTAATATCACAGTGTGCAGTGTAGGGACACAGGTGTACAGTGGTCTCACCTTCAATAACCACATCACCACAACAGTCAGGAAATCCTTCTATGTGGCGCACTTCATCACTAAGGGCTTTTCATCCAGAAAAAAGGAGGTAATTGTTCCGCTGTACTCATCCCTCATTGGACCCATTATAGAATACAATGCCCCATTTGGTATGTACCTCTCAAGACATATGCAACAACTGGAAAGGCTGCAGAAATACCTCACTAAAAGAATCACAGGCCTAAAGCAGATGCCCTATGCTGACCGCCTTAAAAACTTCAGCTTAACTCTGTCACATATCGTCTACTTAGAGGCTATCTTTGCTTAACATACAAGGCCATGTCAAACCCAGAGCTGTTGGGCATGCTACACTAAAAGAATTCCCAATCCCTCAGAGCCACACGCTCCAGGGATCTAAACCTTGTAATCACAATAAACAAACATGCTGGAGGGATAGGTTCCTGACCCAAAGACTCCCCAGACTCTGGAATAGACTGCTCATACATGTCAAACAGAGCACCTCTTTGGGCCTCTTCAAAAGGAACCTTGACGATTGGATGGGAGAAAGGAAATTCACCCTGGGGATCACATCAGTCGCCCTGCTAGACAGGGGTCTAGGGAAGTAAATAGTGTGGGAAGAAATAGCCAATGAATTGTTATGGCTAGGCTTGTATCGGCCCTAGGGCCGATAGCCTAGTACCAACCTTTGAACCTATGAACCTATGATCATAAAACATTGTTCATGCTAGTTGGCTAAGTTCCACCCATTAAACCCATTCACAACATTAACTGAGAAGGAAGAAGTGGGCGGATTAAAAAAATACTTGCTTTTGTTGTATTTACAATGATCTTAATGGAAAGACCATTTAGTAAGGCACTTATTTAAATGTATCTTAAAATTTTTCAGGCTTAAATGAAATAAATAAAATCACAATAAATCACAATAAACTCATAGCCTTCTCACAAGTGAAAACAGTTGCTAGTAATGTTAAAATGTTATGGTTTGAGCTACTATTTTTAGTACATTTGGTTGTGGCTTTCCCATGGCATTCCCGACAGCTTTTTTATTTTCTTAGTAGTTTAATGTGTTTTTTACATCGTATGTCATTATCCTGCAAGTATTGCGAACACATGCCTGTTGAAATTGTAATGGCCATTAACTCAATGCAAATATATATATATATATATATATATATATATATATATATATATATATATATATATATATAGTATAATTTCCATCAGTTAGATCTTTCTACCTGGTAAGTAGCACACCAGTCGCAACATGTGATGTACACAGTCAGGGTTGAACGAACTGGGCACACAGACCTGGCCACACAAGTCTATACCTAATGTGCCTCAGATAACCCTGTCTCTACAGTGGTATGGCAGGAATCATTTGGCATAGCTGAGGCCACAGTCACCTGTACATGACATGCTCATAATCTCCAAGAACTCTTCCCTCAGCATGCCAATATCTGACCTGGCTACACAGGTCTACACCTAATTTGCCTCAGATAACCCTGTCTCTACAGTGGTATGGCAGGAATCATATGGCATAGCTGAGGCCACAGTCACCTGTACATCACATGCTCATAATCTCCAAGTACTCTTCCCTCAGCGTGCCAATATCTGACCTGGCCACACAGGTCTACACTTAATTTGCCTCAGATAACCCTGTCTCTACAGTAGTATGTCAGGAATCATATGGCATAGCTGAGGCCACAGTCACCTGTACATGACATTCTCATAATATCCAAGTACTATTCCCTCAGATGCCAATATCTGAGTGCAATGGCCATTTGGCGATGTACCTTTCCAAGCAGTACTGGCAATTGCACACAACAATATGGTTCCTCACAAGGTCACTTCACATCTCCATTATGTATTCAATGGGGATAGTCTGCAATGAGTGTCATTGTCACCTGTGGCATATAGACTGCTCAGAGGTGATTTGTGCCTTGCATAAGGGGCAATGTGTGACCTTGCTTCATTGCATATGCTGCCTATCTGTAGGAGGCACAGTAGATGGCTAATCCACTGTAATGAGATTAACCTCGTATGTGACATTGGTACTACATGCTTGTGGGAGAGATTTGTCTAGTAGATAAACACACCCTTGAAACAGAACTCTGCCTAATGGCACACAGAGCACCTCAGTGTACCTCACCACATGCCATCTGTATTAATGGCTGGGTGACCATTATCTCAACACAGGGTATCTGACTGTGTCCCTTGTGGACTGGGGCAATATGTGCTGATCCTTTAACTATGGGTATAAAGATATCTATGATTGTGAGGGCTGTATGGCCATTATCCTAGTGATGTTCAAACATCCTATGGTTCCATAACATGATGTAAAATGCTCTAACAGGCTCAGACACAGCCATGGCTACATTGAGGTTAGCACCACTTCCAAACACTATATACAGAACATGCCAAGGCACACACATAGTGCAAGTTGGCTCTATGTAGATAAGAACACTTACCTATATAATGGTACACACTTCAGATCACAGTACATGATGCATGCTACACACCTCATGTCTGCTAGTACTATCTGTTCAAGACGTACTGCGCTCGATGACATCAGCAGGTCAGTCCATTGAGGGGCCAAATCACATGCTACACATATAATATTGCAAAACCATACCTACTTCTATGTTACCAAGATTATCATATCTACCCATTGGGACAGACATGTGCCCCACATAGCCTGTAGTGAGATTAGAACCCCTATTTATTTAGTCTTACATACTGTAGATCAAAGTATCAATTGCAAATGCCACAGCTTAAGTTCTGAAACTCCTTTGTCAGCTGGTATTCTTAAGGTTGGTGACATCATCAGGCCTTGTAGGAGAGGGCAGTGTGAAAACCAGCAGCAAGTTACAGGGCCAAAAAGTGCATAACTATTGGAGGTGGATAGTTCATGAGGGCATGGCAGTTGTTTTGCAGGGGTATATACATACACTCACACAAATGTGCATCACATAGCCTGCAGTGAAATTAGAACCCCTACATATGTAGACTCACACACTAGATTACAGTATTAGTTGCACATGCCACAGCTTAAATCCTAATACTGCACTGGCAGCTGGTAATCTTAAGGTGGATGACATCATCAGGCCTGTAGAAGAGGGCAGTGTGAAAGCCAGCAGCAAGTCACAGGGCCAAAAAGTGCATAACTGTTATGGGTGGATTGCTCCTAAAGGTACTGAAGATGTTTTACAGGAGTATACACACACACACTAAGACATGCACACCAAGTAGCCTGTAATGAGATTTGAACCCCTACTTATCTAGCTGCATTCACTATACATCACAGTACTTATGATACACATCACAGGTTGAGTCTGTTGTATATGTGGTGCAGGCATAGTACTTGTGTCTTGCACAAACTAGGCTTGTGTTGAATAGTATCTGTGGTCTGCAGAGTGATATTGCTTCATACTGTTATCTGCATTGAGTATCCTAGCACTAGGATAACAGTTTTTATCCTAGCTATGTATGCACATTTACCAGTATGGCCAAATGTGGCTGCTTGCAGTTAACTGGGCAAATCTGTGGAGAAGAACAATGTGCTTTGTCCATGTGTCCATTGACAACATTATACATTACACCACCTGCTCACCTGTGTCTCTCTACTTGGTTACATACAGCAGGCACAGGGGTCTGTAGGTAATTGGATTATGTACTATTGTGCCCTTAGTTTGGATCTTTTGAGCAACAATATGGATGTGTGATAATGCAGATTTACTCACCATTATTAGGGTATGTAGGACAATACAGACATCCACACACATGTCTATAATTAAAAGGGATGTATATATAAATGTAGCTGTGGTGTCTATGATATGTATATTTGTTATGTCGATATATGGGGAGAGTCTGATATATATAGCTATATGTATATCGGTATATATCTAGCTGACACTATATAGCAATAGATATACTATGTATGTGAGAGACAGACAGTGACAGATGGATATGTAAATGTATATGTCTGTATGTATAAACATATCTATACATAACAGGTCAGTCGGCTGACTATACATAACAGTTCAGTCTGCTGACTGGGCAACAGAATTACACTCATTTTAACTATGTGATTGGGCATGCCTAGTGTGACTGTCAGTACTTATACAGTGACTCCAGGCCCCACTTACCTGTACTCCAGTCCGGGATTTTGTTTGTTACAGACTATACCTCTCAACCTTCCAGAGTTTCACAGAATGTCCAGAGTTTTGGCTTATGATCTGTTCCTCATAAAATTTGTGGTTTCCTGGCAAGTCACTTGGATGAACCTACGATTGAAATCACTAAATAGTGATATATATTTGAGTGCCTGACTTCAACTCCTTCAGAAAATTGTCTGTTGAAAGACACCCTCTCTTATTTTAGCAACCGTTTACATTTATGGGAGCGGTATTTAGCATATGCCCCTATTTGTGGGCCTTTGTCCCCCATTTTGTCAGGCTTTGAACAGATTTCTTGCACTAAGAAGTTGAGAGGTATGTTACAGACATTGACATATATCCCTGTTTCTGCAATACTGCACATCACTCTAACATTCCACAGCATTCCACAGCTGTCTGCTGTACTTAACATGTGACTGAGGTTCATAATGTTACTCCACACACAGACTAACAGTCTGTGAAAACACCAACGTAATAATACCTTACATGCAACAGATGTGCCTACTTCCAGATTAGAAGCATCAGCACCATCACCCATGCTAATTTCACTGGTCAATTGAGCCAGCAGGCTGCCAGACAGAGTGTGATCAAGTTCTATGTTACAGCCCTGAGATTGCCTGGTCTGCTTATATATCATTGCTGACTTACTGTTAAAGCAGTTATATGGGAACACTGCTGTGTTGGGTATGGGGAAACAACAGCACATGATCTACCAGGATAGGCAGTAGTCCAAATATCATGTGAACCCACTGTTTAACAACTCCCTTGCCTGATGTAATGCATATTCCAACTATGAGGTCTAGTGATTATTAGAGAACACATACTATTGGACTGGATACCTGTAGTCCCATGTGGATGTTACTTCTGTCCACATAGCCCACTATATTTCCTTAAATAAAAGCAGCAGATCCATATATACAATAACAATAACATATTGTAGTAATCCTTGCAAGTAGTATGTAAGTTACAGACTTACCTTGTGAATGCAGCAGTTGACAGTACTGTAGTTCAAGCAGGGTTGCCAGATTTCCGACTGGCCGTGTAGGGACAAAAAAAAAAAAAGAAGGTCTTTGAACTACAGAGCTACTTCTGTTTAATACAGAACATCAGGCAGTTCTGCATTAAACACAAGTAGCTCTGTGTTTAACAGTTTTTGATTGGGCCGTATGCCGGTATATGAGCCAGTCTAAAAACTCACAAAGCAGAGCTGTGTTTAATGCGGAACTGCCTGATGTTCTGCATTAAACACAAGCAGCTCCGTGTTTAGCGATTTCTGATTAGCCCATATGCTGGTATACAGGCCAATAAAAAAAAAAAAGTTGAGGGCTATTTCGCCGGGATTTAAACCAGCAGTGCAAGACTCAGGATTGGGTTGCTGATCCCGGGACAATCCTGCTCAAATAGGGACATCTGGCAACCCTGAGTTCAAGGCTGACTCTGTGTGATACAAGCAGTACACAGCCAATACATGGATACGTGCATGTTGTCTGGGTTGTCTGGCATCAGCAATTTTACTATATGTATTTGAGTAGGAGTAAGGTGTCAGTCCCTAGGGCCCTAGATTGCCAGTGAATGTGCTATGCGTTGTCTACATCTGCCTACAGGGACATCTTCAGGGGTTCCTCCTCCGAGTCCTCCTGTGACTGTGGCTGTGGTGATGCAGGCACTGGTGGGGGGCTGTGTATCCCTTCCCTTTGCTGATCCTGCTGCAGCTGTTTCTGCAGGATCATATTGTGTTGCATGGCACATACAGAGAACATATGGGCAAGTGTGCCTGGAGATCACTGCAGGGCTCCACCAGATATATCAAGGCATTGACACCATGACTTCAGAAGCCCAAACACATGCTCTATGATGTTCCTAGTTTGTGTGTGTGCCTCATTATGGCATTTTTCAGTGGGTGTGTGTGCATTTCTTATGGGTGTCATCATCCACAGTTCCAGTGCAAAGACAACATCCCCCAGTAAATGGCCATGCCGGATGCCCCCCCTAGGAAACATCTGGTACAGCTGTAATGCATGCCAGATATGGGAGTTGTGATAACTGCCAGGACTGCCAACACACACATTCTTAATTATGCCCTGGGCATTGCACACAACTTGGCAGTTGATGGAGTGGTACCCCTTGCAGTTGACTTAGATTCTACCCTCCTCACCTGGTGGTGACTTGATGTGTACATGAGTGCAATCTATGGTACCCAGTAACTCAGGGTGGTACGCTGCATGGTAGAAGTGTTGCATATTGCTGGCCCTTGACTCAGGGGTGAGGGGAAAAGAAATGTGCTCACTGGCATGTGGTAGCATGACATCCAGGAACTTGTGGAGTATCCTGGAAGCAGATGCCTGTGAGACCCCCATCAAGCTTAGAAGTCATTGGACGCACCCTCCCCTGATGTTAGCTACCTCCTCTGTAAACAACAATACAGTTCTCTGCCTACACAAAGGGGATATGTGGACATGATCACCACTTTGTGGTATTCAGTAACTCCACTAAATTTGCATAGGGATCCATGCTGACAGCCTGGAAATTACATGCTTCAAAGCCCTACCATGTTAGCTACAGCACCAATGCACCATTGCAGATACTTCACGCAGGGTCCTGTAATACATTTCTGTCACATCATATTAAATTTTGCTTTTTTCCACTTTTTTTTTTCATAAAGCATGTTTGTGCACTGTGGCCTGCCATGCAAAATGCCCAGATTATTAAAAAAATATGTAAATTTGTCAGACACACAAAGGATAGTTTCATTCATATCTGTACATGTTATTCAGTTTCTCTCCATCTATCTACAGTTTTACAGCCCCTTTTGTCTGTCTATATTCCTGTACACAGAATTTTTCTGTGTACACTACAGACACTGACATGGGGTCTGCAGAGCTGCCTATCTACTTGCTGGATCACTCTACCTGCCTCATTTGCATGAGAATCACCTGCTTATGACGTGATCTGCATGCCACAGAAGCTTCTGTGTTGGCACACGCGTGCGCGCTGCTCAGCAGCACTTACTAAATCTAAAAATGTTTGCAGCAGTGTTAGGAGTGCAGCATGATGTCTGCATGGAAAAAAATGTGTATGCTTTATTTAATTCCGCCCAGAGTTTATGCTCATAATGATACATATTTCTTTTATGTATATTAAGCGGTTATTACTTGGCTGTTACTGTTAATTGCCCATTGAATTATTTAACTTGCTAACTTATGTCTTGTTTGGTATTTACTAAGCAGATCAGGGATAACACTTGAGGCGAGAATTTGTTGTGTAGTTATAATTAAATTGAATAAATAGTTGTTATCAAATTTAGTAGATGGCAAATAGTAGTAGAAAACCCTATCCTTTAGAAATATCTCCTTAGCCTCTGAAACCAATGACATCTGCTTGAAATAGTGAGTACTTATGTCTTTCTTTTTTTAACAACTTATACTATCTAGCCAGGGGATCACACCAACAAAAGTGACCAAAACTCAAAACTTCAGAATCCTGTGAGTTGCTTTTTCAATAACCAGATAGAATATTTTATATTACTGTATGTATTTTTGTATTATTTTTTTCTGCCATTGCCTACCAACCCATCAGCCCTCCTGCAATCCAATGGCCCATTTGTTCTCCGTGGAGTGGTGGGTGACATTTAATTATAAGAGGCTGCAATACAAGCATTTTTCAAATTTTTATTTCTTTACAGTAACGTATGTAACATATGTGAGGGAATGTAATGCTTCCCCTGCAGGCATGCCTCATCTGTCTGTACTTCTCCCATGAAAGCTACAATGTCAGCATTGCTTGGCAGAGATAAGTGCAAGTCCCAACAATAAGACAGTCATGATTAAAAAAAAAAAAAAAAAATAGAAAGAAAAGGATTTTTTTATCCCAAACTCTCACATCTATAAATACATTAAGCCTGAGACTGTGCAATTTGGGGGTAAGGGGCACTTCTTTACTTTCCAAGATCTGCAGGTTAACTAAAAACATTGCCTTTTTTGAACAAAATGGGACTTGAAAATATGTCCTCACTAACTCCCATTTTAATGGAGCCCACTTCAACCCAACTTACTTATCTCACTGAAGCCCCTTCTGGAAACTGTAAATGTTGAATAATCCACAAAACTCCCATTTGTTTCTCTTAGAATTGGGCTATTGGTGACATGCAGAATTTTCTAAAATATTGATTTCAGAGTGGTCATATGATTTATGCAAACAGATTCACAGTCATTGCATGAAGCTGCAAACTAATAAAAATTGGCATGGCACAGTACACTCTTGTCAGAGTGTGCAACTTATAAATATTATTGTATATAAATACCCAAGGTACTGACAATGTTGGGAATCATATACCTATCATCTGCAGAGTTCTGCTAATTCACAACTAACTATGAATTTGATCCCAAACAGCTACTGTGCAATAAGACAGATGTGAGGCAACAACCTACAAGCAACATTACACAAACATGCAATATCAAAACACTGAAGTAACGGGTCTAACAATCATTTATACTTTGCCCAACAAAAAAGATCGACTCCTAATACATAAAAAAGGATTAAAAATGTAATTGTTTCTGAATATGTCCATATTCCAATGACCTGTATTGACACATCAAAATAATATTGATGAATATAAAGCAGAACACACAATGTTAAGTCAAAATAGTTATATTGAGCAGGAACTATACATTTAGGAAATAAAAAAAACAATTAAAGAAACAAGAGATATCTTTAAAGATCCCAAGTCCCAGAACATAAAGGGTTCAACTCCAAGACTATGACTGCAACAGTCCATTTTTAGTTACTGGCAGACAACTGGAGTGGCTGAGTAGGAAAGATGGGCTTGAGTGGATGATAACAACTTAACAGCTTAACCATTGTTGAACGAAGAATGTGAACCAAAACTGCTACATAACTGACACCTACAGTCACAGATATAAGTAGCTAGGGGAAGACCATACAGTAAAACAGCACATGCAGTGCTAAGTCAGGGATGATGTGGGTGAAACTGCACACATCATTCCCTACTGAGGAAGTCACTGTGAGTCTGCCAGTTGCCTACACAGAGGGGTTAGGAGGGATGGTGTGTGGTCCTTCCAGTGGCCAAGGAATGGTGCATTCCATAATAGGTTCATAGATTAGTACTAGGCTAACTACCTTTGTGGGCTATTTTAAGCCTAGTTAATAACCTTGTGTGAGTATCACAGCCTACACTGTGTCTCTAAGGTAAAAATGCCTTAACCATTATGCCAACATCCCACCAATAATGTTTGACTATCATTTTCAGAGGAATAAATAGGCTGATAAACCCCCAGAAAGAGTAATGAATGGGACAGGGACCTCTCGCCTAGTTAGCAGATGTCAGTTTCTCAGCCAGGGAATAAAGAACAGATCAGTAAGTCACACTGGTGGTATCATAAAAGGGGTAATGATCCATCTTCAAACAACTGCATGTTTTATCAGGCCTGGTTTTTGTTGTGTTGACAGTGCAGAAAATCTGAAAAGAGGTTATTAAATAGAGGAGAAGAGGTAGGCTTGCCTGAGAGGATTACTCCTACAGGGGAATCCTGAGTCACTTCCTGAGCTAGAGAACATGGTATGAGAAATACAGTTGACTCTCAATGAAGGGTAGGCCATGGATAGTCAGTGAGCTAGGGTCATCAATATGCATAGTGGAAATAGTCTGGGCATACATGTTGGTCTGAACTCTACAGTAGCAAGAGTATGGAGAGATGATAAAGGGCATTTAGCTATACATTTCAGCAGCCTATTGTGGGCTTCTCAAATGTCATGGAAGCCACCAGGCTTACTAGAGCCTAAGTTCACCAATAGAGCCAAGTATTGACAGAGCATCTTGACTCTGTCTCCAATGGATACTTGAAGTTCCTGTGTACTATCAGGGTCTCCACTTCATAATGCATATGAGGCATTCAGTCTGCTTCTGTAAGACATGGAAGTGAGAATGGAAGGGCATCACTGCTCACTTTACCACCTGATGCATTACATCTATTATTTCTTCCCTCACTTCCTTCCATTATGTCTTCAGTTCTTCTGACCACAGTCTGTAATGCACTTGGAGAATGCAGTAATAAACATGCACATCTATATACATGCAAAGCACCAGACTGCTTATTGAATGGCATTTGTTGGCATAACCATGTCCATACCATTACAGTGTCAATGACTGGTATGTTCAATGCATAAACTAAGTAAAATGAGTTAACACAGCTGAATGTAATAAAACAACTTGAAATTAAACTATTCAGTTTTAGATAGACTAGTCTGACAACTATTGGGTGGCCAATTCTGGGTGAGCATGGCGATATGTACTGAAGGAGACCACCAGAATTACCCCAGTTCTAATACACCACTGTGTGTAAATTTTTATCTGTCTCCCTATTGAAATGTTGGCTCTTGAAATGCTGAGTGCTGGAAAGCCAAAAAAATAAAAGGGAGAGGAGTAAATCTCCAAAATCTTTCTTCTCCTTAAAACTTCTTTTTGCATGGGGGCAAGCCCTCCTGTACCATGAACACCCCCCCCTAACTTATATATAACAACTCTGGGATTGTCATTCCTTGGAGAAAAAGGAATATTCAGAGAAATGGCATCTCGGACTTAATATATGTAAGTCCGATGTTTTGGCCATTCTGTTTCTGTGTTTTGAACTCACTCTATTGTTACCATCCCATCCAAATAATAAAATATATTAAAAAAAAATAAAAAAATGAAAGTCCATATTCGTGCATTGACAAGATTTATCTAGAATTAAATTCTAAAATGCATACTTTACACTGAGCACTTTAAGCAAGGGGCATCTTTCTGATTTCAACAGGTTCACAGAACTATACTACATTCTTGCACATACAATAAAACAAGACATTGCTAGCTCCGTCTTTTAAGATAATACGAATGAATAACACATTAAATTTTCAGTATATAACTTGGAATGAGAGATTCTAACACTGCTGTCTGCAATGTTATGTTGCCATCGCCCAAAATGTTAATGAAAAACAGAGTATGAAATGTAAGCAACAGCTGTGCTGACATAAATTATGGAAGTAAGTGTATGATTTCCAGCCTGCTCAGGTTATGAAATTCATATCTAGTTTAATTAAAAATGTAACAAGTCTGATAACTGCTAAAAGTATTGAAATGCCAGTTGTCTAATTGCCTTTCTAATAATGTGCAAAAGCTATTAAACTCAACTTGAACATGAGCTGGTACACTGAAGAAAATGAAATTATTAAGCATACCATACATCTGGTTTGCAGTTACTGAACATGCCATATATTTGTTATATTTTTATGTTGGATCTTCTACCTAACCTCTAGCAGAGGCTAAAATGTGTATGCAGAAAATTCTAAAATGTCTGCATCTGCTTTATTAATTGGATTGTCAGTCTGATGATTATACAAGGCACTATACAGCAGTGTCCATTTTTGCATCTGAAACTATGAAGCAGTGAAGAAAAACAATATGAGGGTTTGATAATATGCTGCCTATGCAGGCAGGTTATGTTGTGGTATGCTTTTTTTGACTGGGCATACATGCATGCATAAGCAAGCAGTAGCATAGTATCGAATGAGAATAAGAGAAAATAAAAGAGGGAGAAAAGACAGGGGACAGCAGTAGCTGACATCTTGAACTTCCATTGCAATGATAGCAGGACGGTAAATGGTATTTACATCATAATATATGGGTTGTATAGTGCTGGCTGGTCCTGGCTATTCTTCTTGTCAAGGTCGTTCAAAGCCTGGGCCTCTAATCAAATGCAAGTCACTTGTGTCACAATGAGGGTTTTATGTAGTTGCACTGTGGAGTGCACTAGGATAACCCCACAATTGTTGACACCTAACCATCTAGTTGCAGGTATAACAGATAACGTCTTTGAGCTTTAGTCAGTTCATATTCAGCTCTGCCAACATGGCTTCAATTTACTTTCCTGATGAAGCCATATTACTATATCTTACTTCATTTGTTATCTGTACAGGTGTTGATGAGAGGGATGTAAGACAGCATTAATGGGCATGACACACACACACACACACACACACACACACACACACACACACACACACACACACACACACACACATTCCTCAAAGCTCCAACTTGATTTTGATACAGATTCAGCTCATGAGAAGTTTACCACTGCCGTGTTGTATCTTAATTAGTGAAAAGTCTGTCTGGTACAGTGTGGTGTGGCTTTGACCATTAGTCATGAAAAAGTGCAACAGCATCCATATAACGGAGAGGAGTACTCAGGCTATTTTTTCAAAATGATTTCACCAAAATGATGCTAGTCCTAACTCTGCAGAATTCTTCATGAAGCCTGCCTTGGATGTGAGAAAGTGACAACTCACCTTACCGTCTTTATGTACTTTGGGAGGTAGTTAAGACAGTAAGAGTTAACACACTCATTTAACTGCAGTGGCCTCCGCTTCATTAAGTGGAGACATGAATCAGTCAAAGACTTTACAATGTCAGATAAAAATAACTATAGTGGAGAATGCATTATCAGCAGCATTCTAAAATGTTCATAATAACTGCGTGGTGGGCTAAGCCTCACATAAGAGCCATGCTTAGCATCCAGTCAGAAATGCTGGCACATAGCTTTACTTATGCATAATGTACCTGCATGCATTATGTTGGCTGAATATGGAATCAGGGTCATTGTTCAGATTTTACTGTCCCTGAAAATAAGAATTGAAATTGGCAAAATATCATGATGAGAGAAACAAAAAGGGACATTTTTTTTCACAATTATATGATTTTTCATAATTTCACAATCAGACTTCATTATTTCCTGCATTTTAGAAATTGCCTGATGTTAATGGCTTCATTTAATCCTGGACATTAATCTGCCTTTAACCTCATTTACCATTCAGTCTCCTGGAAATGATAATAGTTCTACTATTTAATTATGTTCAATTAAGTTGTATTGGATGAAGTTTTTATTAGTTGGTCATTGTTTTTAAAAAATGTGGATTTTGTGTAAGGGATTATTTCTGATGGCATCTGATGGTGCATCAGACAAAAGCACAGAATAAAATTGTTTAACGCAAGGATTGTGGATTTCTTCTGCATGTTCCTCACTTGATCAGCTTACCTTCCTGGTGGATTTATTTGATTTTTAGTTTTTGTTTCACCTGAATAGGTTGTGTTTTTAGGTTTACAGCTCTGCTTTCCCATATCCTCATGAAGAGTCTGTAATTAATTTTAAAGTACAATAAACGGCCAGCAACTGTTTTGCATTTCTTACTCCATTCCTCATTTCAGATCCCGAAGCAGTTACATCTGTCTGCAAGAGAGAGAGAGCGAGTCCTTTCTATAAGAGGCCACTGGAATATGCTTGTCAGATTAACCCTAATGCTTTTTGGTGGGGTTAATAAAGTTTTCCAATCAAATTATCTAGACCAGACACTTTAGTGTTTTACTTTTTTTTATCTATTTATTTAGTTATTTATTTGATGGAATATCTTCACTTTTATTGAAGCAGCAGGCATCTGAGAAGGTCATTCTTTTTAAGTCTGTTATATTGACACTCTCCCTGTGATACCATTACTTGTCTTGCGGAGGCACGTACGGAGCTTTGGTGTTCTTGTAAGACTAACAGAATCGTTGACATTGACTGCTGTTAGGCCATATTGCTGACTGATGTAGAGAAGGGTCATAATGAATCTTGTATCTTGTAACTAATCTCACATACATTTCTGAGCAGTCATAGTGTAGTAATGTTAACATAGTCAGTCAAGAGCTATTTCCACTTTTGCATTAACATAGTCAGTCAAGAGCTATTTCCACTTTTGCATTAATAAGTATTTTATTTAAGATTATTTCATATATTAACCAAAAGAAATGCGTGATTCCAAAAAGACATATATTTGCACAAAACCACAGGAAAAAAATGTCTGACATCTGATTGCAAGTCAAGAAAATAGAAGCTAAGGGAAAAAATATCAACTGTACCGTGTTCTTAAAATCCTGTTTACCTATACTATTAGTACAGTGATAAATGTATTTACATAAGGCATTTTCCGTTTTACTAATATAAATGTGGTGCATGATTTATATGCCATTAAATAAACCATGATTGTGGTTGTACTTGCCAGGTTTAATGCATTTCAAATTATTTTTATATACATCACTTATCACCTCAGTATTAATAAATTGGCATTGCTTACAAGAAACAGAAGTAGGAAGCCAGTGGAAATCATTTTAGGAATGAAGGTCAACCAAACCCATGATGTACAAAACATGGTATTATTTTGTACTACTAGTTATGCATATGTTGAATAAAATCTGACTGCAGAGAATGACCTAATATTAAAAAGAAATGTGTATAAATGCACAGAATAAAACAATCCAAGTCCAAATGAAGCATAACATCATGAACTGAGGGTCACCACAACAGCCTTTAAGAAGTCAACTAGTATAGAGTAAGAGCACTTATGATCAGCCACACACTGCAAATTAGCTTCATGTTGTAGATGAACTCAATGCCATCATGTTAATTAAGCTCCAAAGACCATGTGCAAATGTAGATCATTAACTCTGATTTGTTCTAGCTGCAAACTTTTTGTAATAGAAAACTAGTCATCAAAGTTTTTGCCCATTAATGAATGGATTGTATGATTTCATCCTTCAATAATAATTTGATAATGTTGTAACTTATACTGATTTAATGTGCAGATATGTGCACACTCACACACATCCATACACATGAAAAAGATGATGAAAAAGGCAGTCTGCTTTATCAACCTGCTCTAAAAGAGATTTTATTCTTTAAACAAGCAAATAGGTATGTTCAAAAAACAACTGAGATGCAAAGCCCAGAGAGGTTCATCTTTAATACTGAGTGGGTAGGAAGCACTTAAGTATCATCTAAAAATAAACAGAAATTAAATCATTAACTTAAAAAAATTGTATTGCTATGAAGTGCCATACAATTGGGTCAAAATAAAACCTTGAATCTTTTTCCAATAGCAGCTGTTCATCTTCCTTCAGTCCTAATGCTTCAAATGGCTGCAGGTTCAAAGTTATACTGTAGAAATTGTAGTGTTGGATTCCAGTGTAATGCAGCAATTGTTTCAAACAAAATATTCAAAAATATATTGTGCTTGTAAAGTATTGGTTGACATAAAAGAGTAAACAAATGGCAAACATTTGCCTAGACAACAGTATTAACTGAAGGCATTGCTTGCCTCTAGAGAAATAGCTACCATCAGCTATCCATAACATGTACCTACAGATATTATCAAGTTTTTGCTGCTCAGCTGTTATAAACAAGATTGTAAAACTGAGTTTATGATCAAAATCCGTGGTTAAAATGAAATATATCCACATCTGAGCCATTCGTAGTAGCAATAGTAAGTAAGAGGGAATTGTGCACAACAGAGCAAACAGTTCCTCATTGGTGTGAACAAGTGAATCAAGGAACTTGTCAAGTCTCTGAAAACAGATTTTGAGGTAAAAACAACCTTTAAAGCTAAGAATAACCATAATGTATTTTTCAGTTATGTCCGCAATCTTAAGGTCAACACCCAAAAATGTGCGGAATTAGTTGTAGATGGCATTACCTATACTCATCTAACCCCCATACTACAAGGTATTCTAAGTTAATTATTAAGCTAAGGCATCTTCTATTACACTCCTTAACACAAATTAAACTACAAACTGACATCCATCCAAACCCAGGTCCAAATAATAACTTAACACCCTGCCAACACCCTCCAACCCTCCCAACAACTTTTGTCCAATCTACTTCACACTCCCATCCCTACTCCCCTTCTCAAAAACCTCTTCCATTGAACTACTTTTTACCAGTTTCAATCTTCTTAGCCTCATAAATAAAACCACTGAATTCCATATAGCCCTAGCCACCTTCTCACCTGACATAGCCGTGATAACTGAAACTTGGTTAAAGTCACACGTTAAAGATAATGAAGTTATCACATCTGGCTATAACATCATTAGACAAGACAGACTGGACAAAATAGGTGGTGGAGTTGCCATTATGTTTAAAGACACCCTCAAAATTGAACTACTTAACTGTGCCTACATGGACCAACCCAATGCAGAAATCCTAACAACTCACCTCATAATCAGTCCCAACAAAACCATTATCATCATCGCCACCTTTCTCCCTCCAGCCAATAATCTTGCTACCATTGAAAATCTACTATCCTGGGTATCTACCAATTTTCAGCCAAGAAACTATAATTCATGGTAACTTCGATCTTGACTGGCACTCCTGCTCATATAGTACCCCTTCAAACTTTATAAACCTCTTCAACTTCACTCAAATTATAACCTGTCCAACAAGCATAGATAAACATTTCAATAAGCAGTCAATGTTAGATTTGATTCTGACTAACAGACCCAACCTCCACTACCTAGCTGGATGCCTGCCTGGCTCCCTTAGTG
This sequence comes from Protopterus annectens, assembly GCF_019279795.1. Lineage (NCBI taxonomy): Eukaryota > Metazoa > Chordata > Ceratodontiformes > Protopteridae > Protopterus > Protopterus annectens. The sequence goes on along the minus strand of NC_056739.1, from coordinate 948,309,823 downwards.
ACCATCCTCCAACCTTTTTTTACAGAAAAAGAATACACACTCAGAGTAACTTCTCCTACAAATACATCCATTGTACTAAAGATTTCTCCCCTTCTACCTTTAACCTATTACTTCAATAATGTGACTGGTCACCACTTAAACACCTCCATCTAGACCTGGCTGTCCAGTCTTGCTCCCACTAGAAAAGTATGACTAAGAGCCAGGCAACTATCTTGCTATCAAATGATACCAAAATACTAATTAAACATAGATATAGAGCATGGTCAGCTTACCAGACTTCCAAAGATACATCCAACCTCTTAGTATATAAACAGCTTCAGAATTTAGCTAAGAAACAAATAAAAAAGGACAAACAAATCTATTTCCAAACCTGTCAACAAAAACACCTACATAACCCCCAAAAATTCTGGAAAAGCATTAACTATCTCCTAAACCTCAGTCATACTCCAACCCCTGCCCCTGCCTCTTCTAACAATACTGACCCTATAGCTACTCAAGTCAACTCCCACTTTATTAATTCCAAAACCACCCTACTAGGTTCCCAGATCATCCAGCCACTTTCCTTTCCCACTCCTACCCCAGACAACACCAACCCCCTCACTGTTAATACCATTCAAACTAGCTACATAAAAACTCCTAATCAAGCTAAAACCTTGCTGTCTTGCCACCAAACAACTTCCTAATGTATTTCTGAAGATTGGGGCACCTTCTATAGCCTACCCCATATCTACCTTGATCAATCATTCCATTACAGAACAGTACATCCCGCTTGTCTGGAAAGTATCACACATCATTCCCCTTCACAAAGATGGACCCTCCAGGGAACTAAACAACTACCATCCTATATCCATCCTCTCCCCTCTCACAAAAATATTAGAAAAATTTATTTAGACTCAGCAAGAAGCCAGTTATTAGTTGTGTTCCACAGGGCTCAGTGCTGGGACTACTTCTGTTCCGAATATACTTCTCTGAAGTCAAGGCTTATGTGGAAGGCGTCTGGATGACAAAGTTTGCTGATGACTGGAAGCTGGGGGCAATCATTGAATCCCCCAGTGATGTAGACATCCTTCTGGAGGCTCTAGATCAGGCAAATGATTGTTGCAAGAAACATTGCCTAAAACCAAATGTGAAAAAATTCATTATCATACCCTTTGGGAAGTCAAATACTCCTGCAAATTGCAACATCAATAAAATCTCTGTCAAAGGTAAGAGATCTAGGTACATAGATAGATAGTAGCCTGAACTTTGACTGCCATGTGTCTGCAGTGGTGAGGAAGTCCTTCTATGTGGAACAATTTATAAGTAAATTTATGGCTTCAAGATCCAAGGAAATGATAGTTCTACTGTACTCAGCCCTCATTAGACCACTAATTAGGTACAATGCACCATTTGGCATGTACTTGACTAGGCACTTACAGCAGTTCAAGCAACACAAGAGCTTCCTCTCAAAGGAAATAGAGTGTGTAAACAACATGTCCTATGTGGATAGACTAAAAGCCATATCGCTTTACTCTCTCTCTTTTACCCACTATTAATGGGTGACCTCTGCCTGACCTGCAAGGCACTCACAAAGCTCTGATGAAGCTGCTACACATCTGCAAGTCAAACAGCATGAGGGTCTAAATATAAGAAAACATACTGGACAGACAGATATGTGTCTCAGAGACTGACCCTTCTTTAGAATAGGCTTCCTTTTCACATTAAGCAGAGCCCTTCCCTGGACCTCTTCAAATGCAGTTTGGATCAATAGATGGAGAATCTGAAATTTACAACTGGGGTAGTGCTTATGTCCCTATGGACAGGGGCAAACTGTAAGATACTTAATGCATAGGCACAAATCCATGCCATTCTATCATCCCTAGGGGCCATATACAAGGTATAATTGGGTTATGTCGGCTAGGCTTGTAAGGGCTTTTAAGCCGCTAGCCTAGTAATTTCTTATGAACCTATGAATAGTTATATCTCTGACATTAGCTACTTATCTGTAATATACTGAAAATAGAAACCAATCTGCAGCTTTGCCTTCTCGGAGAGGAAACTAAGTATGGAAGTAGAAGGCTGATAAAACAACACTTCTATGGCATTCAGAAGGAAGGATCATGGTTTAAAGAAAATGTTCTGCACAGACTTCACATAAAAGCATACTTGAACATGGTATCAGGATTGGGTGAATGAAGTATATTCAGCCATTAAAAACATAGCACAGATGAATATTAGGAGTCTGTCATGATGTAGTGTTCATCTAAAACACAGATGCAACTAGTCTTGGAGCTGGGACGACAGCATAACAATGCTTACAGAAGCAGAATTATGTTTATATGAAAAAGGTGATCGGCATACTTATATGCTTTTGCATTGCAGAACAAATTATTTTGATTAATTTAGCAGACTGCATAGTAGATGGGAAAAATTAAAACACATTGACAAATGACAGTATGTTGCCCAGCTTCTGAAATAATACAAAAGTAATTTTCACTTGATAATTCCATAAATGCATTTGTGAAAGCACTAAAATATTTAAAGGAATTATTTGTCAAAAGTTTCTTTATCCATAAAATGTCATAGATGTGAAACAGATAACTGAGAATATCCAAAAATAAAGTCTAGGCCAAAAATATAATTCCAAATATCAATACTGAAAGTTGTATTTATGCAAGCTACTTTGACTTCCAGTCAAAACTCAAGCAAATACTACATAGATTACACTCTGAGCATTGATTAATACTCAATTGGCTATATTGCAGAAGGAAAATGGTTGATATAGAATTATAATGCTTTTATTTCTTTTTTTTCACTTGTAGCTCCCCAGACCATAACATTGAAGAACATGTGTAAGATTTATTGTGCATTTTCGTTTTACAGGGAACGTGTCTAGGATTCATGGAAATAAACAGAGCATATATGTAGCTTTAAATGACATGGAACTGATAGCATGATCTAACCAAAGCCCAAAGGCTAATCAGATATGTATTAGGGCTAGTATAACACTGAGATACCAAACAAATGACTGCCAAGTAATTTGGAAGAGTCACATTATGCAAAAGAGTAATGCTAAGCTGATTGATTTCAACAATTGGCAGTCTTTCTGGTGTCATTCTAAGGGGAACTAATATTTGTCAACTTGGGAGGATATGGTTAACAAATTATGTTGCTTTGCTAAGGATTGCCTGCACTTTTCCCCTCTAGGCTTTCAAAATACTGGCAAAAACTTTATCCACCCCTATAGTACCTTTTTTAGGCAATGTCAAATTGACAAACCTACTGACACAGCAAAATCAACTCAGCTGAACTGCAGTGTGTTACTGCTCAATGCCAGGAGCCTTAATAAAAAAACTATACTCACTCCAAGCCTGCTCAGACTCAAGAATATAGACATCTGTGCAATTACCAAGATAAGTTTTAAAGTGTCAGAGAACCCCAGCATTCCAAGGTTTCCACAGTTTTAGACTAGTAGCTACACAGTCAGGAGCTAAAGGTGGAGGTGTCTCAAAATACATCAATAGTAAGTATACCTCTAGGGTGGTCAAGCAGGATGATGTGCTGGAGTTCCTCCACGTGCAGATCATCACACACAAAATCCCATACCATGCCATATTCTAGCCAACTATAGGTCACCTTTCATGTACCAGAAGCTCATAATACATACTTGGACCTACTGGAGACACTTACCATCCAACTTAACACCCTACTCATGGGAGACTGTAATTACCCTTCTATGGCCTGGGAATCCTAAATGGCCTCAAATCTACATGCAAAGAGATTCCTGTGTTTTGTAAATACAAACATCCTTGACAAAATAGTGAATATGCCCACTAGAGGCTTCAGCATACTGGACCTCATGTTCACAAATATGGAAGAATGCACCCCCTCCTCCCAACCAATGTCTTGTCCTCCCATAAAGCTGTCTTCTTTAAAATAAAAAAACAACTCAGTGAGGCCATTAAAATCAGTAACAATTAGGAACTCTTCCAATGCAAATTATCTTTTATTAATTGATGGTTTATCAAAACAAATGTCCCTCCAAACCCCAAGAACTCAACAGCTTATGTTGAATCATTCTCAGAAACTTTGTACAACCATGTCAATGGCTGGAGAGAGGTTGCTGGACCTACCAGAAGTAAGCCCATGATATACCACAAAAGGAAATAAAATGATGGCAAAAATCAGAAAGGGCAATTCCCATGAAGTTAAAAGCTCTCTCATCAAAATAAATGGTCAACTAAGAGGACTAATTAGGTCAAGCAAAAACAAATTTTAAGATTAAGGTAGCTCCAAGTGAAAGATAGCAATGAGGCCTTCTACAGCTATGTCAGAAACCTCAAGAGAAGCACACAGTTATGTGGTGAATTGATGGTTAATGGTGCAACATTCACCAAGCCTGGCAATATAGTGAACCTGTTAGCAGATAAATTCACTTCCAACTTTACCCCAGCCACCATCTCCCCAAAAGTACCCTCAAACATAACCCTTCCAACTATAACTAGGGAGCATGTAGTGGCTGCACTCACTAAAGCCAAGAACACAGCATCAGTGGACCCCAATAAATCTTAAGATGCCTCCTGAACAGTCCAAAATATGACTTATCAGGACCATGGAGTCATTATTTAACTATAGTCATAAAACAGGGGCAAAAAATGGAAAACTGAGTAAAAAACACTATGACAAACAAAAACCCAAACAACCACAAAAGCAAAAATATAAGAAACTCAAAGTGAGCGAAAGCTCTAGTTTTGAATTCCATGTTTTATTTCTTATATTTTTGCTTTTGCGCTTTTTTTTTCGGGTTCATGTTTGTCATAGTCTTAGAACAAGTTTTGTGCCCCATGAATAGAGGACTGTGATGGTAGTCAACAGATCCTGGAAAATATGGACCCGTTAGTCTGACTAGTCTTATTTGAAAAGCTGTGGAAAGAATTGTCATGAAAATTATTAACAAGGACATAGAAGACCTCCAGACACTGGATCCATCCCAGTTTGACTTTGTCAAAGAAAGGTCATGCTTACTGAATCTGGTAGACTTCTTTTAGAAGGTCTAAGGCAATGGATGAGGAGAAATGGTGCATACTGAATACCTAGATCTGTCTAAAGCATTTGATACATTACCACACTTGGGCATTGTCAACAAACTTAAGGAACTGGATATAACACTTTGAATAGCTAGCCAGATAGGACCCAGGAGGTTAAAACTTATGTGGCCTCATCCCCAAAGAGGATGACTACCAGTGGAGTCCCCCAGTGCTATATGGTAGGCCCACTCCTTTTTGGTATCTAGTTCTAGAATGTCAAAAACAAAATGTCAAAGGTCTGGCTAACGAAGTTCACAGATGATTGCAAACTAGGAGCAGTCATTGAATCTCCCCAAGATGACAACAGCTTTCAGGAAGGTCTTAAACAGACAAACTCTTGTGCCAAAGCAATGGCTTAAAACTCAATACCAAGAAATGCATTATAGTACCTTTGGGTAAGTCTGTCACCCTGGGTAACTACATTATCAATGAAATGCCTCTAAAAAATGATTCACACTAGTCAGATCTGAAAACTCATATAGACAGTAACTTAGCCTTCAACCAACATGTGTCCAAGGTAGAAACTAAATCCTTCGATGTTGCTCAACTTATAAGAAAGGACATGGCTCCTTGGTCCATTGATGTCATCATACAACTGTACTTGTCCCTCATCAGACCCATTGTAGAGTATAATGCCCCCATCAGCATATACCTGAACAGAAACACAAAGCAAATGGAACATCTAGAAAGGTTCCTTATAAAAAGAATACAAGGAGTAAATACAATGTCCTATGCTGATCACCTCAAATCCCTGTCAGTTTACTTGGTATCATACAGACTTCTGAGAGGTGATCTTTGCCTGGCATATAAGGCACCTCTCACCCTGTTTTGATGAACTTTCTACATGTCCACAAAACAACAGCATCAGAACTACTAGATTAAAAGATTTAAATGTTGCTTGCAACATAAATAGGACACACTGGAGACACAGATATGTTTATCAGAGAATTCACATTCTCAGGAAAAGGCCCCGATCCATGTGAAGCAGAGTTCCTCCATATCCCTGTTTAAGTGCAACTTGAACCAGTGGATGGGTATTTGGAAATTCACTCCTGGTCTGGTTCCTGTGTCTCTGATGGACAGTGGCAGCCAGTAAAACACACCCTATATAAATCAAATTTGTGGCTCACTTTTGACTATCATGGCTAGGCTTATAAAAACCCAAGTGGTCGATAGCCTAATACACACCTATAAACCTATGAACCTATGACACTATAGAAGAGGATCATGACAGATATACACATGACTGTCATTTATGGCTAATGTTGCTGGCAAGGCAAGTCTGTATAGTTCATGGTTGTTCACACATGTAACAAGTTTCCATATAGCTGAAACATCAAATAGCCTAGAGGGTCAACATACTAAAGTGCAAACTCGGCTAATCATTGGGAGATAGAAAAGTTGAAAATGGGAATTCAGCAAGCAGAGTAAAACTCACAAGGTCGTCCTAAAGGTATGACAAGTCAGCTAGGGAGGACAATCATTTTCCATGGTAGAGAGACCCATTTTGATATATATGTGCATGTGCATGCACATGCATGTGTGTGTGTGTGTGTGTGTGTGTGTGTGTGTGTGTGTGTTTATATATATATATATATATATATATATATATATATATATATATATATATGTAGAGAGAGAGAGAGAGATAGATATACATATATTTGCGTACCTGTGTGTATATAATACACACATACATACATATTTATATGAAGAATGATAGATGGGGATGGTAGAAAAGAATATTTGGGGAATGGACAGAGGAAGAAAAGAATGTAGCTGTGGCAGACAAGCAAACATAAAATTCATACAGTGGCAGACAGGGGTGGTACACATACAATGGGAGCAATGGAAGACATCAACAGTGGATGGCCACAAATGGAAAGAGGGTAGACAGCTGGTGATATGATGGGAAGGGAATAAGCTAGTATGAGAAATTAAATAATATGGAGGGGGACAACTGGATGAGGATAGGGAAGGGGCCATGGTCAGATTTCTAACTTAACCAGAGGGTAACATCCACCTATCAATCACTTTCATGACTTATGTCATAGGCATGCTGTGCATTTTGTGGTGTGATGAATGAGGACTGCTTGACCAATCATACCACGAGACATTCCATCATGCTGATGTGGGCATCCTTCTGTTGACATACCTTGGATGTCAGATCATCTTTAACTGACACTAGGAAATGATTGGAAACCATTTATTGCCCCTTTCTGAAAAGTAGCCAAGAAGCCATCAGCTATCCCTTCAGATCATTTCTGCAGGCATACCCACATCCCTGCTGTGAGATGGGCCAAAAGATAACTGCTGACTCAGTACCCAAAGCATCACCCAACATACAACAGGACAGCAGCCACCCCACCACTACCTGCATCACAAGCAGACCTGATTAAGCATGAGAAAAAAAAGGACACATTAGCATTCTCATATGGCACATATAAAATGGCAGTGCGACACTGTGTTACCACACATGACACATGCACCTCAATCTAAGGAGAGTTCCTCCTTCCACATGCAACAACCTTCCCTCTACAGATCATGCTCATTGGCTATTGTAGAAGAAAGTATGCACAGCTCAGTACACAGGTACAGTAGGTAATAAGGTAATGGGAAGACAATTAAGACCCAAAATACACATCCTGTTCTCTCTTCCTAACCTCTCCCTTCCACTGCCACTACCAAAGCAGGTTTCATTGGTGCTCCTACAAGTCAATGTACTAATGTCAGCCATGCTCACCAGAATGGTTGATGACTGTGGCATTATTCAAGACATTGGCAATCTTGTGACAGGAATTGTGACAGGAATCTACTTTGCACAGTTGAAGTCAAACCTCCCCAGCAGATCCCTGTGTAGGTCCCAGGTCCCTGGTTTAAAAGCCGCACTTGCACTTGTTTCCCACCTTTCCTGTAACTAGCCTAGTCCAGATACAGAGTTGTTTTATCCAAGACTGTTGGTAAGCTTCTGAGCCCCGCAAGCCTTTCTGTGTTGGAGGAAAGCCTTCTAGCTTATCAGTGGGAGGGGTAAACACTAGGTAGCCTGTCTACCACAACAAGAGTGATTCTTGGCCCAGAAATTTTAGTTTATTGACCATGTGGACAGTTTGTCCATCTCTTTCAACTTTCTGGTTTAAAAGACCACATCTGCGCTTGTTTTCCATCTTTCCTGTAACTAACCTACTGGGAAGCACTAGAAAGCCTTAAACTGATACAAGCCTTCTAGCTTAGAAGAGAGACTTTGGAGTCATTAAGTATCAGTTTTCTGTACTTTCTTGCTGTACTTAACTGTTTTCCACCTAAATGCTGATTTCCCAGCATTTATTGTGATTCAAAAGCTTGTTTTTTTTCACATATTGTACTTATTTGACTGCCTGCACTTTTAAAAAGTCATTTTTTGTTTAAATAATTTAACTGTTGTAGGCTACACACTAAAGTGTGATAGCCTTTTCTGATTGTTTGTAGTCATTTAAAACTGTTTTAAGTGTATTTTTTTACTGTTTTTGCCTTATCTTTTCAAAAAACAAAAAAACAAACAAAAAAATCCTTGTTTCCTGCCTTTCTCAGCTAGTATAGTCCAGTTTTCAAGCTAGTGCTGAATTCAGGGCTATGTTACAAGTTTTTGAGTTGCCCATACCTTACTTGGATAGAAGGAGGTTTCTCTGTTCACATGTGAGAAAGGGGAGCTTTTAGCAGCCTATCTGTTCCTGGATAAGTGGTCACAGCCCAGAAATTAGTAGTTTATTGGCCATTTTGGGCTAATTTCTAGCTCTTTCATTTCCCTGCTATAAAAACCGCGTTTGCATGGTTTTGTGCACCGGTCAGTGTCGGTAAGCTAGAGTTAAATTATTCCTGGTTCCACTAAGTCTCCTCTTCAGTTTTTTCCTTGAAACTAGTCTATCTCTCAACCTAAGCACTAAAAAAGCATCTTACAGCCCAGCACTTGCTCAGAACTCATAGCAAGCACTAATATACCCTGACACTTAATTGCCCAGCAGGGCAAGGCTCTTTATTCACCCCTCACCAACCAAGCGACTAAGCAGCTCACCCTACTATTCAGGCATGACCAAAGGGCAATTTCAGGTGTACTCTCCAGTCCAGCTGGTGATTCTGGGTATCCTGAGGCAATGTTACAACTGCCTCATGTACACAGACAACCCTCTCCTCCTACCACAAAACACTAACATATGCAAGAGATGCAATTATACAGCCAAACTGGAGGCTATGCTGTCTCCACCCAGGACTGGAACAGACAGTCAAGAGGAGAAGATTAACACTTGCACCACACCTCCAGCCACACACAGACCTACTAAGCCAGCACTGGCAAACAATACACATAAATACACAAAATCATACTCGTAGGCTCTAAATAAAAACCTGCAAAAGCATCAGAGACCTCCAAAGCAGACACCCAAACAACCTGCACCTCCCATCACAAACCAGTCAACACATAAAGCACAAACTCAGTGTGCTGCACAATCACAGCCCTTAAGGCGAAATAACATACCTAACACACTAGTAATAGGTGACTCTATAGTCAGGCACACTGACGTCCCACTCACTAGGCTGGACAAGCAGAAGGTTACTGTTAGCTGCCTGTTGGCAGCCAGAATTCGCCACACAACACAAACACTCAGGTCACTCCAGAACAAGTACAAATTTGACTCTGTCATTGTTCATGTTGGTGTGAATGACCTGAGACGTACCTCCCTGGACTACATGAAAAGTGACATGGAAGAGCTCTCTGATCGTGTAGCCCAGGCTGGTATGACCCTGACTCTGAGTAGTATCCTGCCCTCACCAAGAATGATACCTCAGTATAAAGAAAAAAATATCAATTTCAACAATTGGCTAAGCTTCTGGTGTCATTCAAAGGGGATCCAGTGTCTGCCAGCCTGGGACAACATGCTCAACAAGTCGCATTGCTTTGCAAGAGACGGCTTGCACCTGTCACCCCTAGGCTTTTGAATACTGGCCACGGCTCTTGCTGCATCCATACTACCTTTTTTAGGCAAGGCTCAAAAGTCAAACCCACCTCTGTAAACAGCAAAATTAACAAAAAACAGAGGGTTATGCGACTCAATGCCAGGAGTTTAAATCTCAAAATGCATGTGCTCGAAGCACTCCTCAGTATGGAGAATGTTGACATCTGTGCAGTAACTGAAACCTAGTTCAAGGCTCCAGAGAGCACCCCAGTACTACTGGGCTACAACTTATAGCATACGTTTCGGCCACAGATCATGGACCGAAACACAAAAGGAGGGGGTGTATCCATACTCATCAAGGATACCTACACCTCCAAGTTAGAGGTGCAGCATGATACCTCTGAGATCATCCATGTGCAACTAACATCGGGCATATCTGCAATGCAAATTGTGGCCTGCTACAGATCACCCTCCATGATCCAGGACCACCACTCCACCTTTCTGGAGACACTGGAAAATATGAAGGTCCTACTGAACACCCTGATATTGGGCGATTTCAATTACCCTACCATTAACTGGGAAAACTACTCGAGTACAAACTCCCAGGCCCAGAGCTTCCTGGAATTCATCAACTCAAATGCCCTGGATTAGCTGGTAAACTCCCCTACCAGGGGTGAAAACATATTGGACCTAGTCATCACAAACATGGGTGACAGGTGTTCCACACCGGAGGTCAACTCGTCACTGGTTAGATCAGACCATAAACTAATCACTCTGGATGTCCACACCCCACCACCACCCCCAACTAAGGAAACCACAGTAAAAAATGTTTCTAAAGCAAACTTCACCTTACTTAAGACAGAGGCGGTAAGTTTCACAGCCCCCATGCTAAAGGATAACACTGCCCAAGATGCAGAAACCTTTACAAATGCACTCTATGAGCACCTACAAGGATGCATGGATCATGCCATCCCTAGCAAAACCAAGACTCACTCCACTAAGAGAAGGAAACCAGTCTGGTGGACCCCTACCATAAACAGGCTATACCATAGAAGGAGGAAATAGTTCAGAAAAAAAGCAAATCCCAAGAAGGAAAGACATCCCTGATCAATATCAGTAAGAAACTAAGGTCCCTCATAAAATCATCCAAGGCTAACTTCAAAAGAAAACTAGCCAAGGATTCAAAAGATAACCATAAAGCCTTCTTTAGCTACGTTAAGAATCTAAGTGGCAACTCACAGATATGCACTGAACTAGTACAAAACAGCACAAATTATACTGAATCTATGGAAATTGCCAACATCCTGGCAGATAGAGTTAGTGCAAACTTCAACTTCTCTCACCCCAAAAAGGGACCACAAAAATACTGGTAGTGTCCTGGAAATCACAGATGCACAGGTGAAAATAGCCCTTTCAAAAGCCAAAAACACAGCGTCAATGGGGCCAGATGGTGTCCCAGGCTGCGTCTTGCACAAACTACAGAATGAACTAACCCCCCCACCTAAACACGATGTTCAACCACAGCCTCTCCACAGGCTACATGCCCATAGAACAGCAACGATTATTCCACTCCACAAAGGAGGGGCCACAACTGACCCTGGTAACTATTGTCCCATAAGCCTGACTAGCCTGGTCTGCAAGGCTATGGAGCACATCATCATCATGGAACTCGTTAACAAAGACATTGGGAACCTCCAAATACTTGACCCGACCCAGTTTGGTTTTGTTAAGGGCAGATCATGGCTACTAAATCTGGTTGACTTCTTCGAGACAGTCACCAAGGCCATAGATGAGGGAAAAGTTGTTCACACAGTCTGCTTTGACCTCACCAAAGCTTTCAACGCCATTCCCCACTCGGGTATTACAGAAAAACTCACCAGCCTGAACATAAACCCCTACATCATGAGATGGGTTGCCAACTGGCTTACAGACAGAACTCACATGGTAAGAATAGTGGGCTCCAGGTCCGACTCTAAACCAGTCACAAGTGATGAACCACAAGGCTCGGTCCTGAGACCCCTACTGTTTGGCATATACTTCTCAGACGTACCGGCAAACACAGGAGAACTATGGCTAACCAAGTTTGCCGATGACTGCAAACTGGGAGCCATAATTGACTTTCTGACTGACATGGATATTCTCCAAAAGGGCCATACTGAGACGGACACCTGGTGTCAAAAGTCATGGCCTCAAGTTAAATGCCAAAAAATGCATCGTCATCCCATTTGGGAAAAACAAAACACCCACGAATTACCACTTAGGTGGCAGCCCCCTTAATACAGAAGAGGTAATAAGAGATCTGGGGATCCAGGTAGATAGTGATCTTTGCTTTGACAATCATATTGCCAAAGTAGTTAGGAAATCCTTCTATGTGGCCCATCTAATTACTAAAGGGTTCACATCTAGAAATAAAGAGGTTATTGTGCCCCTCTACTCGTCAATCCTCAGACCCATCATGGAGTACAATGCCCCATTTGGGATGTGCCTCACAAGACACTCCGACAGCTGGAGAGACCACAAAAGTACTTCACTAAGAGGATTACTGGCCTCAAACATATGTCCTATGCAGCCCGACTGAAAAAAATCCGGCTGCACAAAGTTGTATATTGTTTACTCAGAGGTGATCTCTGCCTGACTTACAAAGCCATGTCCAACTCAGAATTGATGGACATATTCCGCCTAAAGAAATCCAAGTCACTGCTAGCCACGTGCTCTAGTGAGCTAAACCTCATCACAACAATAAATAGAACATGCTGGAGGGATAGATTCCTATCACAGACTCCCCTTGCTTTGGAACAAAATTCCAATTAGGCAGAGCTCCTCACTAACACTCTTCAAGAGAAACCTTGACAAGTGGATGGGTAACAGAAAATACACCCCTGAGATCACTTCTTTGGCTCTGCTTGACAGAGGATCAGTTAACTAATCAATGGGGCAGCGAAAGCCGACACACTCTTGCTAGGCTTATAAATGCTCTCGGGCAGATAGCCTAGTACCTACCTATGAACCTATAAGAAAAAGAAGATCTTGGTCTCCCTATCCCTGCTAGCAGGGGCGCTGACACTCTCTGCATTTAAGGAAGTAATGACCACTAGACAGTCTCATTTAAGGAGCAAAATGTTAACCCCAACTGTAAGAAATGCATGTTTCAACATTACTTGATATACACATAGTACAGCAGTAAGGAGCTGCCTAATTTTTATGGTACACATCTACAGTGCTATAGGTCCACACTGGCTGTGTGCATGAGTATACTGATTCTTGACTTCCTTACAACAATTTAGAAAATTGCTAGCACTGGCTATGCCGAGTAGTGCATTATATTCCAGACACAATTCAGAGACAGTGTTGCTCGTGTCCATTGGAAACATAGATGCCAAGCCAGGGATGAATTTCCTGTTCCCCATCTAATTGTCCAAGTCACATTTGAATTGGGTTAGGGAGGAGCTTTGCTTCAAGTGGATGGGGAGCATGTTCCACAGATGGTGTAGTCTCTGGGTTACATACCTGTCTCTCTAGCGGGTCCTATTTATATCACAGGCAAAGTTGAAATGTTTAGAACAGGTAATTCTGGTGCTGTTTATTTTGTGGATATGCAGGAGGTCCATTAGAGTGGGTTCTGACAATGCACTGTATGCCAGGCATAGATCTCCCCTCAACAGTCTGTAGGAGAAATAATACAGGGATAGCCTTGAGGCATTCTGCACAGGACATTTTACTTATGCCCTGTATTCTTTTAGTGAGGAACCTCTGTGAATGTTCCAGTTGTTGGATATGCCTGATTAGGTACATACCAAAGGGATCACTGTACTCAATGATAGGTCTGATGAATGCCGAATGCAGTGTAACAATGGCTTCCTTGGACCTGGATGCCATACCTTTGTTTATAAGTTGCACAACATAGAATGATTTCCTCACTTCTGTAGACACTTGATAGCGAAAGGCTAGATTACTGTCTATGTGTGTTCCTAAGCCCTTGACTACTGGGTCATCTCTAAGGGGTGCCTTGTCAATATGATAGTTGCCAGGGGTGGACGACTTCCCAAAGGATACTGTTATGCATTTGTGGCATTTAGTTTTATTCCATAGCTCTGACATCAGTTGTTTGTTTGTGTTAGCCCTTCCTGGAGAACATTTGTGTCGGTGTGGGATTCAATGACAGCTCCTAGTTTGCAATCACCTGCAAATGTAGTCAGGCAGAGACCACTGACATTGGCCTTGACTTCAGAGAAGTAGATGCCAAAATGAAGTAGTCCAAGGACTGATCCCTGAGGCACTCCACTTGTGACTGGCCTCTTTGTAGAGGTGAATTCCCCAATTCTAACTTCCTGGGTCCTGTCTATGAGCTAGTTGGCTATCACCATGTGATATTTAGGTTTGTACTTAACCTTTTCAGTTTGTCACCAATGCCTAAGTGGGGTATTGAGTCAAATGCCTTGGCCAGGTCAAAGTAGGCAGTGTGAACCATGTTGCCCTCATTCATTGCTTTGGTGATCTTCTCAAAGAAGTCCACCAGGTTGAGTATGCATGACCTGCCCTTGATGAAACCAATCTGAGTTGGGTCAAGTGTCTGGAGGTTTACTTTGTCATCATTGATTATTTCCATGATACTTCCTTCCACTGCTTTGCATGGTACTGTTATACCCAGCTGTGGTAGTGGTGAAAATGCTGGACACTGGGCACACAGGAAAGAACAGAATATGATGGTCATGAACAGTCCTGTATTTAATGGTAGGCATGGCAATGTATTTCATGAGGCAAGGGATTACAGGGTTTGCATACCATCACATGGGGGCAATACCCTGAGGCATGAAGGAGAATACTTGTAGGGTGTGTGTGTGTATATTCATACAAAGGTCTGTTATCCAGTTGCATAATGGAAGAAGGGAACTGTTGATCCTAGATGGATGACTTTCACTTTGTAGAGGATTTATCTTGGGATCCTAAGACATACAATTCTTGAAAAAGTTCACAAACCAGTAAAATAATGTATTTCTGCAGGTCCTCAACACACATGATACATGCCATAAGCAAAGGTGCCATAGACTAGCTGTATTCGTAGCACATAGACTGGGGAGTGCAATAGAATATGAATGCCATAGACAGCCATAATAGATCTCTACAAAAGGTGCAGTGAGCGTTAGCCAGTATTGTATTCTGTATATCAGACAAGGCAATGGACATTGTCAAGAACACATCCATCACAGAGGTTGAACCACCAATACAGAAGAAGTTAACAGAGATGGAGGAGTTCTTGCTATCCTTGTCTGGATTTGGTGAGTGGATCCTGATACATGAGGGGTGGCCAAGATGTGGAAGCTGGCCTAGAAAATGAAAACTTGAGTATCAGTAGAGGATGCATTAGGTCAGTACTACCCACTTAGTGTCTGGACAGTACAGAGCATTGGGTACTGAGGACCTGACTCTGCAAGGACTTTCTAATTATCTGTCTTTTCAGGTGCCTCTAGGTTACTATTGAAACAACCCATATGTCAGTGTATGTATGGCTCAATATGCTATACATATGTACACATGTCGAGCATTATGCAGAGAAGATGAGGTTTATAGGCATATGACTGATTGTTTTCAAAGGTATCATATGTTCATATATTTACAGGTTCTACTGATAGAGAGATCAGCACAGTGGAGCAATACATGCCTGACGTCATCATGTTTCCTGTGTCTGATGATGATAGCAACATGCACATGGCTCAGTCCACTGACACAGTAACACTCTCTGCTCTAGTACCATGGGATGCCTTATACACATCACCAAAATCACAACCCCTACAGACCAAAACCGCTACATCACCAGTGCAGGGCAGCCCACCTGTAACTGTGAGTCCTGCTAAGGCCACGTAGGTTATAACATTGTCACAGCCTCTAAAATGAGAAAGGTGGATGCTCTGGTAAACCAACATGAATCCAGATCAGTTTTTGATTTGGTTTCTTCATTTCCCATAAATAATTAGATGTGTAAATCAGTGGTCCAGGCAGTGACAGCTGCTACCAACAAAACTGTGGTGATTGTAAATGTGCTCTTTAGATTGTGTGATTACATGGAACACTTGCACAGTGACATGGAATAGAAAGCAATCAGATCTACAGAAACAAATGTGGTTTCCATAGGAGCTTTGATGAAACACATGGCAACTGCTGTCCATTTTGCACCTGTAAGATGTGTAGTGTGAGATGGTCCAGATGTGAGGTGGAGATGCAGTTGCTACATCTACACATACTACACAGATCACTTTTAAGATGGTTCACCTGTCAGTTATGACAAGTCTGACTCAAGTCGCTGTCAGTGATTGCAGAGTCAAGGGTGCCAATACTCATTGGTTTCACCTACTAGTACCCCTCATCAGACTTATCAAGAATGTTCCCATTATTTTATACATTCATTATCACTTGCAGATGCAAGAAGTCCCATAACCACACATGTCCATTGTCCAGGTTATAGGTGTCAATGTTCTGCAGGCTCCTGCAATTATATACCCCATCAGTGTGCACTCAGTTGTTCCCACATTTCTGCACCTTTCATGCCACAAACCACATTATGCCCTAAGACTGAAAGTTGCCAGAGTGGACATTATCAGCTATCAAGACACAGAAGTTAAACCCCACCATCAGAGGATGTGATCCCTGATTCCCTGCTAACAGAGTGAGAGCTTACCAAATCTGGTTCTCATATGCCTACCCACACTGAAGTGCTGCTGTTTACTGTCATACTTTCACCTGTAACCACCTGCTCGGGTGATAATGACTGTGACTTGCTCAGCCCCTAATCTGAATGAATAAAGTTATTTTTGCTTTACCTGGGTGTGATATTGTATGAATCATTTTATGCTGCATTGTTTTTTTGTCAAGGTCTATAACTGGGCCAGAATGCAATGCATTGTCAATGCTGCAGCCTCTTCTTCCCTGGACTCTACAGCTTGTTCTTCCATTACTGGTCCAACCACTATGCTTAGTAAAGTGGAAATGCTTCTCTGCTACTGTAGCTCCTTATGTAGCACCTTATTATGCTATACAGCACACAATGCAAAGAGTTTACTGCAGTGTCTTGTGCATATTGTTGAGTCACACCTGATATATCCAGGTAGTCAAAGCATACCTTTTGGATGTCCAAACACATGCTCGATGATGTTATGCTTTTGTGCATGGGCAGTGATGTACACATTCTTTTCCATGATCTGGAGGTTTGAGATAAGAGTTCTCATCCATAAATTCAAAGCATATCCAACGTATTTTGCAATACTAAACTGTTACACAATTATATGTGGTCTTCTCAATGCTTGCATTGCATATGTGTATACCATCTTGTGTAATCCACCAATGTGTGTATTTTCTGTATTTTCTTAGTAGATAGTTCTGCGGGAAGTCCCCTTGCAAAAACAGTGGTATATGTCACATATGCACCATTTCATTGGAACTGCCAGCTTGGTGCATATTATATATAATGTTCTCCCATTAAAGACCTCTTGGCAATTGAAGAAATGGAAGTCCTTCTTACTGATATATTTCAGTCTCTGAGCACCATGTGTGGCCTTGATGGCAAAATGTATATTGCTCCCAGAACTTTAGGGGAATGGATTATACTGTAAAGGGACCATACAGTGGTAATTCTCTCCTCTGCAATCCCTGGGATTTCTAAGAACTGGAATGTGATACACAAGGCTGATGCTTGTGATACTCCATACATATTCCTTGTTAGTATCTGATAGGTTTCTACAAACAAAATAGTTAAAGCTACACATACTTCTGTGTCCATCGGTGTGGACATTATGTGCATTACAATTGACTCTGCCCATAAGTGATGCAGTTTGATTAGCTCTCATATGGTTTCTCTGTTTACCAAGTACCAGTCTACTATCTGCTCTTCCATTAGGTACTGCTACATAAGGCACTGCTGGTACCTTATGTTATGCTTTCAATGGCCACTACTTGCAGCATTGTAGGTCCAGGGTCAGATGATGGCCACTGACACATATTTTTAAGCCATGGCTATGCCTGTTGTATTCATTGCATAGATTAAAGCTATAGTGTGTGTGTAGAATAGGTGTGCACCATGCACACTACACTAGCTTCATGCTTTTCTGAATCTCTCCACCAGGTTTGTTGTCATCCTTTGCACAATTCATTTGCTTTTTTTCTGCATGCAATATCTCATTTCCATAACATTATGTGATCATTTGAATGCACTGTATACTCATTACTTTTCACATTGCATAGGTGTGCTGTGTCTTTGAATTATCCACACCCTGTTAGTTGCCACAACCTGTACTAATTTTTACTGCAAATTGAACTACGTTTATTAATCCCAATCATTTTCCTCTGCATTTGTTATATACTGAACATTCTCACTACTCTCTTAGATTACTTCCATTTATGTCCTTCAGATTTCTACTACATTTTGTTTCTTGTCACAAATTTTCATCCTTATTTTTGTATGTTTTTATATGTCCATTTATGCATCATTTATCTTTAGACAAAGCTCAGTTAATATGCAGCAAATAATGTTGCCTCATACCACAATGAGTGCTTTGAAAGGCTAGTGAACAGTATGGCTTGTGTACAGAAATAATATTTGTTATCGGAATATATAAAGATGATAGCAGGTCTTTGAACTGGAAATTATTATTATCCTGCAGAGATGGGGAAAACACAGTCAAAATGTCCCTTATCTCATTTACTTTTGTTTTTTCCTAAAAAGCAAAAACAGATTGCAAAAATACAGAATAATCATCTGTGTATAATTTTGCTGTAGGCTAGAGATCAGTACTCGAATTCCCTTGGGTCCTCAAGATAGCATGTTCTATTCTGAACAAGTCTCATAACGTACATATTATGATGGGTCTCTCTTGTAATAGGCACTGTGTTTTATACATTTACATTACTGTGATGCATTTAGACAGTAAAGAAGTAAGTACTTAATATCTCATGTTAAATTCTGACACAGCAACAACTGCATAGAATAATTAAATAAAATGAATGGAGTCTTATTATTAAATAAATGATATAGACTCACACAGATATCAACATTTCGTCGGTTGTAGAATGATAGCAATATTTTGCTTTGTTTTCTCTAAATGTGATTAATCCCAGCTGGGATAGAAGAATAATGTGAGCATGGCACCAAGTTTGTGAACTTGTCAGGGTGGGAAGCATACTAATTGATTGACACTGCAAAGCTCACACTTCAATTTATTCAAAGGCAAAACGATTCCCTCAGGAACGAAGCTCAACATGTGAAATTTTAGGCCATGTGAAGTTAAAGTGAAGGGGAATAATGTCCATATAACCCAAGGGAGACAAGCTGCAAGAGCAGAAGAAGTTGTACTCACTGGCTTGAACAGCATTGCTCACTGACACAATACATTAAGATAGATAAACACTGCAAAGTAAATAGTTGTGGTAAGTTACATTGCCCTACTAGGGAACTAAGTGAATTATTTCCATAAATCCTGTCTTCTCACTAGATCTCTTTTTATATAATTTTAATTCTTATAGTAAATCTACACTTTTTTATGTTTGTCTGCATTGCATAAAATGTAATGCTTTGTAATAATCATAAACAAAAAGTGTCCTTATACTCTGTTATTAATAGAATGATGATTAACTTACTAGTTCTTCTCATACATAGTGGAATCACTATTTCAATATCTGAGCAGAAAAAAATAAAAAAAACATGAGTAGGAAAGGTAAAAGCTCGTGTTTTCCACTACAAAATATAATTTTGCTTATTGGTTATACTTTTATGGAGTGTGTCAGATGTCCTACAGTTTGAATTAACATACTGCAAGTGTCTGTACTTTATACTAAATGCTACTAAATTTGGTACTTATGTATTATCGCAACCAGATTTTTAACGGCAATAGTGGTTGCTTCACAATCATTAAATATGCTAGTTAATGTTGTAAAACTGTTGTAGAATGTCTATTTTTGTACCACAAAAGTGTGTTTTCTTTACTTATATCAACAAAATGTAAAAAACATAGTGTTCATGTTTCTTTCAGCACTTTACCGCAAGTATATTTATTATTTCAAGTCCGCCTGCTGCACGTTCCTTTGCTTGCCCATAAAAAAGACTGCTTCCCACCACATACTAAAAGAAAACCACCAAAAGACCTATCAAGATCATTATCTTAGTAATGAAATCAATGATCGCTGAAGTAGTATGTGCTTTTGTCAGAACATGCCACCTTCACAAATCTAAAACATCAGTCCTACCAAGTTTTTCATAGAAAAATGACCACGGAATCAGCTGTCAACATCATCCACCGTCACGATTTAAAAGCATTAATAATTCAATGGTTCTTTTCAAGACCGATTAAAACATTGTTAAAATAAAAAGTTGACGAAAGCCACATTTTTTGTCTCTGTGTTTTCCTTATCTGAACTTATCCTTACCTAAACTAGCTGCAGTGTTTTTAACATCTGATAGGAAGCAAAGACAATCGAGGGATTTTCAAGTAGAAAAATGGCAGTACTGCAAAATCATTTTGACATTCTTCATTCGAGTTTTTTTTTTTTTTGGATTACCCTCTCTATTGTAATTGATCCCCAAAGTGAGAATGAAAGGAAGTTACCAGATTCAAAAGATTTTGCAGTACTGCCATTGTTTCTACTTGAAAATCCTCTCGATTGTCTTTGCTTCCTATCGAATGTTCTGATGTAGGTAAAAGGGCAGAGGCACTGCAGCTAGTTTCTCCAGTCAAGCTACCGCAGTCGGTGAAGAAGCAGCAGCGGAAGAAAATGGTGACTACTTTCCCAAGCCCTCTGTTTACAGCCCAGCCTTCCATTAAAACTTAAAAATGTCTGACCTTACTTGTAAAACACAAATTAGACAGACCTTACAGGGCAAACCCAAATATCCATTCTACAATTTTATGTCAGTTATCGCAGCATGAAAATCTGGTTGCGATAATACGTAAGTACCCTAAAATTTATAGCTGATTGATATTTTTGAGAATCTGCATTTAATCAGCTGTTTTTCCCCTTTAAATCAACAGACAAATTTCCTGACGTGAACATTAAGTCTTTTACCTCATGTGCAGGCCACCATCTAGTTGACTTGTTTCATTACCAAGCTCATAACATCTGAGAAAGAATTGCAGAATGTTCTGTTAGCTATACTACCACTGAAATTCAGACATGCACTTTCAGATGCATTTCTGCAGTATCGGCCGAGCAGAAGTACTCTGTTGGTTAAACACCAATGCATCAGAGGTGTATGTGTACATAGTCATAAAGTAGAACGTGTACTGTGCTGCATTAATGAATATACCTATTCATTATAAGAACCTAATGCACATATTAAATTAACTTTGGACTAAGTCCAAGGTGTCTTTCATATCTTGCAGTCATTAGCATATTAGTGTGATGTTTATTTTTTTAGATGAGCAGTTTTTATGGGTATGCCAGATAGTAAACACTGCACAAGCAAAAAGTTAAGGATCTTGAACTTTCACAGCTGACATACAGTATGTTCATCAGCAGTAGCAGCAACAGTAGCAGAAGTAGCATCATCGACCCTCTTTTTCCCACTTTTATGTTGGTAGAAGATGTTGCTTTAACAGTCAGCACCCCTCTCTGTTCAGGGTTACTTTCTTACCTTCTTTTGACAGCCGTGAGTAATAATCTCATGTCTTCTGTTACACAATCCATCTATCTCTTGACCGTACATTCTCATCTCTTCTTAATTTCTTCCAGTCTCATCCACATCTTGTTTCTCAGATCATCCTTTGCTTTCCTGCACATGTGAATATAATCCATTCTGCTGGACATTCTGTACAATTTGGGTTACTTTGACTTCCACTATTTGTGTCTTCATTCCATCATCTGTATCACAGTGTATATCCTACTATCTACCAAGACACGTCATCTTATTTGTTTCAAGCTTCCTCAGCTGTTCTGCTTTTTCTGCACATGTTTCTGTGTCATGCAGAATCAGAGGTCACTTCACTGCTTTATACACTTTCCTTTTCAGTTTCTTTGCATTCTTTGTCACACACTATCCCTGACAACTTTTGTTCGATGTCTCCAGCACTTCTGTTTCTAGTTTTGACTTCCCCATTCAGTCTTCTGTTTTCCTTACCCTGCCAGATACTTTAAGCCGTTAGTCCATTCCACTATTTTCCATTCTATCTCAGTTTGCAGCCTCTTCTGATATTCCCATTACTAAGACCACTGTGTTTTCTGTACTCAGCTTCATCCCATTTGCCTTCAGGTTTGCATTCTTTTCCTCTATCACTTGCAGATGTTATTGTTCAGTCTGCTTTTTTGATATGCTGTCTATCACCTGTTTGCTAATGTAGTCGATCACCGGTATGAATAAGACTAGACTCAAAACAGAATCCTGATGCATGCATGCACACACCAACACACACGCACATACACACACACACACACACACACACACACACACACACACACACACACACACACACACACACAGACACACACACACACACACACAGTGATTGAGAACCTGTCTGTACATCTGAATGCTATTCATACTTGTGTTATTGTGTCCTTATACATTGCCTGCAGTAATTCCTCTAATTTTGCTGGGAGTCTTGACCATTGCTGGACTGCCAAAATCAGTCTTTTTGGGAAACTGGCATATGCTTTCTCCAGCTCTGTGACAACTTAGTTGGATTCTTTCTTTATTTCCAGCTTGAACTATGTCTTTTATGCTGTACCATGTGATGCTCTTTGAGTCTGTCACCATTTGATATTCATGTTTTATGACTGCTTTGCATACCTTCTGGGAATCAAGGGTGTCATTGTTAACAATAATATATCAATCAATTGGTGTGCATTAAATGATGTTCTCGCTGATTTACACAAAGGCAATTATTATACTTAACATTCTGTACTTGTAGTCTGTATTCATGATGCCTCAAATTTCCATCCATGGTTGATAACCTGGTTGTCCAGGGAGTAAGTTACATATGTCAGCAATTAGCATATAACACCCTGTACACTGACTAAAGTAATGAGATATTCTAATTTCTGTATATCATGACACAGGAGGAGGAGGTTACAAGTCCAACAAATTTTATGGTGCCAGATCTAGCACCAAACAAAATTCAGAAATAATAAGTACAGCTTTTTTGAATCAGAAGCCATATAATTTGTTGTTTTCATATAAAGAGGCCATCCCCAGCTCCAAGAGGTTAATTCTTACAGTTGCTGCAAACCATTGATTAAACCATAATCACTTTAGCTGTTCTGCCTACTGTCCTGTGTAGTCTGGAAAAAAGTTTAATCAATAAAAGTTTATTAAAAAAAAAGCTTTTCTCCAATCATAAATTAAATTATAATGCACTTTTCTTTTCAGGGCTAGTTAAATTATTTTGTTTAATTGCACATGGCAATTCAGCATCAAATGTTCTATATTTTATGTGATTATATTTATATAGCATAATGATTGTAGATGACATTGATTAATGCACTGCATGGCTGTTAAATTACTAGAAAGAATGCTGTACTCAAACTGAAAAGGTTGGCAAAGCATTTTTGAATCAGCAGAAATAAAACATGTTACATTAGAAAGTTAAACATGCATATTATGATTTTGTGACATTTCTTGTATTTAATTAGTAGCTATGATATTCTCTCACTTTTTTTGTCTGTACTAAAGTATCATAAAACATATGATCAGACTACAGTATTTTGATACTGCTTACAAAACACTAATATTAATATTAAATTAATTTAATGATATTATAACAGATACAAGGGAACTATTTTTGTAGATATTGCACTATCATATTATGACAATTTCAGACATATTTTCTTGTTCCTTTTATCAATAATTACTAGCTTTTACAGATTGCATATAATAGGCACTGAAAATACATCCATGAGGGAAAAATTCATAATGTCTGATTGTCTAGCTTTGTAGCTTAAATATATTGCTGATTTATAAAGCTATTGCTATAATGAACAAAATCCATTCTGAACCTTGTAGAAAATCTGCAGAAACAATACCAAACTCATTAACTATGAAATATTTATTACAATAATTATTGATTGATTGATGAATTCATTCATGTATTCATTCATTCTTTCATTTCAAGTCACTACATATATTGTTAGCTTCTTAGAATGAAGAAAATATTGTTTCAGATACTTAAACTACTAATTTGTTTCCTCCTAATTTGAGTATTCTGCCTTTTGAATGACTACTAATAAATTATTGAACAAAAATCACATGCTAAAAATTTAAGAAACACTAAGAATGCATGATTCACAAAGTACAGACTCATATAATAATGTTTTTTAATAATATATTATATGACCAAAGGGTAGAAACACCACTTAATGATTATCTGATAAGACACAATACATTAAAGAATTCATACATCATTTGGAAATAATAAATCTTCACACTGAATGCACTGAGTATTTTTTCTAATATATATTGATATTATAACCACATTAAACCTCTAGTGAAGAAACTACACTGAAAGAGACAAACAGTGCTATAAATAGTTATGATGCCAATTAGATCTTTGAATCCATCATCCAACTACTGCTGAGACACATCCACATGCCTGTGAATAACAAGAAACAATGCATATCACAGACAGATTACTCAAGAAATTATAACTGAAATCTTGAAGCAGGTCAGCACAGAATTATCCCATGCTTATGGCAGGCATGTTATTTCCTTAATTAACACATTTTAAAGCTAGAAAGGGAAACAATGCATGATGTGAGGTCATCATTCATGCAGATTTATGCAGTGAGGTTGATGAGCCTGCTAAGACTACTATTTGATTATTTTTGTTTACAGTTTTTATACTTACATTGTTTTCTTGCAACTTTCATTTTACATTGACTTTCAAATGTTTTAAAAGTTCTAAGTTAGCTCCAGGAAGCAAAACTTTATGTTACCTTCTTTGGTGGTAAATGGATTGATGTTTTATGAATTGTTGGAGGAGCTCAGAAATAACATTTTTTATTTAAGGTAAAGACATTTTTCCACTCCTTTTCCAACAATAACTCCTAAAAGAATTCCAAGACTTGCTTACCTCAATTGTGTTGGAACTGTTGTTGCCAATTGTTCCCAGTGAAAGAAGGACGATTGTCCATCTTGTCAATGATTTTTCTGGGCTGCTGCTGCATTTGCTCTGCTTATTTAAAGGTTGCTGTTTTGACAGGAACATTTTTGATTTAAAAGAAGGACAATAGCATGGATTGGTGGTATGTTCTATTGAGCAGCTTAGTGGTGTACATTCCTGTGCAACAACCAGAACAGAGAAAAGACACAGACCTGTGATCAAGCCCTTTGCTAACCTGACTCCTGACTAAAACACCTGAAGTGACCTCTGTGAACTATCTGCCTGAATTGTCTTGGGATTTTTTGTTGCCTGCCATTCTTTGTGAAGGAGGAACAGTTGCTAGTGGTGTCTGTCATTTCTGCTGTGGGACATTTTCGTATCTGTGCTGATGACAGTAAAATTCATGCATCTATGGGAACTTTTTCTCTTTAAAACATGATGCTAATGTGACTTGGCATTCTATTCCACTGAACTGCTGATTGATACGTATTTCTGTACAATAAAAATGAA
The DNA here is from genome assembly GCF_019279795.1 of Protopterus annectens. Lineage (NCBI taxonomy): Eukaryota > Metazoa > Chordata > Ceratodontiformes > Protopteridae > Protopterus > Protopterus annectens. Next base: position 948,284,248 of record NC_056739.1, on the reverse strand, counting down.
AGGTAAGAAAAGGAAAAGGGCTAAAGTCAAACTCGTTTTTCACCTGGATCAAGACAGTGATGCCTAAGATGAGGTCTGGGGCCCCCAGCTTAAATTGTGTCTGGACCATTATTGCTAATTCTTCCCACTAAGAAGAGGCTAAGTTATCATCTAGTCTCTGATTTGAAGAGGGTAAGTTATCATCTAGTCTCTGATTTGAAGAGGGTAAGTTATCATCTAGTCTCTGATTTGAAGAGGGTAAGTTATCATCTAATCTCTGATTTGAAGAGGGTAAGTTATCATCTAGTCTCTGATTTGAAGAGGGTAAGTTATCATCTAGTCTCTGATCTATCTGCTATGGACTGTTCCTGTGCTGTTTCATCTTCTGACTGGCAGATTACTGATTCTGCAGAAATCTTTTTGATTTAGAAAGATTTCATTCAAACTGTTTAGCGCTCTATTGTTCTGAGAGGCTAACCATTGTCTATTGCTATACAACAACATGTACAGATGAGAGAAGGAAGAAAACTGTAACTGAGCATACTTCACTACAATGCCACCATCCATTAATGGACTGCTAGCAAGGTTCCCTCTTCCCGATGCTTAACAATATTGTATGTTTCCGAATGACACATCTACTCATTAATATTGTTCTTTTCTTAACATGAGTCCTTTGTATTCAGTAACTAAATAAACCCATACAGCTGTCAATCTTGGCACTTGCCTTAACTCTAATCAAGATCCCACTCAAACTTGAACCATCAGTACCAATCAAAGCACTTCTGTCCACTCATATCAGCACACCAGTTTAGCTTATACTACTTAACACCTATCATCATGAAGCTATGGGACACATGGAACTGAACCTTGAAGACTGCAGACTTAAATCCATAAGGTCACAAAGACCTGCTTCTATCTTTAAAGTACTGATTATAGGTGATTTCTGTTGTAGGACACATTGTCATCACCACACTGATAAAAAGGGAAGGTTATGGGTAGCTGTATATCTAGTGGTAGGTTCAAGGACTTTACAAGGGCTGTCAGTATCCTTCATCATCTGAAATATGAATATAGCTTTATTGTGACCCATGTGAGGTTGAATGGCATTAGGTGTGTCACCCTAAGGGAGATGCAGCAAAACACATGACTTTGTCACCTGTAAAACTCAGGAAGGTAAACTATAGTGGTATTCATCCACATCAAGAATGATACTGAAGTTCAAATAAAAAAATGGTTACAATATTTGTCTTATTAAATGGATGTCATTCTCAGGAGATGCAATGCGTGTCAGCATGGGCCAGATGGTGAAAATACTTTCTGGCTTTGCTATTGCTAAGAGTGGGCTATACCTCCTGGTGTGTGGCTTTCACATACTTTTTAGACAATTTGCTTTCCTTATAATTTTGTTTGTGTCTTTTCTGGTGCTGCTCAGCTCATGAGCATACCCACTTAGCAAATTCCAATTTGAATAATATCCGAGTTATACTTAATAATGCTAGAAGATAAAACAGCAAAAGCCTGAGTGCCAGCCCACCTTGCCATTGAGTATATACATATTTTTGTAGGTACTGAGACCTGGTTTTAAAACAGTGACAGTACTTCTTCACTAGCAGATTGTGGTAGCTCCCATGCCTTCAAGTGTAAAGGGATTTATGGGAGCATATCCATACTTATTAGGATATCTGTTGTTTCATGTCATAAGGGATTCATGGAAGCATGTCCATATTTATTAGGATATCTATTGTTTCATGTCATATCTTGATGATACTAAAGCAGAAGTTTGAACAGTTTCAACCTCTTCTACTGAACATACTGCCATCATAGTCAACTCAAAACATTACACATTAAACCTAATAATCTTTTTATGGGACACATCAGTTGCCCTTCAGTTAATTGGATAATTTATACTACAACTTGCCTTACATAAAACTTCATTATTCTGGAAGACATTAACTACACCTCAATAAAAATGTGAAATCTATGGTTTGAATATAGGATATGCCCAAAAAATCCCAACCTTAATAAAACCAAAGCTCCCCAGATCATATAGTCAAAGAATCCAATACAGGCCAAAATATCTTAGACTTTTTTTACAAATGTAACTTTTATATGCATCATTCCCTTAGTATCTCCCTCCCTGGTTAATTTCATTCATAAACTGTTAAGAAATAAAAATTGACAACACAGTGAAAGCTAAGTAAGTGATTTCAAAAATATAATAAAATCAAAACATTCCAGCTACCATCAGAATTTAAAATACCAATTTATATACCACTTTAATACAATAAAAGCAACAGAGTACTTAATCAGAAAGAAATATATTAATATAATGTTATACAATCTTTAGATGAATCACATGATACATCAGAAACCACATAAGGCAAAACCAATTCACTTCCCTTAATGAAAAAATATTCATGCAAGTTTATTATACTCTTGAATTTTCCAAGCAATAGGTTGTTAAAAAAGCACTTTTCAAAATCACATGTAAAATACAGTATTGTTAAAATATGTGTATTAAATAGAATATTAAAATGTTGCACATCTTAAATACATTTTAATCTGCCAGCATGACTCTTTATAGACTAGTTCTTTTTCTTACCAGCCTTCCCCTTGTCTTAGATGTTTTTTCAATATTACAAAAATAAAATGTTCCTAAAATGATCACGAAAAGCTGCATTTGTACAATGCATTTTTTAATCTTTTCTAGAAATTCTACATGTTGGTTTGTAAATTGTTTTAGATAATTCTCTCTAAAGTATGGCAGACCAGTTATTGGCTATGTTGTCTCAACTGAAAGGAGCACTGATGATCAGTTACAAATGATGCTATAACTATTTCAAATTATGAACTTACCAATAGTAATTTGAACTACCAAGAACGCTGACCCATGGTTAGAATTGATCAGCAACATGATGCTAATTCTAGGAACAGATAGATTGACTTTGATAGTTGATTACAGAAACTGCAAGTATTATCCCACAAGCAGCAATAGATATCAGTAACATTGTTTCCAGTTCATTTTTAGATTCCACTAATATGTTGGAAAAGAAACCAAAAACAAAAAAATTGTTCCACTGAATAATTTGCATTTTAAATAATGTCTTAATCAAAAAATATTCCTCAAGGTTTGTGTCTTTGGAAATACCCTACAGTTCTTATGTCAGGGCCAGATTACATAAAACCTGGTTACATTTTTTGATAAAAGTGGATTTGAGTTCTTAGAAATGCTAATGAAACACAAAAAGAGAGACATGAATAAACTCATGTCTGACATTATTAATTATAACATAACTAAGGATTTGTTATTTGAAGTATAAAAGGACAGCTACTTTAACATATATGATGATTTAGAGAAGAACCTGGTTACTATCGGGAACATTAACAGAAGAAATCAATAAGGGATGCAAAGGAATATGAGGAAAATCATTCATACCTTGTTTCTATTTTTAAGCAAGATTCTTTAAATGAAGTTAATCAAAAATGCTGAATATATGGAAAATGGAGCTGCTGATCAAGACAATGCAGACCTACATGGTGTAGAAATAGATTTTTAGACTGATAACCAGTATGTCAATCATGATGGATAGCAAAACTATGACACAGAAGGGTAGGAGGGACTTCCAATGAACAGCAAGACTTTGAATAGGAGTGATGTAAGTGGAATTGGAGCAGAGCAAACAGCAGAATGAATTACTATAATAGAACCAATCATAAATATGACAAATGAAAGGGATTACTGAAGTTTCAAATGACTTTTTTATTTTTAATTACTGTGAGTTTCCTGTGGACAGCACAGCTATTAGTCTTCCTTAAAAAAAGCTTTTCATTCATACCTTCTAAAGACTGTACCAGGTAGTTGAATTTAAAGCTGTTGTATTTTGTTAACAAAATAGGGAAGGAAAATGGAAATTGTTTAGTAAACAGAAGATAAATGTTAACTCTCCCTTCCATCCTATGCTGGTGGTATTTGGAAAAGCCAGTGAGTCATATATTTGTAAATAATTTAAAAATAAGGGTAAGTGAAAAAAAAACATTTTAAACTTGAATAAAGATGAGCCTGATGTGTTTGTTATGTTGAAACACTGTCTGTGCTATGATTTGTGAAACCTGATAAATAGGAAGGATTGTTATAGTAAATTATTTTGATTATTAAGCTTAAATGTTGGAACATCTTCATAATGGTATTTTTATGTTCTTTTCTCAATGAATGAGATAATAGCATAAAATGCACTAATATATTTTTTATTGGAGTTACTTGTGGAAGGCTATATTTATGCTAATAGACTTCATTTTTGAATGTTTTATATCCCATGATCCTCCAAATTTTTGGGACCTCCTAATGTAGATAAAATGCTGCAAATCTACCATATAAGCCTGCTATATGTATATGTGGCTGTAAAACATAACCCTTGGACATCTTTACTGATAAATATTTAAAGGACAATTTTATCCATTTTCCTATCTTCTGAAAGATTTTGGAGATTTTTTTTAAGTAAGATACAGGAATTTTGGGTTTTCTTAATGGGTTTCTGTTAGTCATAGCAGTAAGTTATTGAGAACTTGAAAAACTCTAAGTGAATGTCTTTATCTTTAAATTTACCTGGAACTATAGTGAACAAGTGACAAATGCCTCACTTTCTCATTCAAGTGCCAAATCTTCTTGTGTCTTTTAGAATAAAAGTCTCTACTCACTCACTGTGAGTTTTATAAAAGTGGTTTATTATGTGTTAGCAGCAAATGGTAGTGGTAGATACAGTTCAGTAATTTCAATAAGATCTGAACAGGTTTTACTCTCTGAAATAAAAATGCTCATAAACTGAAGCAGATTAAATTAAACTGTCCATAGTAATTCTGAACTCCACAGTGTTCCTTTTCTCTGTAATGTTAGAATTAATATAAACTGCATTGTTTACTGTAGTTTCTCGACTGCTGTACATTTGACCCAACTTCTGTACTCAGTCATAACTGAACTGAAATTAATTGACTGCTGTCTTCTCCAAACTGAACAGACTTCTGTCTAGAAGGTATCTTTCATAATGCTAAAACCCTGGAAGATTCATATGAGTTCTGCATGCCTCTTTAACCTTGGTTCTCAAGCCTTCTACTTTCTAAGCAAATTCTGTTTGTACCCAAAATGTTCTGCAAATTTTTTTTAGCACATTTCATTTTATCAGTATTTTAGACTGAAGGTTATTTCTCTGTGCTCATTTGTATCTTTTCCCGAAACATTCTTTTCAATTGAAATTGTACTTACTGAAACTACATGGAAAGTGTGTAATATATAGTAAAGATATAGGTCTTCTTTAATATGGCTGCATTTCTAGGCCTATTCAAAGAGAATACTGTATTTATTGTCTAACAAACTACAATTAAGTGAAATCTGATCTTACAGCTCCTCCTGAGATGCCTGAACAGGGATCTACTTCTGTAGTTACCTCCAAATATGAAATATAAAATAAAGAACTGTATTCAAGTCAGATTGAGTCTGGCAAAAATATATCTATTCTTACAACTATGCCTGAAATCTCTGAACCTAGATTTGCTTTGCAATTATTTTATACATCTAGTAATATAGTTTTCAAAGGATTCTATAATGATCACCAGAACTACTATAACAGCTATAAATTATTTTCTCTTTCATCTCTAAATAAGCTTGCAATTTTAATTTTAGTTATGATGTGTCACTTGAGCATTTATAACCTGTTAATTATTTGCAAATGTAATTTAACTGGGCAATTCTTTAACATATCTTATCGATAAAATCACTTTTTACAGCTATAATTTATGTATTCCAACGCATAATTGCCATATACCATATATCATATTAATGTGTTTCTGTAAATCTTCAGATAGATTTGTTAAAGTGTTAACTAATAATCTTGTATATTTATGTTTTAAATCTCTGTGTGCTGAGATAATTGAAGTCTGCATTTAAATTTGATTTTCAAACATTCAGTAGTACTAAAACATAAGCTTTCTGCATTTCAGATTTATACCTGTGTATATGCTGTCAGTATATACAATAATCATTAAGTAATATGCACTGTATACTGTAACAAATGAAGCCTGACCTATCATGCTTTGAGTATATTGAATAACTGTTATTATATATTATTTAGGTGAATATATAACTTATCTTGATAAGACTATTACAAATAATTATGTCATTTTACACTTAAACCTAATGACTGAATAATGTGAGCTGTGATGTAGTCCTGCAAAGTCCAATCTGATTACATAGGAATAATATTTATGCATGTTGTAGAAACCATCCAGTAATGCTGTTAGAAATGTATTATACTGAACATTTAAAATAACTGAATGCAAATGTTATATTCTGAAATCTGACTGAAACCGACCATAAAGTGATACCTATTTATAATGGACAACTGTAACAGCTTTGCAAAAAATTTGCATTCTTTAGACTATCTAAATTAACAAGAAATGAATAACTTTTTGCAGTAGCATTCGAACACAAATAAAAATGTAAACTGAAGTCTAGTATTAGTTCAAGAAAATGATAAAAGTGGAAAAATACCAGCAATAGCAAAGTCCCAAGTCGAACAAAGTAAAAACTGTAATCTCCAAGAAACAAAGTTGACTCAGAAATGGCCAGGCAATCCAGTATGTAGAATAAAAACTTTCTTTATTCCATAAACAGACATAAGTGCCCTCGCAGAGATACTGCTTCATCAGATATAATTCAAAACTGATTTATTACCATTTAAATATAAAAAAATTATCACCAATTATCCAATCAGTAAAAACTTACTAAGAAAGCAATGCAGGGGGTGTGTGACATGTTCTGTGACACACCCTCTGCATTGCAAAAGTGCTGTATGACACCTCTGCAACCTGCTAAAGCAGGAAATGTGTGCAAATGCACAAATAATGGTAGATACATCCCTCAGAAGGGACAAAACACACATATTGCTCACAAACCTAGAAAGCTGATAGAAAACAGGTCATGCACTAGGATGAATTACAGAAGGGTAGAAGTCTGAAAGCAAATGTATGCCAATATTCCCTTACAGGTCATGCACTAGGATGAATTACAGAAGGGTAGAAGTCTGAAAGCAAATGTATGCCAATATTCCCTTACAGAAGTGCATGTTGACAAAGGCACAAATGATGGGGGGAATAAATAATAAATTAGGGACACGTCTGAAAAATTGCCCTCACACACTTAGAAAGTTGATAGAAAACAGGTTATGTATTAGCAGGAGTCTCTGAAGGATAGAAGCCTGAAAGCCAAATTAATGCCATTATTTCATGATTACAGTCCTCAATGAGTTGTTAGAACACCACAAGATTCACTTATATAACATAATAATATAATGATAATATATACTTTTTTCTAGCTTAAGGAATGTTTAAGCATAGCTAAGCGGCTGTGTGCATTACAAACCTCCACTTATCATAGCTGAAACATCCCATAGGAGATAAATGCAAATATACTGGTGAAATTTTCATGCCTACATAGTGTAGTGGTTAGACTCCTGTCTTTACATCCAGGCATTCATGGTTTGAGTACCAAGACAGATGGGAAAGTAGTGTTAAATTATTTTTGTAAACTTAAATTATGTAACAACTATTTTTTGTCAACCAAGGTAGTGTAGCAGGTCCAAAAGTGAGATTTCAGTCTAGAAAAGATGTGAACCCCCCCCCATATAAACAAAAGTGCCCCATACAGTATAGTCACACAATAATATAATTTAATGAAAGCTCATAGGGGGATATCATGGAAGGTAAACATAAAATTATAATATGTCAGTAATGATGAATCAATCCCACAATCCTGATACTTTATAAAATGAAACGTGAGCAATGCTAAGTAGTGCTCAGCTATGCTAAGATTGTGTAATCATTGCTTAAATGTAAATGCTAAGCAATAAGTAGCCCAGCTAAGTGGATTTTGCTTTGGTAAGCAGTGCTCAACATCTATCCCTTTAAGCACTGCCAACCTTAGCTAAGTGGGTTTGTGCTTAACTTAGCTTAGCTCAGCATATTCAAAATGGTCCAATGATGGCAAAGAACAGGAATCTGGCTCTATTTAAACCTTGCAGATGGAAATACAGTCATTACCAGTTGTAGCTAATCCTTGCAGGCACTATGGCTGGCGTAGGAAAGGGTTCATGCTTTCGGGTGCAACACTAGGGCATTCAGGAGTCCAGGATCATGGTTGGACTCCTAGTGAAAGACCATGAGGAGAGACTGCTGCAGTGCTAGTACCAGGGATCCCAATACAAAGCAGAGACCTGGGACCATCTTGCACGTGATCTCATCAGTGCTACTGGCATCCCTCAAAATGGTGAGCATGTCCAGTGCCATTTTGCTGACCTTAAGCATAGGAAGAGGGAGCTTATGGACCAGTGGCCCCAAGACCCATGGGCATAGAATGTCCCAGAAGTGTGTAAGTATCAGTATCAATTAGTGTTTACCGAAGTCCAGCCTGCATATGTGATTGATAGGTATGCATAAATGTTTCTTTACCTCCTGTACAGCTGCAGATGAGAGGGCTGCAAACATAGACACCCATGCTAGCAGGTTGCTAACGCTGTGCTGGGAGGCTGGTGAGTACAAATCTAGCTTGCAGTATTCAGGGCAAACAAATAGAAAGGAGAAGAATGACAACCGACAGTAGGTAAAAATGTGTACTGTGCGTAATGAATAAATTAGACATTAGCAGAGTAATATTGATGTATAGGATATCTATCAATAAAAGTGCCAGTACCCTTCAGTAAAACTAAAAACCCCAGACTGTTGTGTTTACTTTGGTATGTGGTGGTATGACTCTAAATGTGTACAGGTTCTGCCCAGCAACTATGGCTCTGACAGCGTGAATTAATTGAGGCTCATCTGACAAATAATGTGGAGCTGTAAAACAGGAGATCAACTATATGAAATGGTCCATGTATAAAGATCTGATCCCCGAATAGTAATGTGTAAACTATTATACTGTATCCCCTACAGCAGTGCTTTGTGTTAACCATTGCTTTCCAGGTTGTAATATGTCAAAGTATTAATACACAGTCATGAACCAAACAAAGGTGCAACAGTGCTTGTAAAAAACTGTAAAACCCAAAAGAAGCACTATTCGTTGCGAGTCCAATACCTTCTTTATTGTAACACCAAATAAATTAAGCGCTTTCGTCAGTTGAAACTTGACTTCATCAGAATTAAATACAAAAGATAAAACCCTGCTTTAATATATGGACTACTAGTCAGTGATTGGTCCAGTAATTTAAACAATTAACAAGTCTATTAACTTAATTGAGATTTAAAATACCAAAGGTTAATTTATCACATCTAATAAAATTTCTGCAAAATTCTTAATGTTCTAAAAACATTGTAGCAGTACAATATGTAATGGTAAAAAGCACAAATATCACAAGTAAATAAATATGTATTATTTGTATACAAATATCAACTATTTCTCATTTTACTTAAACTTGTTCTGCCCTTTCCTTTAAAATTGGTGCCAAATTCAAATATTCATTTAAGCCAGGAAACATTTGCTGCAAGCCTAAGCTGCCATATCAATTCCTTTTTCAATAATAGATTTTGCCAGTCTCCACCTCTGGCTTCCAAATGAACTAAATCTAAAATAGCAAAATGAAAACCTGTATAATCATTACATGTCATACTATGTTTATACAAAGCATTTGTAGCTTTTTTATTTTTATGTCATACAAATGCTCGTAAATTCTTGTCTTGAGAAGCCTCTCAGTCTTCCCAATATAGAAAGAACTACAGGTGTCACACATAGCAATATAAACTAACTTACTAGAAAAACAGTTGCCTCTCCTAGGGTAAACTGTATTATTGTTCTGGTTTTTCAAACATATTTTAGTATCCTGTAAGATGTAAGAACAATATTTACATCTCCCACAACACCTAGTACCATTGCTAATTACTTCATCTGTTACAAGACATTTTGGTCCACTTTCTAGAATCTTTTTCAAATTAAATCAAATTTTTGTAGTAAACACTGGTTTTTCACCCAAAACTTGATATTTGTCATGGTCACCTTTAAATATGCTCCAGTTCTTATGCAAAACATCTTTAACTTGTTGATATAGGGGACTGTATTGAAAAATACAAGTATGCTCAAAATTGGTTTCATTAAGTTTTTTATCAGTCTTACCAGAAGTTTCATTTTTTTCTAGTCCCTTACCTAATAATGGGGTATATCTCTTACCCCATTCAACGTACACTTCATAAAGAGTTTTTTCCACCAGACCCATAGGGTAACCCCTATCCAAAAACATGTTTTTTAGATATTCAAACTCAGGTCGAAGATCTTCCACAGAAGATGTCATTCTAGCTACCCTAATTGCTTGACCCTTAATTATACTTTTCTTCTGACTGAAAGGATGATGACTGTTAAAATGTAGATAATTATTACAAAAAGTTTTCTTACGGTACATTTTTGATTTAAATTTGTCCTTATCTTTAATAATGAGTGTATCAAGATAACTAATTTCATTGGCATCAAACTGAAAAGTGAACTTCAAAAAACTGGTAGTACTGTTGAGATATTGGATGAATAAAGGAATAGTCTCAACTGTTCCCTTCCAAAAATAAAAATATCATCCAAAAATCTACAGTAGTAATTAATGTAATCAAAATATTCACTTCCAAACACATATTCTCTCTCCCATCCTAGTAAAACGATGTTTGCATAAGTTGGGGCGCAAGCAGCACCCATTGCCACACCTCTAACCTGCTGGAAATATTCTCCCTCAAAAAACAGGTAGTTGTGGTCTAATATAAGTTCCATCATTTCACAAGTTAACTTGATTTCATCACCATTCATAGTAGACAGATTATATAAAGTCTCCTCAAAATAAGCTAACCCTTCTTGTTTAGGAATACAAGAGAACAAATCCATTACATCAATGGTTACAAAATAACCTTCAGCATTCCATATATGACTTTTTAGTTGACCCAAAAAGTCCCAAGAGTCCTTGACTAAATGTGGACACCTTTCTACAACATGTTTGATCTTCTTGTCCACATACACAGATAAATTATGGGTTTTAGACCCAGTTGCCGCCACTATAGGTCTGAAAGGTGGATGTTCTAAGCTCTTATGTACTTTAGGTATACCAAATATGCCAGGGATTTTAGGATGTTTGTTAGATAAAAAATCATAAACTACCCCTGTAATTCTTTGTTCCATCAAATATTCATACAGAAAACTATCAATTCTCTGATATGCTATATGTATTTGGTTTTTTGAACATATGGAGTAGTTATTAACATTGAATAGAATTCCCTGCATAATATTGGTATAATCAGTACTGTTAAATAAAACAATACCACCCCCTTTGTCCGGCGCCATTATGCGTATGCTTTTGTCATTTCTTAAATTTTGCTACAGGATTCTTTCTGTGTTACTAAGGTTATAAAAAATTCTCTTGTGTTTACCCCAAATTTTGTATATATCATCCTTAACTACTTATTGTTTGAACAAAATCAAGGTTTATATTATAAGATTTTAAACAGGGTAGACAGAAAATGTGATGGGACATTTAATAAGAAAGCAAAAAAATTGGACCGAGATTTAAAACAGTATCAAAGTGGCAATACATATCCTACTGATAAACTTTTTGTTTATAACCAAGGGAATATTGATGCTCAATCTCCCTTTAGGTCAGTAAACGATAACATTTTAGGCCCTATAGATTTAGAAATTACTGGGGAGGAAGAAGAATGTTTTGAAAGGGAAGAACAACTACCTTTTGAATACCAGGATTTTCCTTTACCACGACGCTCCAAAAGAATAGCGAATCGCAAACAAGTGACTTACAACATGGTATTCCAGAAACACATGGAGGCCCCAAGGTGGTAGTGACTTCAATTCTAAATGAGAATTCTAGTAACAAGTCAATACAAAATGTTTTGAATGGTTTCAATATTTATAATTATACTGATAGAGAAACCTTGCCAGAATATTTCTCCCTTTTTTCTAAAGGTTTTAAATGTGTACCTATTAAAATTCCAGACATTGCTGACACCTTAGTTGATATCCAACTTTACATGAGAAAATTGAATTTACAACTATTTCATTCTAAGGTTATGAAAATGGACACAGACTTTCCTAAAGAAGTGTGTAAAAAAAGAAGTATGTTTAATCCCCCGTTAGACCCATTAATTAATATGTTTGAAAAGGTAGTTAAGGATGATATATACAAAATTTGGGGTAAACACAAGAGAATTTTTTATAACCTTAGTAACACAGAAAGAATCCTGTTGCAAAATTTAAGAAATGACAAAAGCATACGCATAATGGCGCCGGACAAAGGGGTGGTATTGTTTTATTTAACAGTACTGATTATACCAATATTATGCAGGGAATTCTATTCAATGTTAATAACTACTCCATATGTTCAAAAAACCAAATACATATAGCATATCAGAGAATTGATAGTTTTCTGTATGAATATTTGATGGAACAAAGAATTACAGGGGTAGTTTATGATTTTTTATCTAACAAACATCCTAAAATCCCTGGCATATTTGGTATACCTAAAGTACATAAGAGCTTAGAACATCCACCTTTCAGACCTATAGTGGCAACTGGGTCTAAAACCCATAATTTATCTGTGTATGTGGGCAAGAAGATCAAACATGTTGTAGAAAGGTGTCCACATTTAGTCAAGGACTCTTGGGACTTTTGGGTCAACTAAAAGTCATATATGGAATGCTGAAGGTTATTTTGTAACCATTGATGTAATGGATTTGTTCTCTTGTATTCCTAAACAAGAAGGGTTAGCTTATTTTGAGGAGACTTTATATAATCTGTCTACTATGAATGGTGATGAAATCAAGTTAACTTGTGAAATGATGGAACTTATATTAGACCACAACTACCTGTTTTTGAGGAGAATATTTCCAGCAGGTTAGAGGTGTGGCAATGGGTGCTGCTTAGCCCCAACTTATGCAAACATCGTTTTACTAGGATGGGAGAGAGAATATGTGTTTGGAAGTGAATATTTTGATTACATTCATTACTACTGTAGATTTTGGATGATATTTTTATTTTTGGAAGGAACAGTTGAGACTATTCCTTTATTCATCCAATATCTCAACAGTACTACCAGTTTTGAAGTTCACTTTTCAGTTTGATGCTAATGAAATTAGTTATCTTGATACACTCATTATTAAAGATAAGGACAAATTTAAATCAAAAATATACCGTAAGAAAACTTTTTGTAATAATTATCTACATTTTAACAGTCATCATCCTTTCAGTCAGAAGAAAAGTATAATTAAGGGTCAAGCAATTAGGGTAGCTAGAATGACATCTTCTGTGGAAGATCTTCGACCTGAGTTTGAATATCTAAAAAACATGTTTTTGGATAGGGGTTACCCTATGGGTCTGGTGGAAAAAACTCTTTATGAAGTGTACGTTGAATGGGGTAAGAGATATACCCCATTATTAGGTAAGGGACTAGAAAAAAATGAAACTTCTGGTAAGACTGATAAAAAACTTAATGAAACCAATTTTGAGCATACTTGTATTTTACAATACAGTCCCCTATATCAACAAGTTAAAGATGTTTTGCATAAGAACTGGAGCATATTTAAAGTTGACCATGACAAATATCAAGTTTTGGGTGAAAAACCAGTGTTTACTACAAAAATTGGATTTAATTTGAAAAAGATTCTAGAAAGTGGACCAAAATGTCTTGTAACAGATGAAGTAATTAGCAATGGTACTAGGTGCTGTGGGAGATGTAAATATTGTTCTTACATCTTACAGGATACTAAAATATGTTTGAAAAACCAGAACAATAATACAGTTTACCCTAGGAGAGGCAACTGTTTTTCTAGTAAGTTAGTTTATATTGCTATGTGTGACACCTGTAGTTCTTTCTATATTGGGAAGACTGAGAGGCTTCTCAAGACAAGAATTTACGAGCATTTGTATGACATAAAAAATAAAAAAGCTACAAATGCTTTGTATAAACATAGTATGACATGTAATGATTATACAGGTTTTCATTTTGCTATTTTAGATTTAGTTCATTTGGAAGCCAGAGGTGGAGACTGGCAAAATCTATTATTGAAAAAGGAATTGATATGGCAGCTTAAGCTTGCAGCAAATGTTTCCCCTGGCTTAAATGAATATTTGAATTTGGCACCAATTTTAAAGGAAAGGGCAGAACAAGTTTAAGTAAAATGAGAAATAGTTTATATTTGTATGCAAATAATACATATTTATTTACTTGTGATATTTGTGCTTTTTACCATTACATATTGTACTGCTACAATATTTTTAGAACATTAAGAATTTTGCAGAAATTTTATTAGATGTGATAAATTAACCTTTGGTATTTTAAATCTCAATTAAGTTAATAGACTTGTTAATTGTTTAAATTACTGGACCAATCACTGACTAGTAGTCCATATATTAAAGCAGGGTTTTATCTTTTGTATTTAATTCTGATGAAGTCAAGTTTCAACTGACGAAAGCGCTTAATTTATTTGGCGTTACAATAAAGAAGGTATTGGACTCGCAACGAATATTAATACACAGTACAAGAACTATCTGCCATGCATGAATGTCAGAATTACAAGGTCAGATTGTCCAACCAAAATAGTATTAGGCAGAAAACAGTCATGCAACACATAGCAGTTCCTTAACAGCTCATTGTGTTGAAACGCAATCTTGTTGTACCTTTTTGCACAAACAGGCACGGTTCGAATCCTTGGAGTGATAGCAAGCTGTATGTATAATTTCACCAAAGAATATGTGAATATGTGTAGAAACAGTCAGGTAGTATTAACAGAAGTTTTCCTCCACAGGTCTGTCAGGTAAGGAAATGCTTCTATTAGCTGTAAGAAGGCTGTACTAATACACTGTGTACAACGCTTCCACTGTCCAACATCAACGCTGCAAATGACAGCAAGATAAGTACATACACCAAGTGGTTTCTTCCGATAACTCTCCCTCAAGTGTCACGCTGTCATGGCCAGTGGTCACTGTCACCAATACCCAGGGTGACAGATGGAAATCCAGGTGGAGTATGGCAGTAGCACACACACACACACACACACACACACACACACACACACACACACACACACACACACACACACACACACACACACACAAAATGAGTGCAGGGCATCCCTGTCAGTGTCACATATGTAACCTTGAATATGTGAATATGGGTAGAAACAGTCAGATACTATTAACAGAAATTTCCTGCACAGGTGTGCAAAGTAAGGAAATGTTTCTAGTAGCTGTGAGAAGGCTGTACTAATACACTGTGTACAACATGTCCACTGTACAACCTCAAGACTGTAAATGACAGCAAGATAAGTACATACACCGAGTTGTTTCTTCCAATAAATGTCCCTCAAGTGTCACGCTGTCATGGCTAGTGGTCACCGATGCCATTACCTAGGGTGACAGATAGAAATCAAATCAGAGTAAGACAGTAGCACACACACACACAGCATGAGTGCTGGGCACCCCTGTCAGTGTCACATATGTAACCTTGAATATGTGAATATGTGTAGAAACAGTCAGGTAGTGTTAATAGATATTCCCTCCACAGGTCTGCCAGGTAAGGAAATGCATGTATTAGCTTTAAGAAGGCTTTAGTAATACACTGTGCACAAACATTCCACTGCCCAACCCCAGACCATAGGTAGATGTAAATTGAGGTTATACCCAGAGACTAATGAGTAGAGTAAAGATCAGTACAGTTGTGAACAATTGAAGCCTACACAGTTGTTAATTGACATCTCTCTCCCCCACCCTATCTGCACCAATAATTCATACACATAATAAATGGGTATGTTGTTCTCCAAAACTAATGTTAGGATATGTTTCCTACTTTTCTGCAAATATTGAATCAATTGATTATTAATGTTCCCCCTTCAAATACTATCACTGGTGGCCTGTTGCTATCAATGTAATCTGCATGCCGTTATGATACCTACTGTTGCTCCATCTGTGCATGTTTTCTGTTTGCTATGCAACTGTTTCACATCTGTTGTTTTGGGTTAATTGGAACACCCATGCATGCTGTTAAAACTAATTTTTAAATGTTTTGTTCATGACTAACCAACGTATTTTGTAAAACCTCAACACCATAGCACATCTGGGAAGCCCACCTCATCTGACTGTGGCACCAGGCCCCAGTATGTCTGGGACCCAACCTGGGACCTCCTTGTCTGCTGGTCCTGCACCACCTTTGGGTGGAACTGCCTCAGGGGATGGGTCCCTTCACCCTCCAGAAGTGGGCATGGACAGGAAACCGTCACCCATAGCCAGGTCCAGGGTTTGGTGTGCAGCACCATCCAAAAGGAGTTTGTGGACAGGTGTGCCAGACTGAGGGCTGATTTGTGCATCTTGAAGGTCAGCCTGCCCCTCCTGTGCAGCCCCCAGCAAAGCCACCTTTGAGGCCGTGAAGGTGCAGTGGTGACTGCCCATGGGTGGGGACCTCGGTCCCACTGTATCCATTTGGGGACTCATGGGTATCTGATTCCCAACCACCCTCACCGTTCAAGGTGTTTACCCCCGCCACATGTGTCATATACCACCCTTGTCTGACTTGTCTGGCTTCTTACCCAACTTACCTCCCCAAAATATACCTACTATCCTTCCCCAACATCCCACTCTCACCT
This sequence comes from Protopterus annectens, assembly GCF_019279795.1. NCBI lineage: Eukaryota > Metazoa > Chordata > Ceratodontiformes > Protopteridae > Protopterus > Protopterus annectens. The sequence goes on along the minus strand of NC_056739.1, from coordinate 948,267,616 downwards.
TAAAAAAAGGCATCTGTTCCGAAAAAAAAATTACCCCCCATACATAGCTGTCCATTTCGCACATATGTCCACTGGACACATCTAATCTGTTCTATCTAGCTTGACAAAACATTACTGTTGTCCTCAGCCCACTCTCAGGGGTTTGAGTATCCAAATTCACCAGAAATTCACAGCTGTTGCTGTAGAAGAAATGGACAGGCATGGAAATTCCCTACACCCATTCTGCACATCCATAGCTACCTTTCATACTGTACTTCCCTCTGTTTGCCCCTTTTTTCACCACTTTCCTATCACCACTTTTTCTTTTCTTTTAAAGAATTTAGCATGGGAGTAAGCAGGAATAAGTGACAGCAAGTGAAGCTAAAATGGATTAGCTGTAGCTTGGCTTACAACTGCCTTAATCACTCTGTATCCATCAGACCTAGTTCTACCCAGAAACAAAGTATTCAGCACTGCCAAGTCTCAAACCTAGGATGCAGTGCACTACAATCACAGCAACATACCACTACACCACCAGAGCTATGAGAATCTGTAATGCTTTAACAAACATATCATGCATTCTGGTCATTTAACATTAAGGGGAAAAAAAAACATAAGTCTCAAACCCATGACCCTGTGCATTACAGTCAGAAAAATGTGCCACTACACCATCTGAGCTATAGAAAATAATGTTGCTTTTTCAAACATATCATGTAATAGAGCATACAACATTAGGGAGAAAGATGTGGAATCATTCATATGTTGTATAAAAGATATATATATATATATATATACATATACATAGGTTCATAGGTTCATAGGTAGGTACTAGGCTATCTGCCCGAGGGCATTTATAAGTCTAGCCAGAGTGTGCCGGCTTTCACTGCCCCATTGATTAAGTAACTGATCCTCTGTCAAGCGGAGCCAATGAAGTGATCCCAGGGGTGTATTTTCCATTACCCATCCACTCGTCAAGGTTTCTCTTAAAGAGTGTTAGTGAGGGGCTCTGCCTAATGTAGTTTGGAATTTTGTTCCAAAGCATGGGGAGTCTCTGTGACAGGAATCTATCCCTCCAGCATGTACTATTTATTGTTGTGGTGAGGTTTTTCTCACTAGACCATATGGCTCGCAGTGACTTGGATTTCTTTAGGTGGAGCATGTCCATCAATACTGAGTTGGACATGGCTTTGTAAGTCAGGCAGAGATCACCTCTGAGTAAGCGATATGCCACTGAGTACAGCCAGAGTTTTTTCAGTCGGTCTTCATAGGACATATGGTTGAGGCCAGTAATCCTCTTGGTGAGGTACTTTTGTGGTCTCTCCAGCTGTTGGAAGTGCCTTGTGAAGTACATCCTAAATGGAGCATTGTACTCTATGATGGGTCTGATGAGTGACGAATAGAGGGGCACTATAACCTCTTTATTTCTAGATGTGAACCATTTAGTAATTAGATGGGCCAGTAGAAGGATTTCCTAATTACTTTGGCAATATGATTGTCAAAGGAGAGATTAATATTTACCTGGGTCCCCAAATTTCTTATTACCTCTTCTGTATTAAGGGGGCTGCCACCTATGTGGTAATTCATGGGTGTTTTGTTTTTCCCAAATGGGATGACTATGCATTTTTTGGAATTTAGCTTGAGGCCATGACTTTGACACCAGGTGTCCATCTCAGTAAGGCCCTTTTGGAGGATGTCCGTGTCAACCAGAGAGTCAATTATGGCTCACAGTTTGCAGTCGTGTGTGTGTGTATATGTCTGTTGAAACATATATATGAAATAGTGAAATAGTAGATACATAATATAGATATACATATATAAAAATATAAAGGAAGAGAAATATATATATATATATATATATATATATATATATATATATATATATATATATATGTATAAATACACACACATTTATATATATATATATATATATATATATATATATATATTTATAAACATACACATTTATATATAAGTATGTATATAACATGCAGTGCATTCAGACCTCAGAACCATACCTCTCAACCTCTTAGTGCAAAAGACCTATACAAAGGCCATAAAATGGGGGGAATGGGCACATGTAGGGACACATTTCAAATATCGCTGTTAGAAACAAAGACATTTTCTACAGCAACAGGATGCATTTCAGCAAACAATTACTGAAGGATATGAGAATGGAAATTGAAATCCTATGTCATTATTTACTGACACAAATCCTTGAATTATCACAGTGATTTACCAGACAAATACAAATAAATTGTGGAATAGAACAAAAGTATGGACAAAACATCTGGACATTCTGTGAAAATCCTGGCAGTGGAGAGATATGCTCAGAACTCCTTAGTGCAATGAATCTGGGCCAAGCCTGACAAAGTGGGGGGGGGGCAAAGGCATGAAAATAGGGACATATCCAAAATACATGAGTAGATAAGCTGAGAAAGTTGATGTAGTAACACTGTATGTCCTAACATATATTGACTGAAATATCTCAAGTCTGGGACTCAATTACTTCTCATTCGCTAGTAACCTCAATCCTCACATCATCTCACTGATGTGTCAGGAATACACAACAGTTATGCGGACCACATCAAAGATAACTGGACATCCTACAAATGTGTGGACATAAAACATTAGGGAAACTACACTCAGCTACCAAGCAACATCCAAACTACAATCAGACTGACATAACACTACCCAAATCCATCTCTGGGGCTGTACACATGTATTTTCAAATATAACAGGCACTACAGCGATGTAACACTAGTGGAAAACAGACACTGGTGTTAAAGTGCATACCCACAACCAATTGCACCACAGTCACAGCAACATACCAGTAAGCAAACTGAACACTACAGTATAATGACTGTGTGAGCAACAATATCCCATTTTCACTCACACATTACCCCTACATATATTGCTCCAAGTGCCAGTGTAGTGGGAATCTTGAGGTATTACAGGGCATATCACGGTCTGCCTGTACAAACATATACAGGTGATAGGGAACCAGAAACCAGAGCAGCATGCACAGTCAGATAGAAAGGGCCCATGACACTCACATGTACCCCCCTCCTTACACAGTCCAAATAACATGTACACACCATACTGCTACACAATCCTGACAATCTGTTAACAATAGCCAAACATACACAGACTTCTCAAATGTACAGTTTCCTACAGAATGCATAGGCACAGGACTCATATCTATGGCCACTTCCTTGTTACATGTCTGGGGGTCTATGATATCACTGGGATGGTAGCAGGAATGAAGGCAATAAATAATGATACTACAGACCTCTGAACTTCTTAGTTCATAACATCTGGACAAAGCCGGACATAATTGGGGGACAGAGGCCCAACCACAGAGGTATATTGAACATATTGCTGTTATAAAATTTAGACAGTTGCTGGTGTTACCGGGTTTGTTGTAACATGTCTTTTCTGAGGGATATGAAGTCAGTAACACCAATGGATGTTAGCATTTACAGAGTGCATTCCCCAGAGTATCCTACTGATTAGCAAAAGATGACAACTGTCTGGGGAACAGACCAAACATATGAGCCACGCATCTGACAGTGTCTAGGCCTCTGGACAGTGTAGAGGTATGACTGCAGTTATGTAACAGAATGGAAATCCCCTGACATCTGCCAAACATGTCACCCAGCACAGTAAGACCAGCACAACACTCTGCCACATGACCTCTGGGCAATTACCTATGTATATGCAAATATAGCATGCACTACAGGGATGGAACAGAAGTGAAAAGCAGATAGTGGTGCAAAAATGTCCACCCAAAAACATTTGCACCACAGTCACAGCAACTTACCAGTACCCAAAATGAACTCCAGAGTAGAATGACTGTCTGAACAAACATATCCAGATTGCTAGTCACACACTACACTGACATATACTGGCCAGTATCGCAGAGTACTGGGAATCCTGAGGTGTTACAGGACATTTCGACATTACAGGACAGCGAATCAAAACTAACTCTGCACCATGGTTGACCAAAGAAACTAAACAAATCATGCGTCATAGAGATAAGTCCTGGAAGCTCTACCTGAAAAATAAACTATCCTCTACCTTACTTCTATACACCCAACTCCGCAACCACGTAAAGAAACTCATTACCAAAGACAAAAAAAACTACTATATTAAACTTCAGTCCAATAACAATAAAAACCCTAAACAATTTTGGAAATCAGTCAATTCCCTTCTTCATCCCAGATCGCAAAACAACCCCTGCCCCAACCCTAATCTATCCGACAACGAACTTAGCTCCCACTTCAATGCCTTCTTCATTGAATCCATAGCCAAACTAACCATAACATTTCCTAATAACAACCCACCTAACTCCCTTTCCTCTCCACCCAACAACCCAAACAATAACCCCCCCAATTTCTGTCTCAAACCTGTATCCACATCTTTTATAAAAAAGCTTCTCTCCAAGCTAAAGCCAGGTTCTAACGCCCCTGACAACATTCCCCCTTCCTTCCTCAAACATGCAGCTGAAGGTATCGCCCTTCCAATTAGTATTCTCATTAATAGATCCTTAACTGAGTCATACATACCCAAACTTTGGTGTTCAGCCTACATCCTACCTCTTCACAAAGGAGGCAAAAACACCTCTATTTCTAACTTCTGCCCTATCGCCTTACTCTCTCCAATATCTAAAATTCTAGAAAAATGTGTCCACCACCAATTCTTACCCTATCTCATTCATAATCACCTCCTTACACCCACCCAGCATGGCTTCCGTCCCAGCCACAGTACCATAACTGCACTACTATCCTACTTAGAAACTATCAATCAAGCTTGAGACTCTGGACTCATTGTATCCACAGTACTGCTAGACCTTTCAAAAGCTTTTGACACCATCTCCCACACACACCTTCTTCATCATCTGGCTAATCTCAAATTCTCCCCAAACACTCTTTCCTGGTTCTCCAGTTACCTATCTGATCGATCTCAAGCAGTCAAATGGAAGAACTCATTCTCTTCCTTTTTGCCAACATCTACTGGCGTTCCTCAGGGATCCATCCTTGGACCCATGCTTTTCAACATATTCATAAACAACCTTCACACCTTTATCCCTGACACCACAGTCATCCATTACGCAGATGACTCTACCTTGGTCTGCTCTGCCCCTAACCTTCCTGAACTCCAGACCAAAACCCAATTGGCCTTTACCACCACAGAGAACTGGATGCATCAAAACCACCTTTCTCTTAACTCCAATAAATCCAAAATACTAATTTTTCTCCCCTTCAAAGTTTCCTCTCTGGACAAAAACACTTTCAGTATTCTTAGCCAAACTAACGCTGCCATTGAAGTGGTCCCCTCTGCAAAACTCCTTGGCATCACCATAGACGAACACCTCAAATTTGATCTTCACATACAACATAACATTAAGAAAACCCACCAAAAGCTAGGTATGCTATATAGGAACAATCACTTCCTTTCAAACTCCACTAGGCATACCCTGGCAACATCCTTCCTCCTACCTTCCCTTCTATACGGAGCCCCTCTCCTAACCAACTTGTCTGCTACCAACACCTCTAAACTCGAAGCTTGCTATAATAAGATCTCTAGATTTGCCACCAAATCCAAAACATCAACTCACCACTGCCACAGCCTTCATTCTCTGAACTGGCTAGAACTCCCTAATCACCTAGACTATCTACAACTAACCGCCGCTCACAAACTAATATTCTCCCCTAATAAATGCCCAGCCTTAAAGGACATCCTTCCTCCATACATCCCTAACAGATAACTGAGATCCGAAAACCAAAACCTAACCTCCATTAGTAAACCGAAATGACCAGCTGGACAGCTTTTACTCTCCTTCTCACCAGGTAAAAAATGGAACTCTCTGCCTACTTCACTTAGGACTATACCCAACACTGAATCCTTCAAAACTCAACTTTTTCTTCACCTATCCTCCAAATGGAAATGCTCCTGCTTTCACCCCACTTAAATTCCATAGGGACTCCTAACTAAGCACCCCTACTCCTACTCCACTATACTCTCATACTTATTCTAATTTCTCAAAATACCTACAACTATCAGACTTTAAGTGATTGTAAGCATATAAATATTGATTCAAAAAAAAAAAAAAAAAACAAATCTGCCATCAAGTTCTCTGCAACTCTCAAATGTTTTAACCCTACTTGTTTTTACAAACTATATTGTCTGTATTTTTACTTTGTAACCTTTATTTGCATTGTATAACCTATATTGTATTATACTGTTCTTGGAGCTTTTCTCCCCGGGCCTCCACTGAAAATGGGCACTTCTTGGCCCAGTGGACTTCCCCGGTAATCAAACTGAAATAAATAAATAAATAAATAAATAAATTTCACAGTCTGCCCCTACAAGCATACAGACCTGATAGACTACCACCAGCCACAGCAGCATTCACAGTCAGATAGATAAAGGATGTATGGCACTCGCATCTTCAATTCTCCCTATCCAACCCAACAAACAGCTACACACAACACTGCTACACAATCTTGGCAGTCTGTTCACAATGGCCAAACATACATAACTGTCATATGTACAGATTTCCACAGCATTTCCAAGGTGTGGAACCATAATCCTGACCACTGACACATATCATGGCCAGGAGTATGCTAGGTCACTGGGATGATAACTGGAGTGTAGTCGGTAATTAATGATATACCATACCTCTGCACCTCATAGTGCAGGACATCTGGACAACACATGACATACTTGGGGGGACAGGTGGCCTGAGACAGGGACATATAACACATAATGGTGTTACAAACTGAAGCATTAGCTGGTGTTACACGTGTTGTTGTAACATAACATCCCTGAAGGATATGATGTCTGGAACACCAATGGATGTCAACAATTAGTGACTATAAGCCTCACATTATCCTACTGACCCCACAAAAATAGGCACTGTTTGAGGAACTGACTAAACAAAACAGGCAAACCTCTGGCCACTCTGTGGACAACATGCCAGTTGAGAGGTATGTCAAAGGCATATCACTGTCAGGTGTCAAGTCACTCAGTAAATGCATGTCCAGATGAACCCTGTCAATTTAGCAACCCTCCAAGTCTATAACAGCACTAATGACATGCAATTTGTACTCAATTCTGGAGCTTTGTCCCCCACGTTGTTGGGCTGTCTCTACATGTCCTTTCCTGTGAGGTATTCCCACCTACTGTCTGTGAAGCTGTAGCCCCACACCTCCATAATGTCCCCTGCACAGGCAAGGAAAAGGAGCAAGGCCCACATGAAGGATGTCCCATATGTTGGAACTAGCAGCACTGTCCAAGCCCACACCACAATACTATGAGGGCACCTACATAGATGTATGGACTCAGCAACCACACTGCAATACTATGTGGGCACCTACATAGATGTATGGACTCTGCAATACCTAACAGGGCAACATCATCCTTTCAAGGAAGGCTGAATGCCTATGTTGGACAGTAGCAATACACAACTACCATCATAGGTGGAAATAATTGCAGGAAGGGCCAAGAAGGAACAGGTGCCTCATTGGCAGCAATGTCTTTTTGTTCTGCACAAGCAAATAAGGTCAAAGACGATGTGCACAAAGGCTGTCTTTGAGTGCAAACTGGATACATCCACCAAGGCCAATCACTAGGCCTTCCAGACATGTGTCTGCAATTCCAGAGGCAACATGCATACCTGATCTGTAGTGGTGGTCAATAACACCACATACACATATGCCATAGATATAGGCAACTGCAGACAGGTGAAGTGTAACATTCAGCCCCCTGTTCCCCCCATAGGTACACATGTGCATGTACAGCACCTGTCCCCCTCCCCTCATGATCAGGAAGCAGGTCTGTAATGCCCTCTCAAAGGCAACACATAGAGGTCTCCATAGGTCTGATACCATTCCTGGCTGCATCCTACATGAACACAGGCATGGGATCTCAGACACATTCTGCAGTGTAGTCAACCACAGCCTGAGAACTTGTGTCATCCCATCTGCACAGAGGACAGGCAGAAAGTTGATAGAAAACAGGTTATGCATTAGCATGAATGTTCTGAAGGATGCATGTCTGAAACTGAAATGTATGCCATTATGTCATGACAACAGTCCTCAATGATATGGCCAAAAACCTCAATACTCTCCATTTAATATAATAATATAATATTAATATTCAATAGGAGATAAATAAAAATATACAATTCAAATCCCCAAACCAAGGTAGTATAGTGGTCAGAGTCACAGCTTTGCATGTAGGCATACACGGTTTGAGTATTACAACAGACAATCCGATTTTACATGGGAAAACAGTGTTAAAAGTACTATTTTTATATTAAAATATGTGGTCAGTTATTTTTGTCACCAGGGGTAGTGTAGCTGGTGTAAAATGGAAGTGTGAGTGCATATAACATGTGAAACCACCCACCTATACATGTGTCGCATGCAGTATAGTTACACCCCTTGCTACTGTAATGAAAGCACATTTTATACTTTATAAGAAATATATAAAAAATAATATATAAAAATATAATATAATATAACATAATGATATATTATTATAATTAGGATAATATAATATAATAATATAATATTATAATATTATTATAATAATATAACATAATATATAGAGAGAAATATATATAAAGAATATTTTATAAGAATAAACTGTGAGCAATGGTTAGCAATCCTCAGCTATGCTTAGCAAGTTTAAGCATTGCTCAAACGTGAATGCTAAGCAGCAGGTAGCTCAGCTAAACAGATTTGTGCACTGATATACATCACTAAGTGAAGCCAACAAAGATTAAGCATCTGTACCCCCGGGATTCAAGAAGCTCGGCACAAGGAAGGTTTTAGACTTGTGCCGAGTGTCCTCACTACAGGTGGCGCATCAGCGCCATATGAATATGTATGAGGGCACGCCGTTGCACCCTTGACATGCACAGAAATGTGTGCAAGTGCAGCGGGTGTGTACAAGTGCTCTACGGAGGCATAAACATGCCCTGACACTTGCAAAACCTACTATACCTACTAGTAGAGCCCACCCCTGATAGTAAGTCAGTAAGTCAGTGTCCATGGATACTGAAATGTATGCTAAGCATGCAAGAGTGTCCATGAACAGTGAAATAAAATGAAAGTAGTGAACACACAAGAACGTAGTGGAATGTAGAGCCTTGTCCCTAAAACTGTCACAATTAGATTCCCTGTCCCCGTGTCCCTATTATACATTCGAATTGCAGCAATAGCAAAGGTGTAAGCAAAGCGCAGCGTGTCTGCACGTTTCACCCTCCGCTGAGCGTAGCTTACTCATCATATTCATTCAAATAGAGAAAAACATGCAGAATCAATGTAAGTGTCAATAGTGTAGTGTTTAGAGCATCTGCCTATCAAACAGGCAGTCACGGTTCGAGCCTAACAATAGCACATATCATTTTCTATGTAGAATGAATGGCGTTTTGCCATAAAACTGACAAAAGAGTATCGCATGAGATATTCAACTTAAATATAATTCAAGCAAAGTGGCACTGTCATAATGAATAGGGTACTAGTAAGCAGGTGTAAGCACAAATAAGCAGCAGTAAACACATATAAGTACCAGTAAGCAAGTCTGAGTGCACTTGTGTGGGTCTAAGCAGTGCCAGCACAAGAAATGTATATAAGTATATACAGATATATAATATATATATATATATATATATATATATATATATATATATATATATATATATATATGAAGAAAGAACAACGTAACAATAAGGCATACAAAAAGGAATGAGAAGGGAATCAACAGCAACCCCAGTATTATATAGCGCTGTCAGAGTATGTCATATCCAGCTGGGCAGGAGTGAGAAAAGCACTGCTACTCACACCACAGGCAGGATATTACCAGTGGGAGTAACATTGTTGATTTGCTAAGTCTACTTTTCACACAGAGGGTAGTCCCTAGTGGGACTACTCAAAAGTTGATAGACTATTTGGCCTTCCGACCATTACCCAAGCAAGGACAGGTATGTTCAAGGACTAAATGGTGAAAGAGCCTGAGAATACATGGGTTGGGACAACCTACTTGTAGGGCCCCTAATGCTCTGGAGAGGGCAATGTGTGGAGGTGTGTCATGGCTGTGATAACAAGTGGACAATGGATGATATGTATGCATTTTGAACACGGGTGGGGTGGAGGAACTATGGGTATGAAATTATGGAGGCAGGCATGCCAGAGTTGGATGGGCTAGTTCTAATTGGACCGGCCCGTGGAGGTCAGCAAGTTTGTTATAGGTATATATGCATACTCACATGCAGACATCAATATGTAGAAGTACATTCTATGTAACACATTCATTCCATTTGCAGATATAAATAACATGAATGTGCCCTTACATACCTCGACAGTAGATAGAATAATAGGTTGTGCAGAAGAGGAATGGGACGAAATTGTTAAAACACAGAGGTGTGTACAATGTCTGAAGTCAGTGCTGTGCTGTAAATAATTAAATGTGAGGGCTTCCACACACATGGTATAATTCCTGTAATCTGCCTGCTACAGCAACGCCAAATACTAAACCAGTCTATTTTTAAAAGAAATATGCCAAACATGTACATAATTAGGCTCTCATGTGTAACGTATGAGTTACCACATAGTCATACATATTAATTTATTGTAGTGTCATGTTAACGGGAGTAAGGATGTAATGAAGTATAGAGTCTAATCCTAACATAAACGCATGCGTGTCTCATGTGGGACAACCCAAAAATTGTGAATAGTATTCTTTTCATCGCTCATGTCACCAATGTTTGTGGACTAAATGTTTGGGAGTTCTGAGGATACGTGGAGTGAGTCAACCAATGGGATGGGTCCATAGGAGTAGGGAGTGGCCAATGTGGAGTGGTGTGGATACACTGCAAACCTGACTGGAGAATGGATGACAGCAGTGTTAGGGAGGCATTGGGATGTGTGTTTGGGGAACCAGGAGCCATGGTTATATGGGTATATATGCAAATGAAACAGCACAGCAATAGTGTATTGGTTAGAGCAACCCCCTAACGAACAAACATTCCTGTATCGAATCCCACTGTATCACATACCATTTGCCATTGGTAATCCGTACATGAACATATTGCGACATCTGTCCGCTGTATAACCTGCAAATTATCAATTAAAAGTTAACTGGAGTGAAGTGTCAGTGTCATAATGAATAAGGCAGTAGTAAGCAGGTCAAGCAAATATAAACACCAGTAGCAAGTGTAAGTGCGTTTGCGTGGGGTATGTATTGCTTTACAGACACACATGCATATATATATATATATATATATATATATATATATATATATATATATATATAGTTGTTGTGTCTTTCGGCTTTTCCCGGTTAGGGGTCGCCACAGTGGAACTCCGGTCCGCTAATGATTGATTTTTACGTGCCGAGTTACCAGCCCTGACGCACAACCTTCAACGAAGGTATGCCCATTCACGCATGTCTCCACGCAGAAGACGCTCTAGCTGAGAATCGAACCGGACAGCGTCTTACTGTGAGGCTATATATAAGCACCACCATATATATATATGTATATATATATATATATATATATATATATATATATATATATATATATATATAGTTGCAGACACTATACAGATATACAGCTATGATAGGAAACAGCACACAAGAATGACATATGTTCACAGGCTATGCCAATGGAAGTGAGGAGCTCAAGCAAGAAACATGAAACACGTAGCATGACCTTCCAACCCCCCTAGTCGGACATGGGAAACATACACACAAACAATGTAAAGAGTCCACTGCTCCCCAGACCACAGGCAGGATACAACTGGGGGGGGTACACAGTGCACCCGTGAATTCTAATCTTGGAACACAAACTGGAACGTCCCTTGCGGGACACCCCAAAAATTGCCGAGACCAAAAGAAGGTGATAGTTAGCCATTCTGGCTGGGGTGTATACATACTTGGAATAGAAGGGTGGGAAACCCTTATGACCTATGGGTTCAAGACAATTGTATGAAATGGGTCCCATGAAGTGGAGAGTGGGCAGAGTGTAGTGGTGTGTCCAGAACAGACCAGGACCCAGAGTAAGGATGGGTGCTGTTGAGGAGGTGCGGTTGGGAGAACTATAGGTAGCTACTTATGGGTCTAGGTGTGCAGGTGTTGGCTGATGTGGGCCTCTATGGACAGCCCTAGGGATGTATGCAAATGTGTTCATTGGCCAGAGGCATCACCCAATGAGCAGCCACACCCACTAGGAGTCCAACTGCAGCAAAGTGTAATCTATATAGCAAGGAACGGAATAACCAGATGTAGACATATATATGTAGAGGTATGTGTGTGTATATCTACCCATAGTGACATAGAGATAAGCCTCTCCCTCTCCATAGTACAAATGTATACATACAGAGACAGAATACAGATATAAATATATACATATGCAGACACACTTAGACGCATGTGTTGTGATATATATATATATATATATATATATATATATATATATATATATATATATATCTATAGACAGCAAAATATAAATATACATGTATGCATACATATACAGATATATCTGTATATAGTAATGTATATATAGATATATATATATCTATCTATCTACCTATATATATATATATATATATATATATATATATATATATATATACACACACATATATGTGACTGTAAATATACACATGTATATAGCTAGGATATGATACAGCAGTTACAAGTAACATATGTTCACAGGCCGTGAATATGGGGGTGAGGGGTCCAATAACCAAATGTGTAACATGTAGCATCAACCCTCCCACCCTCCCAGCTAGGCTGGTGAGACATACAGACACACAATAAAGATAAACACACCACTGCTTCCCAGACCACTGGCAGGATACTACCAGTGGGAGAGACCTGCCAAGTCTAATTCTGAAACCTAGACATCAATGTCCCTTGTGGGACACCAAAAATTAAAGATCAGAGGCAGTCCCGGTAATGACTTATCAAACTAGCCTGTAGATGTGCACGGACCAGTAGGTTGTGCAAGCCTGATAACCCATGGGTCAACACAACATACGACTTGTGTTCTGACACGGGGAAAGTGGCAGTTTGTAGTGGTGTGTTTATACCTCACCTGCACCTACAGTAGGGGTGAGTGCTGTAGAGGAGTGGCAGGTGGGGGAACTATAGGTATGCAATTATGGGCCTATGCATGCGGGTGTTGTCTGGCGCAGTCATATTAGGACCATCCTGGGGATATAAGTAATATTCCAAAATGGGCATAGCTGATGTCCATACATCTCAACCCCTAAAAGCACATCTACTGGACAGGACATAAACCATTGGGGGAACAAATAGGGACCATAACTCTGAACTGTCTCCGATTTCCTGGGATGTCCCAGATTTTGACTCGATTTCTAACTCTGCCCCACTTAATCCCTCCTAAAACTAGTGACATTTGGAGGAATGGTGGTGAATTAAACGTAATGAATAACGACAACAATTAAGAGTTATAAACATCATTTAACTCAGACAATGTGTATGAATTTATATACTCTGAGTATGTCAATGTGTCAGGTTAATAGCACCAATAATTTAAATGTGTCCCTGATGTTGTTATGCCGTGTTTCTGATTCAGTTCGTATATTTCCCCAATTGTAAGAGAGGTGTGATAGGGACAGAAAGCACATATTCCACTGACAACCTTAGAAAGATGATAGAATATTAGGTATGCAGTAGCATGACTCAGCTGAAGGATGTGGGTTCCAAAACCCAATTACTTGTTTGTATTGAAGTGTGTCAGTTCCCATGTATTAGCCAGATGGGTGTAGACTGTAAGAGGAACACACCGATAATATGAATCCAACTCTGGACAGGCCGCGGATTCCGTACAGTCGAACAGCATGCTGTTGCCTAATGGCCAGCCATTCCCGATACTGTAGGCATGTAATCTGATGTAATAGGCATCACTAGGTAATATCATAGCCTCACTCCCACGCAGGGGTGTGAGTGTCAGATGCAAACACCAAATGCAGTGCATTTGCAAGTGCGGGAGCAAGCGGGTGTAAGCCTGTTTGGCCACCAGTATGCGAGTATTACACTGGTAAAGCAATATAGAGGCTGAGTGTAAGAAATTGTAACCAGAGATTAGCATTGCTTAGCACCACGCAAACCCATGCACACCTTCTCACAACTGCTTTAATGTGCCTTAATTACACCGTATTCAATGGCCTTGTTCTGCTCAGTAAAAAAATAAACGGCCTCTGCAAAGCTAGAAACCAGGACCCTGCACACACAGCTATTGTGATTTACCACTAAGCCATGGCAGATATACAGACATCGGACCTTATCACAAACATATCATCCAGAGCTGTCATTCAACAGTGTAGGAAATGTATTCCATCATGTAGATGTATGTGTGAGTGTTTATGTCCAGCATATAGATATATACATATATATGGATATATCAGCAACATCCCATGAGACAACAAAGCATTACAAAGGAATGAAAATGGAAACACCAGCAATGCCTGTATTATGTAGTGGTGTCGTCCTATGTAATATCAAGACTCCCTCAGACAGACATGTGTCAGTCATGCACACAAACATTTGTACATTGGCCATATACATCACTCTGTGTATGTTATTTACATTAACACAACAGTTCCTGTCCAATCATTATGTGAGAACAGTTCTCTTGCAAGGTGCTGTGTGTGACATCATCATCATGATAAAGGTAACTGGGGTAACCATTGAGGGACTGGTAGTGTTGTGTGTACAATGGAGTCGTCCGCATCACGTGTACCTGGAACATTTAGGAGTCATGTGCATACTAGGATCGTGTGCCTGAGAGACAGGGGTGAGGACAAGGGTTACATGTGTCCAGTAGACACATGTGTGAAATGGAAAGCTATGTATGGGGCAAATGTTGTTCTAGGAACCGATTGGCCTTTTGTTTCTGTAGGGTGAGAGTGGGATGTGGGGAAAGGAGAATAGGTATGCTTGTGGAGGATAGGCAGTGTAGGATGACAGACAAGACAGCATACAGGGTCAGTATATGATACATGGGGGGGATACACCTCGGATGGGGAGGGGTGTTCGGCATTCACAAACCCATGAGCCCCCAGATGGAAACAGTGGGATGGAGGTTCCCAGCCATGGGTAGCCACCACTGTACCAAAACAGCTGCAAAGGTGGCAGTGCTGGGGGCTGTCTAGGAGGGGCAGCTTCACCCTGTAAATGTGACACTTTGCCCTTGAGCTGGTGTATCTGGCCTCAAAACCCCTTACTGAGCCCCCTACACACCACGTCCAGGACTGTACAACAGCGGACATGTCCCTGTCTGGACCTGCTCCCAGGGGGGACAAGCCCCATCCTCAGTGGTGGTACCACCAGAAGGCGGTGCAGAGCTAAAAGAGGTGGAAGTTAAAGACTGGGTCCCAGATGTGCTGGTGACGGTGCCATGGCCAGCTGAAGTGGGACAGGAGGTTCTGCCGGGACCTATAAACCCATACAGTCTAGAGTGTTGCAGTTTAAACACAGATATGGCTTAGTAATAGTCAACAGCATTCAGGATTACTTACAACAGCATGCATAGATATGACCATCAACCCAACACAACATATGGTATACATTTGCAGAGAGAGCACAACACATGCATATATACTGCATGACATCTGTACAATGTGTAGAAGACTTGTGACTGCAGCTATGAACAGTGGCCCATTACTGGCATGTCACTGACAACCCCAGACAGTGTCTGTCATACCACTGTTTCATGTGACATATGTCAGTCAGGGATGCGATGGCAGTAACACATCACTATCACCATGTACTGGCTGCAATCCTCACACTATGCTCCTGCTGTTCACAGATGTGAGGTCAGTGAGTAACACAGGAAACAAATGGTTCCACACACTGACCAGTCCACAGATGGCCCTACAGATGGGGGTCCCTCAGAAACAGAGCACTGTCTTGTCAGTTTTAAAGCATACAGAATGGACATTACTACACACAACTTGTTAAACAGGCAGTTGTCTCAATGAAGCATAGCTACACTTACATGCTGTAATCTGGCACATCACCCTCCTGTCTTTAGGCTATTTCCCACTGTGTATGTTGTTTGAGGAACATCCAGATATCATCTGTGATGCCGTTTATCAAACACCAGATCCAGGTACCACTAACAGCGACTGTCATGGGCAAACACCAGCATGATGTTCCTAGATATTGTACTGTGTTTTTCAAGTGAATGGCTATGGGAATATCATCACAGCTGTTCCACATGCAATCAGCTAGAGGAGGACTGCAATAGATGCAGAGGCCATCACCAGAACATGACCATCACTTACAATACACAAGCTGCTGCTGAGCAGGTGTACACCTCCACATCCACCAGAGAGTGTGTGGGAGGGACAGACAGAGACAAAGTACATCAGAGAAGGGCTTGGAGACTAAACCCTAAGCATCGTCTGTCACACACCTACCAGTACAGGGGTACAAACCCCTGACTGACTAGTCATTACTATTACAAGTGCATGCAGTTACTCCATGTGCCACAAAGCTGACATGTTGGTGTGCTGTAAGAACATATATGTGTGTTGGTGTGTGACATCTGCAACAGAAATATTGTAGACATACATTAGGTCTAGCACACATGGCTGTCCACATGAACGGATGTCATTTTCAACACAACGACACTCTCTAATGGACTCACATTGACACTCTTTGCCATGCCCACAAATACACTCCCAAACCACATAGTTTGCCACACTGCAGTAATGCACAGGTACTACATGCACCAGAGGGGATATCCGGAGGTTCTATGGGCTAGGGCATGTGAACATGTTTGACATCTGTCGGTATGCCAATGGGAGTTATACTTGGAGAGACTGTGTTTGGGAGCATCATACCCCACACGCAGACACAAGGTGCCAGTACTGACATGCATGTGTGCACTACATCATGGGTGTGTAGTGTTTGGCTGTGCAAGATGGCTGTACAAGGCTGGGTGAGGGGTAATCCTTGGCATCACACCACCCAACAATGGTGTGCAGTGTGGTACAGGGGTGTAGTGTCTGCAATGTTCCACACAGATGGGTATTGTATAAACTGTCCTGACATCCTGGTTACCATTGTGTATGGCCATAGCTTTGCAATGCATGCCATGTCTGTGGTTGATAATCTTTGACATGGACATTGCCTGGGATGTGCATGTCCCACAATAATGTACAGTGACATGTACAGGTGTACCTGGTTTGGCTGGCACATGTTGTGTACACAGACTGTTATCCTCCGATATGCCAGTACTGGCCTGGTGTGGCAGAACCTGTTTATAGTCAGCAGGTTGACCCTGCACCTGCATTGATAGCATGATAGAGGTATTAACTGGTGTTAGTGGCATCGGTCCATACAGGACACATCTGTAAGGCATTGTATGGCCTCTGTGAATCACATTTCATGGCACCACATATGTTGCAGGCATCCAGTGACGAACATAGTGAAGGCACATTGTCCACAATTATATGCCTATTGTACTGCTGTACAGGGTGCCATGCTGTCTGCAGCCCACTGCAATTACACCATGCCTACTATCTGTCATCAATGAGCAGGGCACTAGCAACATAGCGGGCTATTCTAGGCGAGTGTGTTTCTGTATGACACATGGGTTCAGGACGTATTTCGGGTAATAGTAGGGCTGCATACTTTGTCCACCGGGCCTTTTTCCAGATGTAGGGGAATGACTTGCCAACATAGTCCCTTAGCTGACTGACGTCTGTACTCCTCGTAAGGTGGACATTGTGACATATAAGATGGACACTATATAGAAAAACTACAAAATCCACTCCCCAACATGTCCAGTGGTTAGACACTGACAGCCACCTCCACACAAGCTCTGACCTTCAAACACACACACACACACACACACACACACACACACACACACACACACACACACACACACACACACACACATACCATGTCCTGGAATAGAACCCCTACCTA